>NC_068309.1:24027710-24627710 GCF_025860055.1 Xyrauchen texanus | reverse complement strand
GCACAGCTCCCAAAGGATGACACGGGGAACAGCTTCTTGCTCAAGGTAAGGATCTTTAATTAACACACTTTTCTATTATACACACAATTGTACAGCACACTTTCTTTGTAGTTGCTGGTCTGGGTGTAGGCACTCTCTATCCCGAGGCTCTGTGGCTGCTGCTCTTTTATGCCGCTCTCCCCATGCTTACTGCAATTAGACACAGGTGTTAGACATAATTTAGCTCAGGTGTAAGCGCCCTTACCGCTTTTCTCTCCCGGACGGGCGCTTGAACACACCCCCGCTGCCACAATAACATACTATGAAATAGTGTTCTATTGACATGGCAGTTATTGAGGTAGCAGCCAGGTATAAAGTGACAATGAATTAAGTGCAACTCTGGAAATGTGCAGAAGTTGGATGGTGTACAGGTGTGTGTGTGTGTGTGTGTGTGTGTGTTTTGTGTGTGTGTGTATCAGTCCAGTCTCTGAGTATTGAGGAGTCTGATGGCTTGGGGGAAGAAGCTGTTTCACAGTTTGGCTGAGAGGGCCCGAATGCTTCGGTATCCCTTGCCAGATGGCAGGAGGGTGAAGAGTTTGTGTGAGGGGTGTGTGGGGTCTTCCACAATGCTGGTTGCTTACCGGATGTCGCGTTTTGTGTAAATGTCTTTGATGGGGGAAAAGAGACCCCGATGATTTTCTCAGCTGTCCTCACTATCCTCTGCAAGTTCCAAACCAGGTAGTGATGCAGCTGCTCAGGATGCTCTCAATAGTTCCTCTATAGAATGTAGGGAGGATGGGGGGTTGGAGATGTGCTTTCCTCAGACTTCGAAGAAAGTAGAGACGCTGCTGGGCTTTCTTGGTAATAGAGCTGGTGTTGAGGGACCAGGTGAGGTTCTCCACCAGGTGAACTCCAAGGAATTTGGTGCGCTTGACGATCTCCACAGAGGAGCCGTCGATGTTCAGTGGAGAGCGGTCACTCTGTGCTCTCCTAAAGTCAACAACAATCGCTTTTGTTTTGTCCACATTTAGAGACAGGTTGTTGGCTCTACACCAGTCCATTAGCCGCTGCACCTCCTCTCTGTATGCTGACTCGTCGTTCTTGCTGATGAGACCCACCATGGTCGTGTCATCTGCGAACTTAATGATGTGGTTCGAGCTCTGCATTGCTGCACAGTCATGAGTCAGCAGAGTGAACAGCAGTGGACTGAGCACACAGCCCAGGGGGGCCCCAGTGCTCAGTGTGGTGGAGGTGGAGATTCTGTTCCCGATCCGGACTGACTGAGGTCTCCCAGTCAGAAAGTCCAGGATCCAGTTGCAGAGGGAGGTGTCAAGGCCCAGTAGGTTCAGCTTTCCAATTACCCAAACTTATGAGTCGCAGGTTCAGACTTGCCAATTGATGTTAAGGCACACTTAACTAGAGGCATGGCCTCCTCATGGGCATGGACAAATGGTGTATCCTTACAAGACATATGTTTTGCAGCTGGATGGTCCTTCAAAACACATTCACAAGTTATATAACCTTGGTTCCCTGAGATGAAGGGAACGAGACATTGCGAATGCTAGCCGCACTACAAGACTCGGAGTTCTTGAGGCATGAGCGAGGCGCATGAGGAAATGGTGTTTGTGCACCTGTTTTTGTAGCGGACTTTTTCGCGCCAAAACAGGCGGGGCTCAAACATCATATTCAATATTAGAATATTGCCGTTATTGTAGAGGTTATGGAACTAGGTTGTGAAAGATCAACCAAAGGAATCATTTACCGGAGAATTTCTCATAGCACCGTGTTACTTACTATCGGGTCCGTATTTTGAGCAAAAAGTCTTGACACGAACTTGGAAACAAAACCGTGAGAAGAAGAAAGTTCTAGGTGCTAAATCAGTTTACTAACTAAAATGCGCCATGCGTGGCACGACGGAAGCACGCAGGGGACTGTAGCTCTCATAAACTGCCACCGGTGTACTCTCTTCTCTAGCTTTTTCAGAACTTTCTGCCCTGTCACTATACAAGAACTGTAATATTGTGATTTTTCTGCATATTTCATTTTATCTGGAAAGGAGCAATTCAATCAGGTACTAGGGAAACATCTGAACATGTTTAACCACTGATCAAAAATTTTTATAGGCAATGTTTTAACTGTCAAACATTAACACAATGTAGTTTGACATATATGCAGGGATAACTTGTTTACTTGCTACTATATGTCGAAAAAAACTTTTTATATACCTTAGAAAGATACAATGCCTATAGTGTCTGAAATTAACAGGGACTCAAAAATGCCATAGAAATTGAAAAAAATATCCCAGAAATTCAAAATATGAGGATAAAAAAATGCCCACGCAACAAGTTCCCGTGTTTTATTAATAATATCTGATATAGCTACAATTACATATATTGTGATCTTCTTTTGACACATTTTTTTTTCCACGTGCACATCTACCACCGGTGTACTCTCTTCTCTAGCTTTTTCAGGACTTTCTGCCCTGTCACTATTGGCTAGTTGATTTTACGAACGTTCGTCGCGTCACCTGTGCACATAGCGAATACAACATCTGTAATATTGTGATTGATTCAAAAACTCACGTGCACATCTCCTTTATTCCTTGTCTGCCTGTCAGACACATCAGCTTGCATCACACACACACGCACATGTGAAAATGTCTGAGAAAAACGAGGCGAGGGGGACTGACATGAGTGTGTGTTTGAGTTAAAGCAGTGTTTCTCAAAGGTTTATTCGGACTGGGTCGCGGACAGCAGGGAAATAACAATGCCTCGGTGCCTAATGTTATACTTATTTTGTGCAATCTGGCAACCATGCACGCGAGTGCGCTATTTCTATCTGGCTTTCCCCTTTTGTTACAACCAAAGAGGTCGCAGGATCTAAATGCAGCTCAAAGTATTTAATAAAATAAACAAAAGAAACCTCCATGATGGGGGAAAACACAGGAACCGCAAAAACAGGAACAGCTAGGGAACAGGATTTCAAAACACATAGCCTACAGGTACACACAACAACTGACAACGAATGATCAAACAACAGCCCTGGCTTTAAATACACAAAGGATAATGACTAAATAACACACAGGTGAGGACAATGAAGGACAGCTGGCCGAGATGAGAGCAGGGAATTATGGGAAGTGTAGTCCGGGAACAGATGACAGGGGAGAAACACAGGCCAGACAACAGTGAATCGTGACACCTTTGAACAAATTTAGCGATCTTTAGTGCAATATATTCTGCTCAAGGAAAAGTGTTATACGGCTGTGTCCATTCTTGAGGCTGCTTGTGATGTTTGCTGCTACTTTGCAGTTAAACCTTCTCAGTGTATAATTTGCAATTAATGATTTTGGCAGTATTTTTTATCAATTTTTGCATCCTTGGTGAAAGGAAGCATACGTTTCTTTCAAGAGCAAAAATGGCTTTGTGTTCTAAAAATGAAAGCGTATATACTATACAGTATATAATATCATCTTCATAAAGAAACTTGAAACGTAATTACTTGAGTAGTTTTTCAGCAAGCTACTTATTTACTATAAGATACATAATATTACTTAGTACTACTTGTAGTCAAGTGATTTATTTCTTCAGTAGCAGTACTTTTACATAAGTAAAAAAAAAAAAATGTACTCTTTCCACCATTGATTATAACCTTCTAGTCATTTCACTGCAGTCAATGCCAGCTGAACTTTTTCACATTCGCTGGAATTGCTGCCGCTGCTTACTTCCGCATTGCAAAATTAGGAGGATGTTGTTGATGGGGGAAACATCTATGTGCAATATCAAAGTGCTCGATCCATTGGTGACCCATAGCTGTTTTCCTGTAAAGTCAACTTGCCAGGAGGGGGTGCTAAAGTAATGTTAAATAGTACAGGGCTTCACTATTGTTGTTGCATAATGATGCCGCTGTATATTTCTTTGTGTTCTTCATTACGGTGATTTTGTATTGTGGGACCAATACACAAGGTCAATTTTTGTGAATTATTTTATTTTAATTTTATTTTTTATAGAAATCTTGCGCAATCCATAAAAGCTAATAAATTTTTTTAATAAGATGCATAATTGTGCCAGTAAAATGGCAATGACAGTTAACAGGATAAACGACAAGAAACTGTGAAATGGTTCTTTTGTATTGTTTGTGAGATATTTTCTTCTTATGTGGCCATATCAGACAGTCAAGCCGACAGAAGGCCCAGAGGGTGACAGATAAAAAAAGACAGCGTACAGTCACTACTCCTCTCTTCCTCCCCACCCACTCTTTTACTCTTAACGTATGTGGAGTTGTGAGCTGAAGTGAGAGGGAGCGGCATAGCAGGTGTGAGAATCAAAAACTGTCAAACACACAAACACGCATATCCACACAGAGTGAGAAAGAGGGTGGAGAATGAAATAAATTCTCACAGAGAGATAAACACGAGAGTGAGGCAGCTGAGTGAGAGTGAGAGAAAGAGAGTGATTGTGAGATACTGAAACACAAGCACAGTGAGACAGAGGGACGATTCAAGAGAGAGAGTGAGGAGACTGAAGAGGGATTGTTATCTCGGAAAGAATTGGAGTTAGAGGCAAAAAAAAGAGGGACCATGCTGAGGAGGAAGAGGAGCGTGTCCTTCGGTGGATTTGGATGGTACGTGGCTCATATGGAACAACATCAGCTGTCAGTTGTGTGGAAATGTCTGACAGATGCCCTGTGTGTGTGTGTGTGTGTGTGTGTGTGTGTGTGTGTGTGTGTGTGTGTGTGTGTGTGTGTGTGTGTACGAACGAGAGGGTCCATGATCTGCTTGCTTGTGTTTATTTTATGGTTGTCAGCATGCTGTTTTTTAATCTTCATTCATTCGTAGTATTAAATTATGCCTTTACATTGATTTGTGTGGGTCATTTACAGTTAAGAATATGAGAATATTTATATAAAAGTACAAAAAAAAATACAGCGCAAATATAGGGCAGGTGATATCAAGAGTAGTGTGGCTCTGTTTCTTGCTTTTTGTGGCATTGAGTATGAGGCATGTAAATGTGTCATCAGAGGACATCTATTCATCTAGTACTGCCTGTGACAAACCTGTTGTGTAGGAATTCTCACTCAAGCATTGCTCAATCAGATATATCAGTATTTCTAACTTCTCAAAAGTTAATATGCTCTGACAGTTTCAACAGGGACCTATTAGTCTGAAATCTGACCTATATTCAACATACTGTATATACAAATGATGTTTCAGATAGTACCACAGTGGAGTGTGATGGTGCATATCTTAAAGTGAGAAGTAAATATATTTTCTTTGAATGCTGAATTAAGGCATCGACATTGCATTTATTACTGGCAACTGTCCTTTTCTTATTGGCTGTTTGCTCTTCTCTTTCATTCGAGGTGACAGACTTTGACTGTTCTCTGTGACTATTTCTGCCAAATACAATCTGTTTCCCACTTTGCTTTCTTTGTATCCCTGTATCTTTTTCACATGCACTCGGTTACCTTTTATTTCCCAAGAATACTCTCTCTTGACCACATTGAAAGTCTTGTTGGAAATTTTTTTTAATTGAAGTTCAGCAGGTTATGGGCTCAATTTACCCTATGTGCTATGACAGCAAACTCCCTAATTCAGAATTTCTCAAAGACCCACTGAGCTGCCAGATAATTTATATGATGCTCTGACTGAGAACATGCTGAATATTTTCAATAATTTTAAATATTTTAAAGAGGTTATAGCCATATTAGAGTGAACATTAACATGATTCCACAGTGGCAGCCAGCTTGAGTGCTCTGCTTCTCAAATTTTCTTTCTGTTTCCCTCTACTGTGTGGCTTTATGATTTTGATTTGCATCAGTATGGATGTTTATCATTAAATGTTGCTATATGTTTTTGTGCCTGTATGTAACCACAGTAGGAACTGCTGAATATAGAGGTAACGTTATGAGGGGTCAGAGGGGGTGAATGCTTTTATTTATGATGCGGCTGAAACAGTTTCAGCTTTGAGACTTTTATAGCTTATTGCACTCTCTTGTTTTTTGGGCTTTTTATTTTCTTCTGTACTCCTCTATATCAGGCCATCTCTTCCTGACATTACACTTTTCAAGGCTATTTTAACAGTTTTAAATGCCATTTGGCCATTTTTGTGATTTGTTATGTGCAGTGAAGTGTGACAACCTGTAGAAGCTGCCTGAAAGTTGAACTACAAGAGTTACAAGAGACTTAGGTGTGGGTCTTCGACTTATGCTAAGATTAGGTTTAGTTTAAGTCTTTATGTTTAGCCTTAGCATTAGGATAGGGGTTAGGTTTTTGGCTTAGTGTTAGGCTGAGGTGTAGGTCTAGGTTCAGAATTAGGTGTAGACTTGGCGTTAAGCAGAGGGTCAAGTTTAGGTTTAGCATCAGGCCAAGGGTCAGGTTTAGGCCTATCATTAGGCCGAGGGTCAGGTTTAGGCCTAGCATTAAGCCAAGGGTGATGTTCAATCTTATAATTGATCCTTAAGGTCAGGTTTAGGCATAGCATTTGTCCAAGGGTCAGTTTTAGCCTTAGCGTTTGGCAAAGGGTTAGATTTAGACTTTTGTTAGGATGAGGGTTAGGTGTATGCTTTGTGTTAAGCTACAGGTTGGGTTTGGTTTAGAGTTTGGCTAAGGATTTGGCCTTTTTAGGTTTTAGAATTTGCATTAGTCTGAGAGCTAAATTTGGGCTTTTGTGATAGGTTCATGGTCAAGTTTAGGCTTAGCTTTAGGCCCAGGGTTGAATTTAGTCTAAACATTAGGCTGAGAGTTAGGTTTAGGCTTTGCATTAATCTGAGGATTTGGTTTTCCTTAGTGTAAGGTTTATGGTCATATTTAGGCTAAGGATTAGTCCAAGGGTCAAATTTAGCCTTAACGTTAGGCTAAGAGTTAGGTTATCACTTTGCATTAACCTGAGGATTTAACTTAGTGTTAGGCTGAGGGTCAATTTTGGGCTAGGAAAGAAGCCAATATTCAAATTTAGTTTTAGTGTTAGGCTGAGAGTTAGGTTTAGCCTTAGTGTTATGATAGGGGTTAGGTTTAGGCTTTTTGTTAGGCTGAGGGTTAGGGTTAGGTTTAGCCTTAGCGTTATGATAGGGGTTAGATTTAGGCTTTTTGTAAGGCTGAGGATTAGGTTTGGGTGTAGCATTAAGATGAGGATTATATTTAATCGTAGCATAAGTCTGAGGGCTAAATTTAGGCTTTGTGTTAGTTTCAGGGTTAAGTTTAAGTTTAGCATTAGCCCAAGGATCAATTTTAGCCTTAACAATCTGAGAGTTAGGTTTATGTTTTAAATTAATCAGATGATTTGATTTTTCTTAGCGTAAGGCTCAGGGTAATATTTAGACTAAGCATTAGGCCAGGGGTCAAACTCAGCCTTAACATTAGGCTGAGAGTTAGGTTTAGGCTTTGCATTAACCTAAGGATAAGGTTTTGTCTTTGTTTTAGGCTGAGGGTCAAGTTTAAGATTTGCTTTTGGCATGTGCTTGGGCTTCGTCATTTGTTAATTTAATTGAGATATTGCACACTTATGCAGTTAATTTGTGTTTGTATATTCATCAATATTTGGTACACCAGCAACAGCTGTCTATTCATAATTTGATAGTCAGATTGGTACAATATCAGCTGTCCATAATTAATATACTGGAGTTATTCACTAGTGCTGTTTTACATGAGGACTGTATTAGCTTTTTGCTGTGGGAAATTTTGTCACATGTGCACACACACACACACACACACACACACACACACACAAAAGCCCACACCCTTCCTCTCTCAGAATTACCCACATCCACACCACACCCAGTCACCATCACACCGCACATTTGATAGTGACACGGCTAGTCACCTCAAACAAACAGTCGCACACACACACACACACACACACACACACACACACACACACACACACACACACACACACACACACACACACACACACACACAAACAAAGCATAAGAGGTGTTGACCTTTTACTGTGTGAAGTCATGTGTAAGTGTAATATATTTACATCACATTTGAATGGTTAATGCTACATGTTTTATTTTAGGGATATGGTTAGTGTCTGTTGGGTTAGTGACTGACTTTTTGGTCTATAGTAATTAGAATTTACTGTATAAGAAACATACCTCTATAGTATGTCCTCATTTAGATAGCTAAGTAAAGTGTATGTGTGTGTGAGACACAAAAATGTGTGAAACATCAAAAACATGGTGAATAAAAATAAATGGCCACACCCTTACACACAGCCTGATTCAACCCATTTGTGTGTGTGCTATGTTTTGTTGTGATATTGTGGGAGTTAGTGCTGGTGGTTAGTGACCTTTCCTGCATGTCAGCATTAATCAGGCATTAAACCCACCAAGCTACAACAACAACGAAATCATACAGGGATGATACCTTTCAGAAATGCCCTTTTTAACCCTTGTTATTCCTTGGCTAGACATATCAGTTGATCTTTAAAGACCCAAGCAAATTACAGCCATCTAGGTTTGTTCCTTGATCTTAAATGCTTTCTTGTCTTTTCTCTTCAAATGCAGGGTTGACAAGGCTACCATTAGTGCACTAAGAGCTCGGTGAGTACTGTCTGCAACGCCAGCCCCCTCTCTCCTCTCTTACAAAACCTGACACTTTATATTCTCTTCTCTGTGTGTTTAATGAAAAGACTTAAAATATTTGTTGCTTGGATGAAAACTGCATCACTGAATTAAATATAGCAGAAAAGATTAAGTACTTTTTACATTAAATAAGTTAAAGCATGAACTTAGAAATATTAAGTAAATTCTACATTTGTACTCAATTCATGCATGTAAAAATGAATGTTCTACCTTATAAGTAAATGTTATTAATGATTGTTTGCCATCTTTACAATGTGTCATGTATTTATCGTTGAAAATGTTTCCTATTTATTCACTAATGTGAGTGAATTTCACAGGTAAATAATATTAGTACATTTTACCTAAATTTTCAAACCTGGTGTTCCCAACATGCACTGGCTTGAATAATTAATGAGCTTGCATGGTTTCACTATTTGTAAGTTTATTCCAATTTTTTTATTGTTGGTTTTGTTGTTATATTTGGTATCTTCTTGTTTTGTGAAGTCAAAAGTTAATTTTCTATTCACTACGAATATATTAAAGTTTGTTTTGGTCCGATTTAGAATTCAGGTTAACCCATTTGTTTTGCAAGCTGACCCACTTATTTAATGAGTCAGCTTGGGTTAAAATGCCATTTATTACAACAAAAATTTGTGAATACCTATGTTAACTACATGGATAACACTTTACAATAAGGTTGCATTTATTAACATTAATTAACACTTAAATACTTTTACAGCATTTACTAATATTGGTTAGTGTTAATTTCTACTTATGCTACTTCATTTTTTACATTAAAACTGTACAAGTTAACAGTAAGTTAAAAGGATTGTTGTTTGTTAGTTAATTATACCTAATGCATTTACTAATTTTAAATGACGTATGGTTGAGTGAGTACGATATTAATTCACATGTTAATAGAGCTGTTTTGTCATGACCTAAATTTGTAGGCAAGCCTGGAATGCTAATTTCCAATGGGTTTTTTAATTTGTGAGTAAAATAAGGTCTATGGTTAACATAAATTGAAGAGACTTTCACGTTTTGTACTACAACATAAATTACACACAGTCCTACCTCAAACATTACTTTTGAAGCTATTTGTTTAAAAAACATACACTGCAAATAGGTTGCTACTTGAGCACCTCAACAGCTATCCAATTCTTCAAGCACGTACAATCACATACTTGAGGTTGTTATAGTTCTCTTGTTTAATCCTCTCATCTCGCCCAATTTCCCAATCTATACTTCACCTATTTATAATCCATCTGCCCGTTCACAGTATTTAGCCTATTCATGGGCATGCGTGCAACTCCAGCATTATAATTGTCAAACATAAAATCGCCACATACACACGCACACACACATACAGGGCTTTTAGAACCTGAAAGGCCGTGATGAAGTGGATTGGTTAAGTGTTCAGAGCATCAGAGTGGAAAGGAGTGTCTGCTCGGGTCTTGTGTATTAGTGCATAGCCCTGAATAGGGTCGTGACTACAGATCATACACATGGAAATGATCCACTGTTTGCTGCTGCTGGCTGATATTGGTCCTCACAAGGCACGTTCATGGTTCAGTTTGAGGTGAATTAATGAAAGGTGAAGATCATTAATATTTTCATTGTGTTTTTGTATTTGTTTGAATGCCTGAAGAAAGGACACTATAAAGCATGTGTCTATTTATAGAAATCCCACTGGCAAGGTGAAAACTAGGGACCTTTAATGACTGTAGACCATATGATCTACTATGTGGTATATATAATATAATGAATTAGCAATTCCTAATGGGCACACATATATATATATAATGAAGAATGGCATGAATAACTACAACTGCAACAATATTGTTATTATACTGTTCTACCACAATCTGATGCAAAGGTTTATGCAATGATGTAACCAAATATATTCGAAATTGAGTGGACCAAATGTAAAATTTTATGAATCGGTCATTAAAAAACTTTTAACACCTTCTTCTTACTTTTTTAACAAAAAAGTAGTGTAATGCATTACATTTAAAATTCTTGTAATCACATTACAGTTACTGACTTTCAATTAATTTAATTACTTTTATGTACATTATAGGGTTATACTAATTTCCAATATATCATTATGTAGAATACATGAACGATGGCCCTGTAACAAGTCATTGTGAAGGAGAAATGCTCCTGCATGACTCATGTGTAACAGTGAACAAGAAAGAAATTAAGATATTATTTTGAATTTGTTAAGCAAAAAGTGTTTTAGAAAGTAACTTAAAAGTAAATTAATTAGTAATGTGATTACTTTTTCAATTAAGTAATTAGAAAAGTAATCTGATTATAATTTTAGAGAAATTAGTCATTTGCTGTGGATTACTATTTTTAGGTAACTTACTCAACACTGGTTATTGGTTAATACATTTTGGGTTTACCTATAAATAGCACCTGTAACAGTGCCCACCAATCTGGCAGGCAGGGGTGGAAAGAGTACTGAAAAATAATGCTCAAGTAAAAGTACTGTTATTTCTTAAAAATGTAGTTTGAGTAGAGTAAAAGTGCCTGTCCTAAAAACTACTCAAGTAATAGTAAAAGTGTAGCTCATTTAAAAGTACTCACGAGTGGATTAAGTACCGAGTTGGAAATCTATGCCCCTTTATAATAAAAACTCTATGCTGCCATTTAAAAATGTGGCACACATACCGTAATTTACATTCCCTTTTATGGCTGTTTACCAGAAAGAATAAAAAATACAGGTATTTTATAGGTGTTTGTGACTGACAACCTTTAATATACATCACTTATGATACTGTAAACAGTAAATTAATCTAATTTTTACAAAAAAATATATAAAAGGGCGACATGATTACAGAAATGAAAAGATCAAAGTTATTTTCAATTTCATAAAGTATTAAACAATTACATTAAAATCAGTTTATGTGCAGAGTTTACATTTCCCTTAATGCCGACTGAGATGGGCATGTTTAAAACAATGCCAGGAATGCAAAAATAAACAGTGTCACTTGGCACAATAGAGGGGGTAGAGCAGTGGTTTGGAACAGGGGCCACATTGGGCTTTAAACGAATTATTCACACAACAATTTAAATTCTCTCTTTATTTAGTCACCCTTATGCCATCTCGGATATGTATGACCTTCTTTCATCAGCAGAGCAAAAAAAAAAAGATTTTTAGAAGAATTTCTCAGCTCTTTTGGTCCATATTAAAACTTGCCATATCCATGGCAAGTGAATGGGTGCCAAAATTTTGAAGCTCCAAAAATCACATTATTCAGCATAAAAGTAGCCTAATCCATGTGACTCCAGTTGTTAAATCCATGTCTTCTGAAGAGATATGATGGGTTGGGTGAGAAACAGATCAATATTTAATAAACATTTTGCTATAAATTCTCCTCCCTGCTCATTCAAACTCCACTTTAACTTTCAATTTCTTCTTCTTTTGTTTTTGGTTCTTCATGCATATCGCCATCTACAATACTGGGCAATTTCTAGCAAAAATGGACTTAAATCTGTTTCTTACCCACACCTACCAAATTACTTCTGAAGACATGGATTTAAGCACTGGAGTCACATGTATTAGGCTACTTTTATGCTGCCTTTATGTGCTTTTTGGATTGTCAAAATTTTGAGAGCTGAAAAATTCTTCTAAAAATCCTAATTTGTGTTTTGAAGAAAGAAAGTCATATACAGATGACATTAGGGTGAGTAAATGATGAAAGAATTTTCATTTCTGAGTGAACCATTTCTTTAAGTAGCACACGAGGGGCCACATTGTCCTCCTTTTGAGATACAATGTTCCACGTTAATTTAGTTCTTGTATCTTTTAAGCCCAGAAATAGTTGTGTTCCCTTACGACTTCAGTCCACTTGACATTGTGTTACTAACGCATATGGGGAGTGCCTTCACAACTGACCTATTTGAACCCTCTCTACAATAACGCCAATATTCTAATATTGGCTATGGTGTCTGAGCCCCAACTGTTTTTGGCGTGAAACTGACCACTCGTTTCGGCGCGAACTGACCACTATAAAACAGGTGCACACACACCATATCCTCAGAATTTCTTCCTTCAAGACAGCGATTACCTCTTGTCTCGAAGCCCTCTACCTTCGCCGTCGATTCACACCAGTCAGCGGACGGAATCTTCACAGCAGAGAAGAATCTCCGCTCCCCTGCAGTGCTCCGGCGAACATCACTCCGCCTCGCCGCTTGACGCTTCGCTGGTGAACGGACCTCAGCATCCTGATTCTCCGCAGCGCATCGGCAGGTGTAGAGTATCCTTTTAAGCAAATACTTGTGTTATAAATATAAATGATATAAGTTATATAAATATAAATCTATATTTATATTTATATATCTAGAAGAGCCACTTACGTGTTCGCTTCTTTTTCAAGATGTCGTTCCGTAAGTGTTCCTTGTGCGAGAGACACATCCCGCCGTCAGACAAGCATGAGAGCTGCATTTTCTGTCTGGGCCGCGCCCACGCAGAGGCGGCTCTCATGGAGACAGACTGCCCTCACTGTGAGGACATGAGTCTCAAGTCAGCTCGCTCACGAATCAGCCCTCATTCTGAGGGACGATTCAGCCTCTCAGCGCCTCCCACCAGCCTCTTCTGTGATTCCCGAGGGTTCACACAAGGGGCACGGCGGGGCCCGCAAGGTCAAGCAGGAGAGAACTAGAGGTAGATTTCGTGCCGGCACGCCCCACGAGCCCCTCAATCTCCACGAAGCGCATATTTCCCCATACGCTATGTGCGAGACGAGCTCCGGCCCTCTGAAGGAGCGTGCGGCCTCGTCTCGTTTGGTGGATCTGACGCTGGGGATGATAAGGATGATAATGACGATGTCATGTCTCTCGCTGTATCAGGCGACTGGTCAATGGATGATGCTACCGCCCCTCCCCCCAGCGAGGGCGAGGATCGTGTGCGCACCACTGACAGGGAGATGCTTCGCGTCCTTGCAAGGGCGGTCGAAGAACTCAATCTCGAGTGGTCTCCCCCAGAGGTACCTGGACAGTCTCGCCTTGATGAGTGGTTCTTGCAGTCCGGACGCCGTCAAGCGGCCGCACCCCGCAGAACTGCCCTGTTCTTCCCTGAGGTGCACAGCGAACTATCTAAGTCCTGGCGCGCCCCTCTCAGCGCACACGCGCAGTGACTACGTTCTCTCGAACGTGGACCAGGGTGAAAAGAACGGCTATGCTCAACTACCCCCAGTGGAGGAGGCGGTAGCAGCACATCTCTGTCCAACGAGTAGCAGGGCATGGAAATCACGCCCCATTCATCCTTCTAAGCCGTGTAGGCAGACGTCCACACTGGCGGGGAAAGCCTACTCAGCGGCAGGACAAGCTGGATCAGCACTCCATGTAATGGCAGTGCTTCAGGTATTCCAAGTGAAGCTCCTTAGACAAATGGACGAGCAAGGCTTTGATGCGGAGACTTTTAAAGAGCTCCGGGCCGCTACAGACTTGGCGCTGCGTGCCACGAAAGTCACGGCGCAGGCCATCGGGAAGTCCATGGGTAACCTGGTAGTTCTGGAAAGGCATGTATGGCTGACACTCACGGAGATGAGTGACAGAGAGAAGATATCTCTATTGGCTGCCCCAGTGTCTCCAGCCGGCCTCTTTGGAGACGCAGTGAGTACGTTTGCTGAGCGCTACGTCACGACTCAGCAGCAGTCACAAGCCATAAGGCACTTCATGCCCAAACGGAGCATAGCGCAGACGGCTCGCCCCCGCTCTGTCTCAAGTCAGCTAAAATCACACCTCATAGGTCAGCGCCCGGCTAAAAGACCCATGCCCGCTAACTCAGCGCCTGCACCGGCCCCCGCCGAGCCACCAGTGAGGCCACGCAAGCCTTGGCCCAAACGGAAGCAGCCGTATCAGCGCCCACCTCGCGCCGATGGGAGGAACTCCCCAGTGCAGCGGAAGCGCTCCTGACGGGCGCAACGCTTTGAAGAGTAAAATGGAGCCCGTCGTTCCCTCCGGTGCTCCGAAGAAGGCTTGATTGGAGACACAGAACACTGTTCCCCAACTCCCCACTGCTGTTCGTCGGGAGAGGAATATTGCTGTTCACAATGTTTTAAAAAATGTTGTTTCTGTGTCATATGCAATAAAAAATGCAATAAAGAATACAGCACTCGTTGCAAATGCACGAGATGCTCATACATTCTCAAAAAAGAGCCCTTTTCCGCTTCAAAGCACACACATTATGCACAACCGCTTCCCTGTGGTAAGCGACGCATTATATCATACGGTGAGCAAACCAAAGTGCCCTCTGTCCCATTACACGGACGCGTGGCGAGCCCTAACGGGCATTTCAGAATGGGTGCAAAAAACGATCGAACATGGCTATACGATCCAATTTGCTCGCCGGCCGCCGATGGCGTTCTGTCTTCCACGGTTTCGTCCGAAGACGCGCCAGTGTTACGAGCCGAAATACACAATCTAATCGTGAAAAACGCGATAGAGATTGTGCCAAATTGTCAAGCACAAAAAGGGTTTTACAGCCGTTATTTTCTTGTCCCAAAGAGAGACGGCGGACTTCGGCCAATCCTGGATCTGAGACATTTAACTGAGACACTGAGACACTTATAAAGCGTCTTTATAATCATTCAAAATGATTACTCAGAAACGAATTCTATCGCATATACGCCCACACGATTGGTTTGCGTCGATAGATCTGAAGGATGCGTACTTCCATATCCAAATTCCATATCCACCACAGGATGTTTTTGAGATTCGCGTTCGAGGGAACAGCGTATCAATTCAAAGTCCTGCCCTTCGGACTGTCTTTGGCTCCTCGCACATTTACGAAGTGCATCGATGCGGTGCTCTCCCCTCTGAGACTGAGCGGCGTACCCATATTGAACTACCTCGACGATTGGCTGTTACTAGCACAATCAGAGGCTCTGTTATGCCAACACAGAGACTTACTGCTTCCCAGC
The DNA here is from genome assembly GCF_025860055.1 of Xyrauchen texanus. NCBI lineage: Eukaryota > Metazoa > Chordata > Actinopteri > Cypriniformes > Catostomidae > Xyrauchen > Xyrauchen texanus. Next base: position 24,612,234 of record NC_068309.1, on the reverse strand, counting down.
CGAAATATCTCCTTTTTGGGAGTCCGCCTCGACTCCACGAGCGGGCGCGCGCACCTCACGAGCGAGCGCGTTCAGGCCATTCTACAGTGTCTGTCTCAGTTCAAACTGGGGAGATCACTTCCTCTGAAGCTGTTTCAGAAAGCATTGGGATTTATGGCGGCGGCATCGGCCGTCATCCCATTAGGTCTCTTACACATGAGACCACTTCAGTGCTGGCTGAAGCGCCGTGTGCCACAACATGTTTGGCGCCAAGGGCGCATGCGTCTCACTATATCCCGCCGCTGTATAGCTGCATTGGTACAATAGACAGCTCCTGCATTTTACCAGCGAGGTGTGGCGCTGGGGCAAATTATCAGGCGGAAAGTAGTGACAACAGACGCTTCCAACACAGGTTGGGGGGCGGTGTGCGATGGGCGCCCGACTTTCGGCACCTGGACAGGTCCGAGGAGGGCGTGGCATATCAACTGCCTAGAACTATCGGCTGTGATTCTAGCCTTGAAGGCTTTTCAGTCAGAAATAGCGAACTGTCATGTCCTGGTTCGCTCAGACAACATGACAGTTGTGGCATATATAAACCGCCTAGGTGGAATTCATTCACCGCCACTGCTGAGACTGACACGGCACCTCCTCCTATGGAGCGAGCATCATCTCCTCTCCCTGCGTGCGACATATGTCCCAGGCTGCCTGAATTACGGCGCGGACCTACTGTCACGCCAAGGGGTGATACCGGGCGATTGGAGACTTCATCCTCAGACGGTGTTGAGGATTTGGGAAATATTCGGCAAAGCAGAAATCGACCTATTTGCCTCAGTGGAGAATACTCACTGTCCCCTTTGGTATTCGAAGTCCCAAGCCCCGCTGGGAACGGATGCAATGGCACATAAATGGCCGGTGAAATGCAAATACGCGTTTCCTCCGATATGCCTAATCCACTCTGTCATATGCAAAGTCCGGGAGGAAAAGGAAACGGTTCTATTAGTTGCACCGAGATGGCCCAACCAGCCATGGTTTCCGGAAATGATAGAGATGCTGTACAGCTCGCCATGGGAAATACCGCTGAGGAGGGATCTCCTCTCTCAGGCGCACGGCACAATCTGGCATCCCCAGCCCCAGCTGTGGAACCTGCATGTGTGGCCACTGAAAGGGACGCACTACACGCGCCAGAACTGACGCGTTCAGTCATGAACACCATTTTACAAGCCAGAGCACCGTCCACAAGACGCCTCTATGCACTAAAATGGAAGGTTTTCACTGACTGGTGTCTCTCACGTAGTAAGGACCCAGTAAACTGCCCCATACATGAAATTCTAATATTTCTTCAAGAGCGATTATTTATTTATTTAAATTTTATTTGACAGGGACAATGCAAACAAACATAGTGTCAAAACCAAGCATGTCACTAATGTGTTGCACATAAAGTTTATAGCTATAGCTAATTTTCAACTCCTGTCCCTGGAAGGGCTTTTATACACAATAAAATGTACATGATTAACTACTAAATAAAAAAATAAATAAATAAATAAAAATAAAATAAAATAATAATAATAATAATAATATAAACATACATACATATCATGTACAACTTTTATAATAATAATTAAAAATGAGTACACTTTTGGTTTATTTTTAACCAGATTAGACGCTGGACTCACCCCGTCAACGCTCAAAGTGTATGTGGCAACTATAGCTGTGTATCACGCACATGAAGCCGGCGCCTCTATAGGCAAGCATGATTTAATCATAAAGTTCCTAAAAGGAGCAAGACGATTAAACCCGCCTCGGCCAGCTACAATCCCGACTTGGGACCTAACTTTAGTCCTAAAAGCTCTCGCAGGGCCCCCTTTCGAGCCTTTGGACTCTGTTGATTTGCGCATGCTTTCCGTTAAAACCACACTACTGCTGGCTCTGGCCTCAGTAAAACGGGTCGGTGACCTACATGCTTTATCAGTTGACAGTTCTTGTCCGGAGTTTGGCCCTGGCCTTTCAAGAGCCACTGTCAAACCCAGGAAAGGCTATGTACCCAAGGTTCTGACCACACCCTTCAAAGCGCAAGTGGTTCACCTCCAGGCATTCTTCCCTCCCCCATTTAATTCGGATGAGGAACAATCATTACATTTGTTATGCCCTGTGCGGGTGCTACATACGTACGTTGAGCGTACTTGCCAGTTCAGACTGTCTGATCAGCTCTTTATATGCTATGGAGGACGCACAAAAGGAATGCCCATCTCCAAGCAAAGACTTTCTCACTGGATTGTCGATGCAATTACACTGGCTTATGAATCGCAGGGTCAGACTTGCCCAATTGGTGTTAAAGCACACTCAACTAGAGGCATGGCCTCCTCATGGGCATGGACGAATGGTGTGTCCTTACAAGACATATGTTTTGCAGCAGGATGGTCCTCACAAAACACGTTCGCAAGGTTTTACAACCTAGACGTAACGTCTCTTTCTTCACAAGTCCTCTCTGTTTAGAGCACTTGCTATTCATTGGCCATATATATATATATATATATATATATATATATATATATATATATATATATAGATAGATAGATAGATAGATAGATAGATAGATAGATAGATAGATATTTACTTATGCCCCCTTTTTAGTACGGGATCATTTACACAACCGCCTGCATTCAGGCTGTTATATTTCCATAAGTCACAAGCACTTCATTATAAATAAACTCCCTTCCCGGCCGGGTTCATAAGGAGTAATTCATACTATATGGCTATAGCTCATATATTCATTATGAGTGCTCTCCTCCTGGCGATCATGAGGAGCACTCACTGTGGCATACTCATGTCGGTCGTCGTCCTATAAGACTGCGCCGCCATGTTTCCTCTTTAGGAATTCATGTCATGTAGTGCGGCGTGATGGGATTCTGCAGGGGAGCGGAGATTCTTCTCTGCTGTGAAGATTCCGTCCGCTGACTGGTGTGAATCGACGGCGAAGGTAGAGGGCTTCGAGACAAGAGGTAATCGCTGTCTTGAAGGAAGAAATTCTGAGGATATGGTGTGTGTGCACCTGTTTTATAGTGGTCAGTTCGCGCCGAAACGAGTGCTCAGTTTTGCGCCAAAAACAGTTGGGGCTCAAACACCATAGCCAATATTAGAATATTGGCGTTATTGTAGAGAGGGTTCAAATAGGTCGTGTGTGAAGGCACTCCCCATATGCGTTAGTAACGCAATGTCTCGTTCCCTTCGTCTCAGGGAACCGAGGTTACATACGTAACCGAGACGTTCTCATTCTAATGCAAGTTTTTGACAGGTAGAATATTCTGCCTGAAGTATTGCTCTGCAAATGCTGATATTTTTCTATCAGGCATTAGAAAAAACATGATAAAGGCTAAACATAATTATAAATGAGTGGTGGTGGCGTAGTGGGCTAAAGCACACAACTGTTAATCAGAAGGTTGCTGTTTCGATCCCCACAGCCACCACCAATGTGTCCTTGAGCAAGGCACTTAACTCTAGGTTGCTCCGGGGGGATTGTCCCTGTAATAAGTGCACTCACTGTAAGTCGCTTTGGATAAAAATGTCTGCCAAATGTAAACGTTTTTATCATTTCTACTTTCCTGGTAATTTATTATACTAATGAACACTCTCTACATCAGGGGTCGGTATTATTAAAAAACGAACAATATTTTTATATTTATTATATTATATTAATACTTTTAAAGCTACTCAAGTTATTCAGCCAAAAGTAGTGAGAGATTTTCTCGTTTCCTTGTTAATGTTGTTTGATTAATAGTCTTTATATGACATAGTTACTAGACAGTGCTCAGTTCACTTCAAGTCCAACATTTGATATGTTCAACAACATAGGTTCACTTTCTACCAAACTGACTGCATTTACATTAATGCTTCATCAAGACGGGCACTGGCGCAATTATAAAGTATATTTGATCATTTAGGTGTGAATCCACAATAGCGCTCAAACATTAGCCGCCTGTCAGTCAAACAGCATGCAGCTACAGACGTCAGGAAATAAAAAGTAAATCTTTTATATTTCATCTAGATCAACCAACCTGTGGTTGTCTTGCTATCATGATTGATGTAATGAACACCCCTGTTCTAGATGTAGAATATAGGCTAAAAGTTTATCATCGATATCACGGACATCTCTCATCTTTTTTTTTTCAGATAAACATCAAGATTGTTTTATCGCACAGCCCTATTGATAACATTGCCTTTGTCTCTCACATCAACCCTATAATCTCAGCGAATCTTACAGGCTACATTATAGACACACATTACTTTGATATGTTTCTTCAAGACAGGATTAATGCTGATATCTGGCTTGAGCAAATTAAACTCACATGACACGATCAAGCAATTGGCCTTTTTCACTGCAAAAATCCCTTTCATGTCCGGCTGGTATGTTCAGGTGTAAACTGTGCTTGAAGCATTCTCCACAGTTGGCTTTGGATCTGCAGTTGCCATTCAAGTTTTTTACATGTGATTTGATTTGACGGGAGTCACGAGACTTTGATTTAGGCCAATCATGTTGATAGATATAAAATCAGGACAGGGAAGTAGCGAACACAGACGATGGGAAAATAGCGCATTAAAAGTACAGTTACAGAACTTAAAATGTACTCAAGTAAAAGTATACCATTTTTAATCTACTTAAAAATTTAAATTCTTGGGGAAAAGGAGATAATTACAGTTACGTGAGTATTTGTAATTCATTACTTTTCACCCCTGCTGGCAGGTCTCAGCCTCAAAAACTACAATTACACCATTTAGCAGGAAACTATAGTGTTCATATGTACAATACATTTTAATGTGTCGCTTATTGTATTTTATTACCATATTTTATTATTCTAATATTCAACATTGTGGATTGACTTTGAGTCCCAGTTGAAATGTAATTTTGTGTTTAAGTGGCAAGCTTAATGCTAGCAACCAGGTGTAGGGGTAACAGGTGGGATCTCCACATCTCTCCACACACCCACTGTTCAGTCCTGCTCGGAAGGGAGTTATGTGTGTCTGTGTGCATTTGTATACACACACATATGTTTCACGCATCAAAGCTGGCAAGACTGGGAAGGTTACACTTACGTAATGTTGACCACCATGGGTTAGCTGGTTTGTGTTTGCATGCAGACAAGTGTCAGAACCTATAGCACGCAATGCTAGCAAGAGTGCCAGAAAATGTATTAGTTCCTCATGAAAAAATGACATAAAACAAACCAGGCATGAGTAAAATAGACAGGACTTTGCATGGTGATTTATGCTCAGTGTGATATCAGGAAGGCATTCGCAAACCGTATGCTACATGTGCTCTGAATTGCAGCAGTGTTGGGGAGTAGCTAATTAAAAGTAGCATCATTATGAGCTTAACTGCATTTTTCTGTAGCTGGATTAGCTGTTTTTAAAATGGTTTAGCTTTTCTAGAAACTACCCACTTTTTCCAATGAATCGCTAAAAAAACAATATATCGCTGATTTTGTAGCATTGTATTGCTCATATAGCACTACATGAAAACAAACAGAGGCAGTAGTCAAATTGCAGCATGTGAGTCATTCATTAATGGTAAGTGTTATTCATTTTAGTGAATCAGTTCGTTATGATGATTCAGAAATTAAATTAATGGAAAGGTAAATAAATAATTCACTGATCAAATAAACAATTTACATATTCATTTGAGGCCTTGCAATGAAGTCCCTGCGTCTTGTTTTTTGTTGTGAAATGTTATGTTAAATACTGCTGTTCCTCACTATATTTTTTACACCATTATATACATTAGTGTGTTTTCTTGTGTTATAAGTTGTATCTGGTTTAAATGTATCTGTTCGATTTAATGCTCTTATCCTAATTGAGCTTTATTGTTTTTGTGCCAAGATTGCAGGCTTCAATCATATAATGTACAGTAGTTATATTTTTGTAAAGCTTTGTCTGTCAGGATCCTGTCACTTTGTCAGTCATGTATTTAGTGGTGCCAGGATCCTGACTCTCATGTTCTTTGTTTGTGTTTTCATGTTTGGAGCAATGTGTCTGGGTCCTGACTCAGCCTAGTTCGGTTTCTGTTCTGGTTCAGAATCCGGACGCTCATGCTCCATGTCTTTTGTGAGCGTATGGCTTCGGGCAGAGGAGGCCGCTGATGACCGGCAGGAGGCGGAGGAGGCCGCTGCTGACCGCCTGGAGGCAGAGGCTGTGCCCACTACCGTACACCAGGGTAGCAGCCATTCCTACTTCCGTGTTTCCATCTGTCCGGAGGAGAAGGAGAAGGAAGCCGACTGGGGATCAGACACCAGTATATGATATTATTCCCTGAGGACGTTGACGAGCCTATCTTGTTCCCTGTGGCTGTTGATGAGCTTGTTCTGTTCCCTGAAGTCATTGAGTCTGTCCAGTTCCCTGAGGCCTTCGACGAGCCCGTCCTACTCCTTTTGGCTGTCTACAAGTCTGTCCAATTCCCTGTGGCCGTCAACAAGCCCGTCCTGTTCCCTATGGTTGTCGAGTCTGTCCAGTCCCATGAGGCTGTCGACGAGCCTTTCCAGTTCCCCGTGGCTGTCGATAAGACTGTCCAGTTCTCTGAGGCTGTTGACGAGCCTGTCCAGTTCCCTGTGGCTGTCGACTAGTCTGTCCAGTCTCCTGTGACCACTGATGAACCTGTTCAGTGACCATTGACAATCCTGTTCAGTCCCCTGTGATTGTTGATGATCCTATCCAGTCCCCTGTGACAGTTGACGATCCTGTCCAGTCACCAGCGGTCCCCATCCAGTCTGCCAAGCTTCCTGTGACAGCCAAAGGCCTGCTTGCTCTGTCTGCTGCGGACCGCCATGAGGCGGAGGAGCCCGCTGACTTTCCACCCACAAGAGGAGGAGGAGGAGAGGGGTCCCAGCATCAGGGTCTACTGCAGCATTCCAGGAGGGGTCCAAGCCCACTGCAGTTACTGCCCATCCTGACCCTTCATCTGTGGCCATCCAGTGGCCGCCCACATACATTCTGATCCCACGGCAGTGGCCGCCACAGACCTCACCCTCCGCCCAGCAGCCGCCATGGACCTCACCCTATGCCCAGCTGTGGCCAATGAACAGTCTGCCCATTCTGTCTAGCCCTCTGGGGTACTTGCCCAGTCTGTCCAGCCCTCTGGGGTCCCTGCCCAGTTTTTCCTGTCCTGTGTGGCCACTGACCCCATCTGCCCAGTAATCAAGGACTATCCGTTACTGAACCCAGCTGCCCGGACCTTGCCTTGGGCTCCAGGTTCTCCTCTGGCTCCGTCCTGGCCTCCCGGTGCCTCCAGGCCTCTGGGTCCTTCTCTGGCTCCGCCCTGGCCTTCTGCTCCATCTAGGTTCCTGGATCCTCCTCCGGTTCCACCCTGGCCTGATGTGTCACCCTGGACTAAGCCATTCCCCTTGTTTCCCCCACCCACCCTCCCTGGTCTGTCATCTGCCCCTTGGCCTGACCAATTCCATTTCGCCAGCCTCCCGACCCTGCCCCTTACTTGGAGCCATCCCCTGGTATCCCCCACCCTCCCACTCTTGGGTGGTAACTTTTGTTCCTCTGGTCCTGCCCTGATCTGTCAATATTCCATATTTATTATTCTAATATTCATCATTGTGGAATGAGTTGGAAACCCAGTTGAAATGTCATTTTGTGTATAAGTGGCAAGCTTCATGCTAACAACCATGTGTAGTGGTAACAGGTGGGATCTCCATGTCTCTCCACTCACCCACTGTTCAGTCCTGTTCGAAGAGGATGAATGTGTGTCTGTGTGCATTTGTGTACACACACATATGTCTCAAGCATCTAAGCTGGCATGACTGGGAAGGTTACACTTATGTAACATTGACCACCATGGGTAGCTGGTTTGCCTTTGCATGCAGACAAGTGTCAGAACTTACAGCACGCAATGCTTGCAAGAGTGCCAGAAAATGTATTACATTCTCATGAAAAAATGGCACAAAACAAACCAGGCATGAATAAAATAGACACAGGACTTTGACTGCTGCTGACTGGCAGGAGGCGGAGGAGGCCGCTGCTGACTGGCGGGAGGTGGAGGAGGCCGCTGCTGACTGCCTGGAGGCGGAGGCTGTGCCCATGGCCATACGACAGGAGGTGGCGGCCGTTCCTACTGAAGGGTTTCCAATTGTCGAGAGGAAAAGGAAGCCAAGTAAGGTGACCGATCACCAGGCGCTGTCAACACTCACGGCCATGGAGGCCGTACCCCAGGAGTTTCTCCTCTGACTCCGCCCTGGCCTTCCGGTCCATCTAGGCTTGTGGATGCTCCTCTGGTTCCACCCTGGCCTGATGTGTCACCCTGGACTAAGCCATTCCACTGGTTTCCCTCACCCACCCTCCTTGGTCTGTCATATGAACCCTATCCAATGGACCCTTTCCATTTCCTCCTGGGTTCGGTACTTTTACCATGCACCCTTCTGTCAGTCTTGTGTGTTGTGTGTTAGCACTAGGCTTTGTATTTGTCTGCCATATGCTTCCCTGACTCCGCCTCCTCGTTACCCTCATCACTCTTCCTCGTTTAATCCTTGTTATGTTAATTGTCTTCACATGTTCCTCATCTGACCAACCTGTATATGTTGTGCTCCTTTTCCTCTTGTGTTTGTCCGATAATTTTGTTTTCATGTTCAGTCAGTGTTTTGTTGCTCTGTCTCCAGTTCGTTTGTAATTTGTTTTTCAGTTATAAGTTCTTTGTTGTTTTTCTCTTTAGTTGTTTTTTCCCTTTAGTGTTTTGTTTTCCCTGTTTGTATTACTTAATTAATAAATCTTAATTTTTTTTGCCTTATTTCTGCCTCATTGACACTATTTGTGACATTGTCCCCTTAAATAGCTTTAAATTAGTTACAAAGCTACTTTTTGTTAGTAGCTTGTACACTGAAAAAAATATTTTGAGGTTATGTAAATATCGCAGAATAGATTAAGTACTTTCTACATTGAACAAGTTAGTTAGCTTGAACTTGAAAAATGTAAGTTATTCTACATTTTGTTTTTATATTCTAACATGTTGTGCTCTAGCTTATAAGTAAATGTTCTTCATTATTATTTGTTATCGTTGTAATGCGTCAAGTATCAATCCTAAAGTAGAAATCCTTTTCATGTTTATTCACTTGAGTAAATTACACAGATAAATAAAATAAGTACATTTTCTTAACCTTTCGAAGCTGGTATTCCCAGCATGTACCAGGCTTGAATAATTAATGAGCTTGCATGGTTTTACTATTTGAAAGTAACTTTACACAATTGTTTTTTTGTTGATTTTGTTATGTTTGGTAATTTCTTGTTTCGTGAAGTCTAAATAATTACGTGTTCATGATTTAAAAAAAAAAATCCTTTTGATTTTTACCATCAACATATTTGTTTTTGAGCACTACGTGTTGTGGTCTGCGTGTGCAGCCCTGTATCTTCTATCTATTTACATTAATGTAAGGTGATGATGTCTAATAGACTGCATATGCATTAAGCTTCCCTTTGGAAGGCTTCCATGTATGGTACACGATTAAGCAAGTTTATAAGTAAAGTTCAAAATGTAAAATATTCCATTAAAACTTTAATTTTACAAAATGTATTGAAGTACAAAGTACATCAGATCTGTAAATAAAAGTTACTAAAATGTATTAACTATATAAACAAATTTTTTTTAAGTTTAATTTACTCGCTTTAATCAGTATTATGTCATGAAGTTAAGTAGATTTTACTTATTTTTATACCATTAAAATTTACTTGAAGTAAATGAAGTAAATCTTACTAGTAATTTTTCAATGTAGTGCAGCTAACTACTTTCTCAAAAGGTTAGCTTGACTGTACACTGTAAAATAAAAACGTTTTCTCAGGTAACCTAAAATTTGTGCTTAATATGGTAACATTCTAAATGAACTGCTTTTTATCAAGTCAAATTTTTTTTTAATCTGAATAAATAAGCCTGCCAATTAAACATTTTAATGTTATCTTTTTTTTTGTTTTTACTTGGAAAGCTATAGTTTCAAGTAGCTTCGCTTACACTGATTTGCAGTGACTAGACAAGTGAATTTTAACACATGTGGTAGCATGTGAAGGTCACAAACAGTGTGCCAGTATTAACAGAGTATTGCTTTTGCCACCTTAAGCAAGTCTTCAGGGGAAGATTGGTGTATTTTTGATGCTCTGTGTTGACATGCCTGTCAGTCACTTTATATTAATGCATGTACACGTAAATGCATTTGACACATGCTGCAACTTTGAAAGTGTGTGACATTCATGTTGTGTCTTGCATATGTCTGCACATTTATAGTAGTGTTTCGTTAATCATGCAGTGATGTCCACAAATATGTTTTTGTGCCTTGATGTTTGCTAATGATTTATTGACTTGTGTTAAATATTAAAGTTCACGCAAAAATAAAAATTATGTAATAGTTTACTCAACCTCATGTTGTTCCAAGCCTGTGTGACTTTCTTTCTTCCATTGAACACAGAAAGAGATGTTAGGCAGAATCACCATTCACACTGAATGGAGAAAAAGCAGCATTTACATTCTTCAAAATTACTTTTCTTGTGTTCCACACAATAAAGAAAGTACTATTTTTGAGTTGGTGATGACATGAAATGACGACAGAGATTTCATTTTTGGGTGATCTATCCCTTTAAATATTAAAGTATGTTAAATATTCAACCTTTGATGTCTATAATTTATTCAGAAGCTTACAGTGGTAATGTGTGTTACAGACATCAGTCCATTTATTGCTGTTGCCTCATTCTCGAAATCTGCTGACATATTTGTGTGTGTGTGTGTGTGTGTGTGTGTGTGTGTGTGTGTGTGTGTGTGTGTGTGTGTGTGTGTGTGTGTGTCGCATAATCAAATTGAACAAAGCAGACAGAGCAACTAGGGTATCTGTGAGGATTTCAACCCTCCCTTCATCTCTCTCTCTCTTTCTCTCCTCTCTCTCACGACAAATTTAAATGCTATGTACTTGTGGAGCATCTAAACCCTAAGAGTGTGGTTGTGCAATCTCTAGCCTGTGTATGTGCTTCTCAACCTCTGGCTATTATTTCAAATGTTGATGAGAACTGGAGACTCAATAACTAGGGGAGACCTATACATTATCTTCAGCCAATGAAAAATGCCTCGTAGACTCTGGTGAGTTTAATTGCCCTTTAAACGTACTTTAAATTCTTTGATTATTTATTTTGATGCATGTTTTATGCACATAGAAAATGCATGAAATATAGTGTTTCTCAGGTTTTTATTGTAAGTGTAGCACCATACAAATTTCTTAAAATTTCTATCCTGCCCCGGTGTAATTAATAAAGATCTGGATATCATTATAAACTGTGATTGTGAATTATTGAAATGTCTTCGCAAAGCACTGTGGGTGATGTTGTTTTAGAGTTTGGATTGCCTTTCATTGAAAGTGAGGATGGTAGGAAGTATGAGTCATTTCAAAGGATTATGGTTGTATTACATAAACTGACAGAATATCCTGACATCCTTTTCACTTTAAGGTCTTATTAAGTGGCTCATTGCTACTGGTGTGCTGCGTTTCCTTGGGTGTCATTCAGCTCTGTTTCCAGTGATGAATGTATAATCCGTTACCCGCCGTAAAGCTTGTTACATACTTTGATTCTCTGTGCTCTTTGAAAATCCAAACTGGGAACAGCTTTCTCAGACCAGAGAAAATATTATATAGCATCTTTTTCTGGATTTTGATGATCTAGTTTTTTCCTGTGTTTTCAAATGTTGCTCAAGATAATTACTTGTTCTGAAAAAGATGCATTTGCAGAATACAGACTTAGAATTTTTACATGATATTAGAGTAAAAACTATGGTAACGATAATCATCATTGAAAACAATGGGACTAGTAAAAGTTTCTGCAGGCTTTATATATAATGCATTAAAAAGGTATGTATTATAAATGTATATTTATAATGCCTTTTGATGCACTTTGTAGCCTGTTTTTTCCTTTTTGTAAATAATTGTAATCAAAGTTATAGAGCATAAAAATACTTACCTATTTATGGTTGCGCCGTTTTAATAAGTATGAATAATAATAAATCCTTACGTTTATATAGCACTTTTTTATGCACTCAACGCACTTTACATAGTATAGCGTGAATCTCCTCAACCACCACCAGTGTACAGCATCAACCTGGATGATGCGACGGCAACCATTTTGCACCAGAACGTTCACCATACGAGTGATGTAGCCAATTCAGGGATGGGATTATTAGGAGGCCATGATCGATAAGGGCCAATGGGGGGAAAGACATCGGGTTTCACCCTGCGACAGGGCGGAGGGCGGGGACAGGTCTTGATTTTACACACCCGGCCCTTATCAGGCTAATCAAGCCTCCGAGAGGGATAAAGGCTGACTGCGGACGTTATGTGTGTGTTTGTGTCTTTTGTTTTATTTCTTCATTAAACAACTATTTATATTGTCAAGCCGGTTCTCGACTCATCCTTTCCATTGAACTGCTTTACACTTGTGCCGAAACAGTTTCTTGTTCTAAGCTGACAGTAATGGTACTCGGAGTGGTCTCCTGCTTCTGTAACCCATCTGTCTCAATGTTGGACATGTTGTACGTTTAGAAATGCTTTTCTGCATCGCACGGTTGTAACGCTTGTTAATCTGGGTTATTGTCACCTTCCTGTCAGCTTGGACCAGTCTGGCCGTTCACTCTGACCTGTGATTAAAAGCTGTTTTTTCCTACAGAACTGCCGCTCACTGTTTATTTTTCTCGAACCATTATCTATTCACTCAAGAGACTGTTCAGGAAAATCCCAGGAGATCAACAGTTACAGATTTAACTCAAACAATCATGCCACAGTCGAAATCACTGAGATAAATTTTTTTTCCTCCTGACCTATGTCTGCATGATTTTATACATTACACTGCTACCACCCGATTATCTAATTAGTCGCATGAATAAGTTGATGTACAGGTGTACCTTATAAAGTGGCCGGTGAGTGTGTGTGTGTGTGTATATATATATATATATATATATATATATATATATATATATATATATATATATATATACATACATAGAAAGTGTTTTTTTCTTTAGTGCACTTTACACTAGTTTATCTTGTGAATGCTGGTGCTCAGTAGACAGTGCCTCTGTCCACATCACTGCTCTTTCATCCTCTTCTCTGTCCCTCCATCTCTCCATCATCCCCTAAAGGAGCAGCGCTCTTTTCTGATGAAAAATAAATGTGTAGCTAGAAGACTGAGATCCTCTTGTGGGGAAAAATACAGTTACACAACTTCAATGCTAACAGCAGGAGGCTTTAACTTGATTGGTGAACACCGTTCTGGGGGATAGGAAATCTGACATTAATTGCATAATTCTTTCTTTTTTTTTCTTTTTTTATCAACATCTGTTAACTTTAAAGCCATATGCTAGTGTACTCCTTAGTTAAATCCTTAGTAGATATACGTGTTTAAAATGTACAGTCTGCGTCTTCTTGAAAAATTTACAAAAAATACTGATGATTCATGTTGCACTACACTGATTTGTGCCCAGTTGAAAGCTCTCTAGAATTATAGTGTCCCTCCCCCTCATTCCACCTGCAACTGACTAGCAAATCTTGATTAATGGCTGTGACCCTTACTAAAGGCTGTTGGGTATTTATAAAAAAAATTTCTTGGTACAGTAGGAAATATGTCAACAGAAAGAAAAGTATGCTTTTTGAGCCTTATCATGGGGTCTTTAAAACTTAGTCACCCTGCATTATTTCTACCTGTATGTTTGCAAACACTGTGACATTATGCAAAGCTTTCATTTCCCTTTTCACCACAGTTTCACATAGCCCTATTACATTGAAACTAATTTCTGCTGGAGGCAGTTTGGCTTAAGGCAGCAACAATTGAAAATCTGTATTGGAAAGAGGAACAGCCTTAATGACTACAAGTGAGAAATCTTATTTTCATGATGTGAAACTGTGTTCTAACAGCGGAAAAGCAATTAAGCTCATCATAAGCTGAACACAAACCTACTCCCTTCTGTTGGAAAGATCAGTGTAACTGGTCACCAGCATATGTTATGTTTTAGATGCTGCTCCACATTATTGGAGCCTATTTGTTGGTGTCTCCACCAGGCTTACACCAAGCAACACCAAGGCTGGGTTTGCCTCCTCCTGGGGCAGTGCTTGCAGGTTCACCACCTGATCCCTGAAAGGGGTCGTGGGAACCTTGGGCACATAGCCTGGTCGGGGTCTCAGGATGACGTGAGAGTAAGCCGGACGGAACTCTAGGCACAGTTCGCTGACAGAGAATGCCTGCAGGTCCACTACCCTCTTGATGGAGGTGAGCGCCGTCAGGAGGGCGGTCTTCAGAGAGAGAGCCTTTAGCTCTGCTGACTCAAGGGGCTTGAAGGGAGCTCCCCAAAGGACCACGGAGAGGTCACACGAGGGAGCGAGGCACGGCCTGGGGGGGTTTAACCTCCTCGCGCCTCTCAGGAACCTGATGATCAAATCGTGCTTCCCTAATACTTACCGTCCACTGCATTGTGATGTGCCGATATAGCGGCTACATACACTTTCAAGGTGGAGGGAGACAGCTGTCCCTCCAACTTTTCCTGCAGAAAGGAAGCATCAGCTTTCCTACTGCGCATCTCTGGGGGTCTTCACCTCGGGAAGACTCGGGTCTGTAGCCAGTGCTGAAGTGGTCTCATATGCATCAACCCAAGCGGCGTGACAATCGCTGAGGATGCCATATGCCCCAGGAGTTCAGCACTGACTGCACACGCTCGTTGGTGAGGCGTGCCATCATTGAGACCAAGTCTACTCCATACCGAGAAAAGAGATGCTCTGAACTGGGGCGAGCTTGCTCTTTTCCCAGTTGACCCAAAGCCCCAAGCGGCTGTGGTGCCTGAGCACTAGGTCCCTGTGCACACACGACATGTCCCGCAAGTGCGCTAGGATTAGCCAATCGTCGAGATAGTTGAGGATGCGTACTCCCATTATCCTTAGCGGGGCAAGGGCTGCCATGTAAAGGCGCGAGGGGACAAGGACAGGCCGAAGGGGGGAACTTTGTACTGATATGCCTGACCCTCAAAGGCAAACCGGACAAAGGGTCTGTGTCGAGGAAGAATCAGACATGGAAGTACGCGTCCTTCAGGTCTACCACCGCAAACTAATCCTGATGCCAGACGCTCGCTAAAATGCGTTTCGGCGTGAGCATCTCGGTGGGAGTCTGTGCAGAGCCCAGTTCAGAATTCACAGGTCTAGGATTGGCCGCCACCCGCCACCTTTTTTAGGTACGATGAAGTAGGGGCTGTAAAACCCCTTCTTCACATCGGCTGGAGGGACAGGCTCTATCGCGTTCTTTCGTAGAAGGGAGGCAGTCTCCATGCGCAAGGCAGTGGCGTTCTCGCCTCTCACCGAAGTGGAGCGGACACCGTTTAACCTGGGCGGGGGCCTGGCGAACTTAATCGTGTAGCCGAGTCGGACGGTCCTGATCAACCGATGCGACAGGTTGGGGAGTGTGAGCAACAATTGATGTTGACTACCACCTCTGGAGTCACGAGTTCGAATCCAGGGTGTGCTGAGTGACTCCAGCCAGGTCTCCTAAGCAACCAAATTGGCCTGGTTGCTAGTGAGGGTATAGTCACATGGGGTAACCTCCTTGTTGTCACATTAGTGGTTCTCTCTCTCAATGGGGTGCGTGGTAAGTTTTGCGGGGATTGCGGAGAGTAGCATGAGCCTCCCATGCTGTGAGTCTCTGCAGTGTCATGCACAGTGAGCCACATGATAAGATGCATGGATTGACAGTCTCAGAAGCGGAGGCAACTGAGACTTGTCCTCCACCACCTGGATTGTTGAGGTGAGTAACTCCGCCACCAGGAGGACCTACTAAGTAGTGGGAAATGGGCATTCCAAATTGGGGAGAAAAGGGGATGAAAAAATGTATAATAAAAAAGTATATTTATTTTTACTGCACTTAAATCTGCAATGCTCTTTGTTTCATAACAGTCAAATGTAATTTCAGTGGATTGCATTATAATAATGGTGGTTTCACAGTGCCTCTAGGCAACCAATTTCCAACCACATTATTTGACTTATCAGCTCTTAACAAACATTCATGGAACCCTCCTCCCCCACCACACTGAATATATGTTTCAACTGCATATTTTCTTCTTTCCTGGTCATGTAAATATAACATTTCTTAATAAAGCTGTATCATTAATGTGTAGCATTCAGTAAATATTTAAATGTTATATAAAATCTAATGTGTGTGTGTGTGTGTGTGTGTGTGTGTGTGTGTGTGTGTATATATATATATATATATATATATATATATAATTGGATTTTAATGAGGTATTACTGGTGTACTTTATCAGTACAAATTTATCAGTATGGCATACATTATTTAAAAAATTAAAGGACATTGTTCTACAAATGTAGTATATTTGCAACCGCATTCTCAGTGTCATGACAGATATTAATAAGTGGCACATGTTACCCTCATCTTTGTGGTTTCTTTTGAATTTGAATTTTCAAAATCAAATAATCAAGTGTTGTTAGTGTGTGCATCATCAAGTCTAATTAGCTTATCTAATGTTGTTGTTACGTCATAATTTTTATGTTAGAATGTAACCACTAGAGGGCCTTACATTCATACTCTGTGCTGAGTCCTCCTGAGTTGACTGGAATTTTGTCAGGACATATTGATCATTGAAATTCAGTGAAAAATCATTGAGAAATGACAAATACTTTAGACTTTGTTGTCTTTTTAACCAATCCCAGTCTTTATTATCATTGTGTATTAAAAGCATATACAGTAAGTCCATAAAATAGGTCCTCTGTATTTGGATATGTATGTAAGCAGTAGCTAATAGCAACTGTTTATGATTAGTTTTTCACCCTCTATGTTTGCCATAGAGCCATTAAAGTTAAGTGCTGTGTTAATCAAGCCACTTATTGTTCACATCCTGACAGAAGGATATGCAGTCTAGCATTGCACCCACTCCATCATAGACAGCTGATGTAAATTAACAGTATTTCAATTAGATGGTATTATGTTCGCTGAAATAAACAGCTCAGTAGATATTTTACTCTTTGTTTGTCTACATATTGTTGCCATTTATCTACCTACTCTTCATCTTCACATTTTTTTGTCATTCTTCTTTATTTTTCACCCTGCATTTCTTATTCTATAATGATCTTTTGGATCTCATTGTACTTTTCACACTGTCAGACTTTCTCCTTTTACTTCTCATTTCACTCATCTCTCTCTCTCTCTCTCTCTCTCTCTCTCTCTCTCTCTCTCTCTCTCTCTCTCTCTCACTTTGTCATTATTTCTACTTCCCAAACTTGAGATGATTGCAAACACATCAGATCTTCAAGTCCATCTCCTAGGACATTTTTAAATAGTTTTTCTCAGGCCTGGAAAAGTCTGGGAATTAAATCAAATCTTAGAAGTCCTGGAAAAGTCATGGGCATTTCTACATGAAATGTAACACTATGGTCCTAATAAAGTACCCGACTACCCTGCTCACTACAATTGTACTGAGTGGTTGTACAAAGAGACAGTTGCCTTTCTGTCAGCTCGAACCAGTCTGGCCATTCTGCATTAACCTCTCTCATCAACAAGACATATCTGTCTACAGAACTGCCACTCACTGGATGTTTTTTGTGTTTGGCATCATTCTGAGTAAACTCTAGAGACTGTTGTGTGTGCAAATCTCAGGAGATCAGCAGTTACACAAATACTCAAACCAGCCCATCTGGCACCAACAATCATGCCACGGTCGAAATCACTGAGATCACATTTTTCCCCTTTCTGATGGTTGATGTGCATGATTTTATACATTACACTGCTGCCACATGATTGTCTGCTTAGATAATCGCATGAATAAATAGATGTACAGGTGTACCTAAAAAGTGCTCAGTGAGTGTATATTTTTCTAGTTTTGATCTGCCCTAAAATATTTCATCATCTAGTTGTTACACTTTATATAGAGTAACGGATGTGAACAAATTGTTCTCTTGAGTTTGGTTTGAATTATTAATTTGTAAATTGGTCTAAATCAAAATGATTTGTAAAAATCCTCATCCAAACAACAGGAAAGCACATGGAAATGTTTATTCAAGAATTGTAGGAACCCTTTATTTCTTGCTTTTTGGCTACAGAAGCAAATAGGGTGGTGCACACCAGAGCAGTGGGGGACATTGTCAGTGCAACAGAGAGATGGAAAGAGCAGAGAATCAGACAGCAGCAAAGACCAGAGAAAAGGTCAGGAGAAGAGTTAGTGAACAGAAAGAGAGCAGTCAAACAGCATGTACTCATTGGATTGTGCATTCCATTTAAAACCTTTAATATTATCCATATCTAAGGTGACATATACAGTGACGACAAAAGTTATTTGGACACTTAAAGTAATAGTGCACCCAAAAATGAAAATTCTTTCATCCCAGATGTGTATGACTTTCTTTCTTCTCTCCACATTCTCTTTCTGAATTTACTTTTGTTTTTGGAGATTTGCATTCTTCATGCATATCGCCACCTAGTAGAAAGGGTGAAGAATTTATAGTAAAAAAGGATCTGTTTCTCACCCACACCTATCATATTGCTTCTGATGATTTAGATTTAACCACTGAAGTCATATGGAATACCATTATTCTGCCTTTATATGTTTTTTGGATCGTTACATTTCTGGCCACATTCATTTGCATTGTATGGACTGAGATATTCTTCTAAAAATCTTTGTTTGTGTTCAGCAGAAGAAATAAAGTCATACACATCTGGGGTGTAATGAGGGTGAGTAAATGATGAGAGAATTTTCATTTAAGGGTGAACAGCAATAAAACGGTGTTAAATGTTATGTGTTATTTGTTAAATGATAATACAAAGAATATACTGTTCAGAATTAGTATAGTGACACTTTGTTGTGTCAAACTTAGTGGAACATGTCCATGTAAATTTGCAAAAGCAAAACACAGTATCTACACATTTTGTTATGTTGTGGTGTGACTGGGAAACAGTCAAATACATCTGCTAAAACTCAACTCCACATGTTTATCCCTTACAATGACTCATTAGGGGGCAGATGCAAAGTGACATATATAAATGAACATAATTAATGCAACAACATGCCGACTTCTTAATACTATTTTAGATATGTGTAACGAAAGCAATATACTTGTAACTGTAATCTGATTACTAGAATTAAAAATGTAATGCATTATACTAGTAGTTGATTACATATACTAATTACTTTGTAATCAGATTACACCCAAAACTGGTTAAATGTAATTGTAAAAATGTTTAGTTAGTTCTGAGAAAGCCCTAGAAACATTTGTTTGTAGATGCCACTTTTTCAATATTTTGCTACAGTATGTAATGCAAATAAATTCATACATTTTACCTGTGACTAAGTGTCCAAAATAGTCCAAATACTTCTGAGACCACTGGAAGTTATGTGTGATTAGGTTTATTAAAAGTGTAATTTCAGAGAGCCTGGGTAGCTCAGCAAGTAAAGACGTTGACTACCACACCTGGAGTTGCAAGTTTGAATCCAGGGCATGCTGAGTGACTCCAGTCAGGCTTCCCAAGCAACCAGTGGCCCAGCTGCTAGGGTGGGTGGAGTCACTTTGGGTTAACCTCCTTGTGGTCCCTATAATGTGGTTCTCGCTCTCGGTGGTGAGTTGTGCTGGATGCCGCAGAGAATAGCGTGAAGCCTTCACATGCGCTGTGTCTCCACGGTAATGTGTTCAACAAGCCACATAATAAGATGTGTGGATTGACAGTCTCAGATGTGGAGGAAACTGAGATTTGTCCTGAGTTTTTAATAAAAAAAATATAGAAAAATAAGTATTGAAAAGGCATTTGAACTGTGGTAGCACAAGAGCTTTGCTACTGAGATGTCAAGGGCAGACAGAAACCCATAGAAATTTTCGCACTCAAATCTCTGTTTCTGTGTGCGTGATCTTCACATTAGTCCAGTGTGTGTGTGTGTTAGGTATGAAGGCAGCAGGGGGCCAGTTCACACAGCACATTTGCCCGGCAGTCACCGGTGACCTTGAATACTAAGCATGTATCTCTCTGCCCATCAGCTGTCAACAATTATTATGGCTCTTCACCTCTTCCTGTGGAATAATTGGTTCTGATGTAGCTTTTACAAAAGAACAGCAAGCTGTGTTTCAAACATTGACATTTTCTGTATTTTTAATTGTGGTTGCAAATCTCTGTGGTTTAACAAAAGGCACCTGCCACTGTACTGTTTGAAATTTGAGTAATTCACCAGCTCTGATGATAGATTTAACAGTCCACTTCCTTAAACACTCCCTCCTAAAATACAGGACATGTAAAAAAAAAAAATGTCTAGGTTACTGTTGTAACCTCCATTCCCTGATGTAGGGAACGACACGTTGTGTCGAGTGAAGTGACACTAGGGGACTTTCTTGAAGGCCTCGGTTACCTCTGAACTTGAGAAAAGGCATATGAAAAATTGGCAGACAGAATTTGCATGTCCCTCCCCCGGACATACAGGTATAAAAGGAGGGAATCATGCATCTGTCCATTCAGGTTTGGCACTGAGGAGCTGAGAATAAGGTTTGGTCATAGCGGTGGCTCGGTTCAGTGTGGACAGGGGGACACAACGTCTCGTTCCCTCCATCAGGGAACAGAGGTTACAACAGTAACTTAGACATTTCCCGTCTGTCGCTCACTTCGAGGGGTCCCTATTTAATCACGCCATGCGCTGAACCATGTACGTGCGGTGCTGATGCAGGTGCAGGTAGACAGTTGCGTGCCAAAGTGACAGGCTGCATCAGACTGCACGTACCCTTCCCCAATGCCCCATAATATCATCAAAAACATTTTAGGTTCTCGGGACCCCGAATAGGGGGAAGAAAACGACATGCCAAGCATGGGAGCAGGCCGCGCCAGCCACACCTTTTCTCTCTCTGTGTTTCTCGCATAGAGTTAAAGCAGCTGGGGCCATCTTAACGCTATCACACCCATCAGGGAAGGCGTTCTTTCCCAACTCCTATTCTTTCAGGGGGAAAAGACCTTGAGGAGACCACCACCTGCCCAGGCTGGGGGGAAGGTAAAGAGTGGCGAAATATGTCACATGGGTTTTCAGGTCACATGTGGGAATGGTGCGGGGGCAGATCCTACCTGCTGCGAGGGAGGAGTTGATACAAACATGGCGCACCGGGGGTAGTGGGGAGACGGGGGTCCTCCCGTAGGGGGACCATACAACGGAAAATACACAAAGGAGGATTAATCCACAGAGCACCTATTCCAGTACAGAGGAATTTTTGTACACGTAGTGGGTCTGGTCGGGGAATTCCTCCGCTGAATCCACGGACCAGAGGTCTAGTGAGGAAGAACATACAGGGAGTGTGAATCTAGTGGACTCTCCTGGGGAAAAAGTGCACACCTCAGTGGAGGGGAAAGGCACTATGTGCAAGCGGAACACCCGGTCAGACGTTCCGCATTCCCGAGTTCTATGTGCTCGGACCTGAGAGAACACGGGACGAGACCGGCTCAACCCTGAGATTGTAAAATTTAATAAAGGTATTGGGTGTTTCCCACCCCGCTGCTCTGCATATGTCTGCTAGGGAGGTGCCGTTGGCCAGTGCCCATGAGAATGCCACACTTCTCGTTGAGTGTGCTCGAACCTGCAAGGGGACGGACACAGCCTGGGTGTGATAGGCCAATGCGAAGGCATCGACGACTCAGTGGGAAAGCCTCTGTTTGGAGACCGTGTTCCCTTTCTGCTGTCCACCAAAGCAGACAAAGAGCTGCTCAGAACATCTAAAGCTCTGCATGTGGTCCACATAGGTATGCAAAGCACGCACCGGACACAGCAACGAAAAGGCTGGGTCTGCCTCCTCCCGGGGCAGCACTTGTAGGTTGACTACCTGGTCCCTGAAGGGGGTCGTAGGAATCTTGGGCACGTAGCCCGGTCGCGGTCTTAGGACTACATGGGTGTCTGCCGGACCGAACTCTAGGCAAGTGTCACTGACAGAGAACGCTTGCAGGTCCTGGGAGGGTTCAGCCTCTGGGTGCCTCTAAGGAACCTGATAATCAGATCGTGCTTCCCAAGGGACTTACCGTCCACTGCATCGTGATGAGCCGATATGGCGGCTACATAGACCTTCAAGGTCACAGGTCTGTTTCTTCACCACTGAGAACTGCTGGGCGAAGTCGACAAAGGTGTTGCTGAATAGACCGAGCTGGGAGACAGGGGCGTTGAGGAAGCGCACTTTGTCTACATCCCGCATCTCGACCAGGTTCAGCCATAGATGATGCTCCTGGACCACGACTGCCCGAGTGTCCGTGCTGTGATCTTCGTGGCCCTGAGGGCGAGGTCAGTCGCAGAGCACAGTTCCTGCAACACGTCAGAGTCAGGACTACCCAAGTGCAGATCTTTGAGTTCCTTGGCCTGGTAAACTTGCAGGAGGGCCATAGCATCCAGGGCGGAGGCAGCCTGTCCAGTGCCGCTGTAGGCTTTGGTGGTCAGTGACGACGTCATCCTACAGGCCTTGGAGGGGAGCACCAGGCGATCCCGCCAGGTGGCGGCGTTCTTGGGACACAGGTGGATCGCAACCGTTCTGTCCACCTGGGGGACCTCAGAGTACCCGTGGGCACTTTTACAAATATTCTCTTTTATCAGTGCTGCCGAAGGGCTCAGGGGCAAAGCTGCATTGCCGTGCAGAGAAGGAGAAAGCCGCTGATATGTGCCATAGATCCAACAGCATAAGCTCTGCAGAGGTGAGTGGAACCGTAATTGATCTTAGCTCGCTGATCGCACAACCGCTCGGCTCCGAAGAAGAAATCTGAATGGACAGACACATGATTCCTTCCTTTTATACCCGTATGTCCGGGGGAGGGACATGCGAATTCTGTCTGCCAATTTCTCATTGGCCTTTTCTCAAGTTCAGAGGTAACTGAGGCCTTCATGAAAGTTTCCTAGTGTCGCTGCACTCGACACAACGTTGGAGAGAGCGACAGATGGGGAACTCTATTTAACCTCTTAAATGTGCACTAGGTATTATTAGTAGTAGTAGTAGTAGTGTTACTTTTTGTGCTAATTTATAAACATTTAATCATAAATGTAATAGTAATATTTAAAATACATTTTAAGTGCAAAATATATTTAAAATGGTTTACACCCACATGAGATTAAGACTAGTCATATCAGTTTAAATAAAAAGATGCTTTATTCTAAATATGGTACTGGGCATCCTTTCATGAGTGCCAGCATTTTCCACCAATTACTGATTTGTGAATGAATCAGCATATCTTTTAATTCATTTGATTACATTTGTTTTAATCAACTGACAGCCTTTAAACAAATAAATTGCTCCTAACAGTTTGTAAATGCATGAATGCTAATCTGTGTCTGATGCCATTGTGAATGTATCAGAACCACTTAGCAATGTAACTGCATTCTGATTTCCATCCAAATGTGATTTAAACCATAAAATCGCCATGTATTATAGTGTGATCACGTGAAAATAACATCTCCACCCACCACCCCGTGTTCTCACACATTTCCACCTAAGCGTCTGTCACCTGCTTCAAGACAGCATGTTACTCGTGTGAGAGCTGATCTTTAACACCAGCAGTGTCCTTTTGGCTTGAAAGAAACCTTTGAAATGTCAGAAAATATTTTTTAATGTATTGCACCCTTGTTTCTGTCTGATTCAGTATCATTTCACCACATCTTGAGAATCAGCATGTTATTATCATTAAGGAAATCGAAAAGTAAATGAAAGCATTTTTGTTAACTAATAAAATTACAAATATTGTACAAACTGAAACAAATCTAAAATACAACTCAAAAACGAACCAAAATCAAATGAAAATAAACACAAATGAAACAAAAGTATAATAAATTAAACAATGTATTAATTGAAATTTTTAAACTTTACAATCCGCCCTTTAAGCTCAGGTTGGTCCCGCCAGTGGGCCCACCGAGAACAAAATAATTATCAAAATATTAATAACTACAGTCTTGACCAACACAAAATAGGTATTGTTTTAAAGCTTAGAAGCTCAACTTTTCAATGCATGTAGGCATTATGACCAAAACTGAACAAGTGCTTTGAAATTTGCATACAAATAAGATGTGTTCTGTTTTGATAACTTATTAAAAGTGTTATACTGTACATATTGTTGTAATCGGGAAAAAAAACATCAAACTGATCAAATAACCATGTGTCATATGCTGTTGGAAAGCTCTCAAAGATTAATAATCAACCAGATAAACTGAAACTAGAAGACACAAAAAACAACAAACAGTCGCAGACTATAAACAAGTGAAAACTAAACTAATTTGAAAGGACAACATATAAATAATAGCTAAATAAAATAACCCTGCATTAGGGATTATCAAATCTGAGAAATCATGTTGAGAATGATTTGTATTTAAATACAGTGGAAAAAAAAAACATGATTGCATAACACAGTGCAAATTGTTGCACTTGATGTATTGGCATGTTTGTCTAGCTGCCATTTGTGTGTTGTTATGACACACATCTCTAGATGAGTCTGTATGCCTCATCATGGAAGGATGCACCAGTTCTGTCCTGTGTACACGCTGATAATTGCCTTCAGCTAGAAAATCCTCTGAAGCTTTTAATGCTCCTTCAGTTATGGAAGCGGTTCGTTCATATACACACACTTTCACTGGGTGAAATCTTAACATAAGAGCGGATTTGCACAGCAGGTGAAATTACGTTTTGAAAATGGGCCCGCAATTGCATCAAAAATAAACACATCACTTGAAAATGACTTTATGACTGACAGTTTTAAGAATACATTAAGACAACAAACCTTCATTATAGAATACATTATAGAATACTGAATACACAATAAAAAATACAATTAAAATATAAAAAATAAAATTATTTACATAATGTCACACAAGCAATGATAGAGAGATAAATAGACTGAAAGTAATGCCACTGGGGAAAGAATATGCCTACAGGGCAGGAACAAAACACACACACAAAACACCCCATGTAATTATTGTAACAAAAGGAGGGAAACAGCTAGAATATCAATATTTCCAGATGGACAGACAGACAGACAGACAGACAGACAGACAGACAGAAAGACAGGCAGATAGATAGATAGATAGATAGATAGATAGATAGATAGATAGATAGATAGATAGATAGATAGATAGATAGATAGATAGATAGATAGATAGATAGATAGATAGATAGATCAGAATGCAGTGTATCTGAGCAAATATATATAGTAATGAGAAAGAAAGAGATAATAGTGGAAATTTCTTGAGCATATGACAAAGGTTAAGCAAAGCTCCCTAGTCGAGAAGGTGTCAAAGTGAAATGCCATTTAAGAGGTAGGGTGAGAGAGAGAGAGAGAGAGAGAGAGAGAGAGAGAGAGAGAGAGAGAGAGAGAGAATGAGAGGTATTCACGGTGAAGGATGCACACACACAGTCTGTGCTGGCGAGGACAGCACCTCATCTCTGGAGTGTAAGAGAGTGACGGTGCAGATTCAACTGATGTCAGTGGGATGTGACGGGAGAAACGAGGACTAGTTTAACCATGTCAGACTTCAGGTCCAGAGTACGTTGTCGGAGAGCAGGTGTCCGAGCTGCCGCGGCTCTTATTGGACTCCTGCACCATTCACGCAAGCGGTGTGAGAGACGGAGACTGACAGAGATGGATGACCAGTGGTGGGTCATATATGTTTGAATGTGATGCAGAATTACATGTTTTTGTGTGTATGCATGGGTGAGGTCAGAACTGTTTGTGTGCATTATTTGAGATTTTACAAAGCGACTCATGTCAGGTCCGTTTTTGGAGTCTGTGACACAAAGTTTTGACTGGAAATAGAAACTCCAAGGGATTGTGTTTTGGAGTACATGCACTCACTTAAAAGTATGGTTCAGATAGATAGATAGATAGGTAGGTAGGTAGGTAGGTAGGTAGACAGACAGACAGACAGATAGATAGACAGACAGATAGATAGATAGATAGATAGATAGATAGATAGATAGATAGATAGACAGACAGACAGACAGACAGACAGACAGACAGACAGACAGACAGACAGACAGACAGACAGACAGACAGACAGACAGACAGATGCTAAACTATGGTGCAGCGTGTGTTCAGGGAGTCTTGAAGCACACTAAAGCCATGCTTGGTTTCCCCTCATCCATCTTTTCCATTATATGAACTGGACAACTAGAATTTACAAAAGTATCTTGCCTAAAAATTACCCTAAATCCCAATTGCTGAGCTGTCTAGGAAAGGTTCTGTAATTGAATGTTGTCTTCAGTGAAAACAATGTGACAGTTAGCTGTTCACAACATCTCCACAGAGGGGGAGGAGATTTGGTGGTACATACTTTAGGTGTGATGATAATGCTCTTGGTTAGAATGTGTTGTTTATCTCCTTTCATGTCATTTGCATGAGTGGTTTGTTTTTTCAGTCTTAATATGAACTGAAGCATCAGTAAATGTTTTTAGCCCAAGTTTTTTGGCACACCTTGATTTAGCCGAGAAGAATGTGTTCCTGGATCAACATCTTTTGAAGAAACATACCTATGAGAGGGAATTCATAAATTGATATGAATGGTGTACAAGCCCCTAACCCCCACTCAAAAAATAGATCTTTGGCTGAACTTGATTCAATCGTGTACCGTGTTCCACGTGTTTGAAATGAGTTTTCTTAATTTAAAATTACCATTTAATCTCAACACAAACACTTTGGGGCAGATTCACTAAACAGTTGCGCGTGGTATTTCAGCGCAAATCCCTTTGTCTTATTCATTAATCACCCGTAATCATGTTTAGCGCAATCAGCGCTGAAATTGCGCTGCATCTTCATTATTTAAATGATGTCATTGTCATTCCTTTCTGTGCAAACATGCCTCCTTTCTAGAACGTAAATTAGCCTTATTAAAGATTGCTCTTCATTCACAAAACTGCAAATGAAAGCCATCCTCAGCTATATTGCCCTCAGAATCGGAACGCAAGATCAGAATTGCATGTGCAAATTGCAGTAATTGCTCAACAAAGTGACATATCTACATATCCTTATCGTTAAATAAAACTCCACTCGTCACCATAATAGTAACCCCCAAATCTCAGACATAACAGAAACTCTTAAACATTTCTACATAACAAAACAAAACAGTAAACACTAACAAGTATCCCCTTTATATTCATCTCACGCAAAAACACATAAAATAAACTTCATTTTAACATTTATTCTCACTATTGAGCCCCATGCTAAGCATGCTAGGAAATGGAAATCCCCTGCTATATTAACGCCACAAAAATTATTCATGTAGTCCCAACTCAAATGGATTAAGTAAACTTTAATTTTACAAATGTAAAAGGATATAGAGTGAAATTAAAATGTCCTAATGTTGCTTTAGTTAAGTCAATTGAACAAGCAGCAACAATCCTTGTTTGAGTGTAGCCTTAAACCTAACCCAATATTAACCCCAAATATAACCCTAAAATCTGATTGGCTGATAGAAATGTTGTTAGATGTTGATACAGGAACATGTGATACTTTGTGAAATCATGGTTATCAGTGTTTGTGAGAATAACGCTATAGAATTGTTTTGCGTATCGAGCATAATGAACGATATGTCAGTTACTCCCTTATACATGTATATTGATGAATTCAATTTACAGTGTGCCTATGAAGGATTGGGTGGGTATTTTTAGAGCCTTGTTCATTTGTCTCCCTAACCTCCTACTTTTTCTCTCACTCTCTCTCTCTCTCTCTCTCTCTCTCTCTCTCTCTCTCTCCATATCTCTCTTATGAGGAGTAAGGTTTGGAGAGGTGAAGGAAAATTAATTTTGAGCATGAGTCTCTAGATCCTCTACCTGTCAGCCTCCTGTCCAGAAAGCTCATTTAAAGAACAGATTGCCCATCTTTGGCCCATATTTTATTGATGATCTTGGAATAGTATGAGGGTCAAATGGGAGAGGTGTTTTCTTGAGGAGTGAGACTGAGGCATTAGAAAGGGTTTCAATGAGGATACTGTCTGTATAAAGGCCATTGTAGTTTCTGCTATGTTTCAAGATGACAAATCAAACCACCATACAAAATTCTCCCGTTCAATATTTTATAGATTGACAGTGGCTGACACCTGGGTGAACTGTGTGAACAGAAGAACTGACTATATACATCCACTAAAAATCTTGAGATCAATTAGTTAGCTGTTGTACAAATGGCTCAGAAAAGTGAAGTTAGTTCTGAGAAAAACTTAAGAGCATAATTTTTTGCAAATGTCTCTTGGAAATACTTTTTTGGGCCACTGCATAATGCAAAATGAGACCTAAAGTGAAATACGTTATTTTTGTGCAACTTTGTACATTTGTGACTGTAGATGGTTTAGTTTTGGTTTAAAAGCCAAAAATGACATGGTGATGTCACTGTGTTGCAGGAAGCAAGAGTTGCTGACCATCCCCAATGTGCCCCTGGCGGACTGCCCTCCCTCTCCCCCAAGAACCGCCCCTCCCGCCATGAAGGTAAGCAGCATGTTTGGCTCTCATTGCCTGTTATGAATCAGCACTGGAAAGGGATTTGCGCAGAGAGCTGCAAAATACACGACATTTTACAGGGAGTCAAGCCTCAGTACACCAGTTTTATAAATTGTTTATTCTTCAATAAATGCGGTAATTATTGACTCATTTGATGTCTTTCTTGCCCCTCTTGTGGAGACAAGACCCACGCAAAAACCTGCAGCCGTAGCCTTGCCCTGTTTGCTCGGTAGACCATGACTGCTGACTTCATCCCCTAGGTAGTGTGTTCCTCAAACGAGGAAAAAAAGGAAAATACAAATGCCAAAGCATCACATTTTCTGAACTTGGAGAGGTAGTTTTTGACAGATGTATGTAAATGTGTATAT
This sequence comes from Xyrauchen texanus, assembly GCF_025860055.1. Classification (NCBI taxonomy): domain Eukaryota; kingdom Metazoa; phylum Chordata; class Actinopteri; order Cypriniformes; family Catostomidae; genus Xyrauchen; species Xyrauchen texanus. Next base: position 24,583,427 of record NC_068309.1, on the reverse strand, counting down.
ATCTAGATGAGCTGGGTTGGAGGCAAAAATAAGCAATTCTCTACATGCATAGTGAGATTAAATTTAGCATCAAATTATATGTTGATATTATCATTTTATTTGACCTTGAATTAGATGTTTCATATCTGATTCAGTTCAAGTGTTCAATTTTGAATTAGTATTTTATTTCTGCTAATTTGATACATTTATGACTAAATAACAATAAGGCTATACCAATAAAAACATAATAAACATTATGAATATTTAATACTAATTAAATTATAACAAAAACAATATTTTTGTTGACAAAAAAAGGCAATTATGACAAAGGAAAATGTTTTCAAACTGAGATTTTGCCATTTAACAGTAGAACTGATATTAAAGGGATAGTTCACCCAAAAAAAGGACAATTCCCTCATCATTTACTCACCCTCATGCCATCCCAGATGTGTATTCTTTTCTTTCTTCTATTGAACACAAACAAAGATTTTTAGAAGAATATTTCAGCTCAGTAGGTCCATACAAAGCAAGTGAATGGTTACCAAAAATGTTAAGCTTCAAAAGCACATTTAGCCATCAGACTCCAGTGGTTAAATCCATATCTTCAGAAGTGATCTGATGTGTGGGTGAGAAAAAGATCAATATTTAAGTCCTTTTTTACTATCAGTCTCCACTTTCACTTTCAGATTCTTCTTTTGTTTTAGGCAATTTGTATTCTTTGTGCATATCGCAACCTACTGGTCATTGAGGAAGAATTATAGGAAAAAAGGACTTAAAAATGTATCTGTTTCTCTCCCACACTTATCATATCGCTTCTGAAAACATGGATTTAACCACTGGAATTTTATTGATTACTTTTACGCTGCCTTTATGTGCTTTTTGGAGCTTCAAAATTTTGATAGCCATTCACTTGCATTGTAAGGACCTACAGAGCTGAGATTAACTTCTTTGTTTGTGTTCAACAGAAGGAAGAAAGTCATACACATCTGGAAAGATTTGAGGGTGAGTAAATGATGTGAGAATTTAAATGTTTGGGTGAACTATCACTTTAATAAAACCAATTACTGTGTAAGTAGAAAAGTGTGATCATTGGTTAAAAAGAAATTGATTATTGATCAAACTGATTATTGGAATATCTATAGCCTATATAATTACCTGCACCTGCTCATACTAGATTAGTAATAGTGTATTATTGTGGGTAATTTCAGGAACAATAAGGGTCTAATATGAGTATAAACATGAATATCACTTGTGTCTCTCAGTTTAATTGTTTGACAAAGTATAAAATCCACAATTACAAAAGCAGACTGTGTTTCTGCTCTGACAGTGAGTGCTGCTTGCTGAATAAATGTGGGAGGGATTTCAAGTACATATCGTTCACCCTCATAGATTGTGATGTTGACCTTGTTGTTGACCTGTAATAGATAGGAATGAAATAAAATGTAATTGGTTCAATCTTGACCTCAACCATTTCTTTTTCTGCAGTCCACTCAGTTCTTTGATGTACTAGAAAAGATGGAGGTAAGAAATGAAATTATTCAGATTGCATTTTACATCTAATGTTGGCTCTGTTATAATGTTATGGACAGTCATAATCCTGGAAAAGACATGGAATTATGTTTGTGATCAAAATAATTGCACAGGTAGCTAGAATAGCTAATAAATGCTCAAGTAGTGAATCCATCTTTGGTAATTAGAAAAATATAGCAGTGGTGAATCTGTTTTGTGCCTTTCAGTCTCACCTCCACTGTCAGGTGTTAATCCTACAATCTTTTAACCCTGACCTCTTAGCAGGTTTCTGAAATGGAGGAAATGAGGCATAGCCCACAAAGAATAAAGGTCAGAGAGCATGAAAAAGCAAAATAAGCTACAGTGATTGCTTGAGTTTTGGGAATACTTGTAGCTGAACTGCATTTGCTGGGAGGTTGTCAATCCTTGTTCATTATGTTACATATGCTACACTATGTAACATTATACATACTCTACATAGAGTACATATAAACTATATTTGTATTTTCCGAAAAAATGCTTGCAAGCCAGCAAAAACAATTCCCATACTGGTCTAAGCTGGTTTATTCGGGTTAGTGCTGTTTGGTTTTGGTCTAGCTAGCTGGAGGACTAGCATACTGTAGCCATGTTGTTCACCAGTAAGACTTATCTGGTGGAGATGGTTGACCAGAATGGGTTTTGTTTTCTGGCAATGCTGGTTAAAAGGAAGTTTTGCAGGTTAAGCCTGTCAAAAAAAGCCTTGTTGGTCCACAATAGCATCCTGTATTGTAAACCAGATTTTAAACACATTTTAATCTGGATAATCTAAAATTATCTACCAAATAAAGTTTGAATGGAGTCTGTACATTAAGCAATTCTTAGGGTTATGTGTTTAGAAAAACCTCAACCTGCATGTTTGAGGAATATCACCTTGCAAGCACTGTAAAAAAGGGAATGCTGGATTTAGTCCTATGATATTTCTTTAAGCACCATAGAAACAAAATAATAAACAAAAGCAACCACTAAAGACAGCATGTGTTCATTCAGATTGTCCAGACAGCCTCAGAATAATGTTTGTTGTAAGCATGACTGTGAAGTATGTCAAGTGAACTGCATGCCATTTTTTCACATATTGTGTATGCATGAACTAGATTTATGCCTCATAACAAGCTTGCTGTCATGACACAAGGGTCATTTAAAAGCACTGGAAAGATCATTACCTTGTGATTCATTGATATTATTTTTGCCTCTCCAGGATGATTACATTCCATACCCACGGATAGAGGAGGTACAGCAATTGAAGTTATAACAATTGAATTCCTGTACAATCTATTGCTATCTGTTCATCTATCTGTAACTATATATTAAATAGGTAGTTCACCCAAAAATGAACATTCTCTCATCATTTACTCACCCTCATGCCATCCCAGAAGTGAATGAGTTTCTTTCTTCTGCTGAACACAAATGAAGATTTTTAGAAGAATATTTCAGCTCTGTAGATCCATACAATACAAGTGAATGAGTACCAAAAATGTTAAGCTCCAAAAACCACATAAAAGCAGCATAAGAGTAATCCATATGACTCCAGTGGTTAAATCCATGCCTTCAGATGTGAAACGATAGGTATGGGTGAGAAACAGATCAATATTTAAGTCTTGTTTTACTATAAATCTCCACTTTCACATTCTTCGTCTTTTGTTTTTGGCGATACACATTCTTTGTGCAGATCGCCACTTACTTGGTAGGGAGGAGCATTTATTGTAAAAAAAAATTGATCTGTTTCAAATCACTTCAGAAGACATGGATTAAACCACTGGAGTCTTATGGATTACTTTTATTCTGCTTTTATATGCTTTTTGTACCTTCAAAGTTCTGGCCACCATTCACTTGCATTGTATGAACGTACAGAGCTGAGTTATTCCTCTTAAAAACCTTTGTTTGTGTTCAGCAGAAGAAAGAAAGTCATACACATCTGAGATGGCATAAGGGTGAGTAAATGATGTATCAATGATAATTTTTGGGTGAATTATCCCTTTAAAGTTTAAGTTCTAAAAGCACTTTATATGAAGTAGGACAAAAATGCAGAAGCAAACATAATTTTATGAAGTGTTTATCAGTGTCGATCTCTTTCTAACTATCTGGTTGCTCTTTTAAAGGTATTACAGCGGGGTGAGCCGTACCCTCAGGTCATCCTGCCTCAGTTTGGGGGTTACTGGATAGAAGACCCCGAGGCCCCTTCCACCATTCCAAACTGGGAGAACAGTTGCTATGATGAGGAAGATGGAGAGCGAGGGAATTACGGAGAGTTTGGTTACAGACTGGAGAGTAACTATGCTATTCGAGCCTACCGCAAGCACTTTCTGGGCAGGGTGAGAACTCAAGCAGTTGACAAATAAAAGTAAAAACATAATTGTAAAACTGATTGAAAGAGCCACATTCAAAGCTGTTGTAAAATTACTATAAACATTTTATATTAATTAGTTGCTGTGTTTTTTGGCAGCCACAAAAGGTCAACATTTAGGATAATTCATTATTTTTCTTAGCAGAAGAAATTTTTGTTCCTATCATTTTTTGATTGTTTTTTGTTGGCTTCTTTAGAATGCAATAAGCCATTAGAGTCTGTTCTTTTACAGTGATTTTACAACAGGTCTTTGGACGACACCCCTTAGCCATGATAAAACCACTCTAATGAACAGCCTCTCATGGCTTATCCCTTTAACATAGAGCTGTGCTAGCAATTACTTTCAGTATGAGAAATCCATAGTCCCTATACTAATATGATCGTACCGTATTATACATAAATGGACTGGCACACAAAGGCTTTTGACAAATATTGGTATACGATCACTTTAAACGAAAAGCTCCTAGATCGTTTTTGTTATCAGAGCTGTGATAATCAGCAGACAGTACCATTTAACACACTGCATTTATATCTGCAATGGGTTTGTTGGAAATTAAAACGCTTCCTCTTATCTGCCGGTCTCAGGAACATCTGAATTTCTATTGCACAGCCAGTAACCATGGCAACCTCGTACTGTCCCTCGGCCACGAGGAGGTGAAGGAGCAAGAGTACCTGCACATCATTCTCAGGTAATAACAGCCCGTTCACTCCCTTATGCGCAATTACATGATTGCCACATTTTGAAACATTGATTGCATTTTTTTCTATCAAATTCTGTCGCACTTAGGACTCCATCAAAGACAATCTATGACAGGATCTCTTTGACGGGTTTAACTGAGCTTCCCAGTGTCCCACAGTTAGCCAAGGTAATAAATGTTCCATCTAGAAATAGTGCACAGGATTTAACTGCTGAACTTTACATTTCAAACATCCTGACAGACTCTGATGGCTATCTGATTAACATTCAAGTACTAAAAGTCTTTAGTGTTTTTAAAGTTTAAGCACAGTTATTCACCTACAGTATATGTCAGTTTGAATGATTAAGGCTGGGGTTCCCCAACATTAGTCACACATAAGTAGTCCCTATGGATATGTTTCCCAAAAGCATCATTATCTAAGTAGCACATACAAACATCTGGAAATTAACAAGAGCCTCGGACTACTCATAAATCCATTACACACAACTTAAACATATCTTAACATTTGAACCAGACAGCTCCTGAAACAATGGACTTCAGTGTACTTAATCCATTATAGCCTGACATATGAAAATAGTCAGACTGAGGCCCATTGTACCATGGGCACACTGCGTGCGATCAGCTCTCGCCTGCGGATCAACCAAATAAAGTGAGCGTAGTCATTTTGATCAAATTAAAATAGTTTTTCTAACACAAGTAACAACAGAACAGAAACTATAATTTAATTTTGAATCCTATCATAGCAGGAAAATGTAACATTGTGTAACAATGTAACACAAATATAACATAATTATTGTTATGTGTCACAGTCAAAACTGCTTGTGCTTTGCAGCGACACCGAATAGATATAAAAAACATAAACTGCTTAATTTAAGGGCATTGAAATAACCAGCTCATTCCCAGTATAATATTTGTTACATTACTGCATGGTCAGAAATTAACTTTTCCCTAAAGGGGACAAAAATTGCCCTATGGTAATTATTATATAAATTATCAATTATAATTATAAATATTTAATTTTCAGACAACTTTTTATGTTTATGAGGGCATTTTTTCTAAATTTATAAAATGTACTGTTTCATTCTTTTATTCAAAACATATTGTATGTGAGTGATAGTGTGTAATGCTACTCTTAAAGTTGACTTTTAAGAGCTGTATCAGATGGTATAAATAAAATAAAAGGCATTGTTTGCCCCCATATTTTGAACTTTAGGGCATTTTTCTTTATCACTTTTCCCCTTTAATTTCTGACCCTGCATCACTTTTCTATTACAAGCATTCTTGGTGAGAAAAATATCCTTTATTAACAAAAAATTTGATTAAAACTTGCATAATATTAAGCATACAATATAAAGACAATTCAATAGTGGCATCTACCTCTTTTTAAAAATTATTATTACAACGGTGTGGCTCGCAACACCTTTTATTTTTATATCTGGCTCTCAGTAGAAAATGTTTGGACACCCCTGCTTTAGAAAATCATGAATCAAAAATTATATGCACCATTGTATTCGGCTAATATAACAAACAACGTATGTGCAACGTATGTGCACAAGTTAAAATTATGTTACATTAAAAGTGTGGCAACATTATGAGGAAACTTAAAGTGGTTAGCCTAAATTAGTGATCATTAGCTGGTCTGATTGTTTGTTGACTTGGTGTGTTTTCTGTTTTTTTTTATGTGTGTGTGTAATATAGCTTCTATGTGAAGATATTGTGGGTCTGAGGTTTAGTCCTGTGCTTTACCCAAAGGTGAGTTCACAATTGTTAATCAGTTTTGTTTTTGTATGAATTGTAGTGCATTGTAAATCATTGCAGTTCTGAGAATATCTTTATCATCATTTGTGTGCAGATACCACTTGATTTTATATTTTGTTATCTAATGCAATGACATTCTGACATTTTTGTGTGGCTTCAGTGTCCAACTGTATATTGTAAGTAGCTACTGTATATTTTAATTTAATTGTAGATTACTTTTTTTTTTAAAGGAATCATTATTTTATAATTGCATGATGCTTTCCTACAGATTTGTTTTTATAGTTCATTAAAGAGTGGATAAGGAGGATTTGTGCATATTTTAACATAAATAACATATTCTGTTTTACACTATAGCTGTTGTGGCAGATGCCTCATAAAAGGCAGTAGTGATGTGTCAGTCATGATTAAGATGGTTTAAGAGATAAAAACTGCTTTGCATGGGAGGGGTTATTTCTAGGTTCTCATGAAACTAGATAAGAGAGTGGTTCAAAGCTGTATTGATAAACGGCTGTAAAGCAATTCAATGGAAAGGAGGAAGCAGGAACCGGCTTGACAATATAAATTATATTTAATAAAGAACTTAAATCAAAAGACACAAACACACACATAGGACGGACAGCTGCCTGTAAATGCTTTCTCTCTGTCACACTAACGTCCGCAGTCGGCCTTTATCCCTCTCAGAGGCTTGAGTTGCCTGATAAGGGGCCGGGTGTGTATCCATCTTTAAAATAAATGTTGTATACATTAACATTGGTTAATGCACTATGAACTAACAATGAACAATTGTATTGTATTTTATTAACTAACATAAACAAAGTTTGATAAATGCTGTAAAAATATTGTTCATTGTTAGTTCATGATACCTTATTCATTATCTAATGTTAAGGAATGGAACCTTATTGTAAAATGTTACCATAGTTTATATGTAATATGTTTGACGTCTTTATGTTTGAAATCACTAACTGAATTTTTTTTTTTTTTGCAGGGCTCTAAATTAATCGTGAACTATGATGAGCATGAGTTAAACAACACCTTTAAATTTGGCATCATCTACCAAAAATTTGGGCAGGTGAGCAAATGAATTATGTTGCATATGTGGTCACTATAAATCAAAGATGGTCTGTTCTCCAGTCAGACTGAGATTCTCAAGGACACTCACAGAAGATTACTTGTTAAGCTACTTTGATCTTAATCAGAAAAGAAATAAATCAATATGCTGCTGCATACGCACCGGATCTGAAGTATTTTATCTATTATTTCCTGTTATCTTTGCACACTGTCTTCCTGCTGTTTCCTCCATGGTATGCAGACGTCTGATGTCTTCTAATACTCTCTATTACACACAGATATCAGAGGAGGAGTTGTTTGGCAACAGCGAGGAGACTTCAGCCTTCACAGAGTTCCTCAGAGTGCTAGGAGACTGTGTAGAGCTGCAGGACTTTAAAGGGTAAACAACATTAAAGAGAAGCTGGAAAAGGCAGATCTGAGAACTTGAATGTAATTTGCTAGAATGTGTGATGAATATGTACATTTTTTAAGAATATTCTGGCTGATTTGTTCCATATTATAAAAGTAAATGGTGATGGGAATTGTAAAGCTGCTAAATGACAAAAAAAGCACTATAGAAGTAACAAAAAAGTAGGCCATATTATTAATGTGCTATATTGGGTGTGTACAGAGTCAAATTTAAGTTCCTATTCACCAAATATCTTTCCCTGCACTATATCGCTCAAATAAAATATGCCGAATTGAGACACATCAGCTTTGATGTCAATGCCAATTGATCACTAAACACACCAAAACCAACTAATGGAATATTCAATGTTCAATACAAGTTAAGCTCAGTCGACAGCATTTGTGCTAAAATATTGATTACAAAAAAATATTTTGACTTTCCCCTACTTTTCTTTAAAAAAAAGCAAAAATCTGGGTTTCAGTGAGGCCCTTGCAATGGAAGTCAACGGGGCCAATCCATAAACATTAAAATACTCACTGTTTCAAAAGTATAGCTACAAGATATAAACAATATGTGTGTTAATATGATTTTAGTGTTATAAAATCACTTACTAACCCTTTCTGTGTAAAGTTATAGCCAATTTTACAACTTCATTGCCATGACGATGTAATGTCAACAAACCCAAAAAATTTTGATTTAAACTTAAGTAATACTTGAGTTTTAACAGGAGAATTAATGTTAGTGCTTTTATAAAATTATAAGCTTCACATTTTTGCCTTTAAACACTCCTTGTAAGGAAACCTTGTAAGTGCCTCACTGTAATATCTATATTTGCATTTTTATAAGAAAAAGACGAGCGAGGCAAATTAATTTTTAGTGGTAATTGTGCCACAAATGCTGTTGATTGAGCTTAACTTGTATTGAACCCAGAATATTTCTTTTAATTCGTTGACATCATTGACATCAAACCTTTTAAGAACTAAGCAAAGCTATGGTATGGCTTCAGAAGAGTCTTATAGACCACTTTTATGGTGCTTTTATGGTATTTTTGTCATTTTAAAGATTGACAACCCAGTCTTTATTCACTTTATTTATATGGACAATAGTGGCTATGACATTCTTCAAAAATGTTACCTTTTGTGTTTCACAGAAGAAAGAAAAATATGTATTTGGAATGACGCACAGTGACGGTTTGGAAAGTTTGGAATAATGTACAGATTTTGCTGTTTCAGAAGGAAATTGGTACTTTAATTCATCAAAGTGGCATTCAACTGATCACAAATAATTGTCAGAACATTACTAATGAAAAAACAGCACCATCACTATTTGGAAAAAGTTATTTTTGATCAAATCCAGACAGGCATGGGGCCTGTCTGGATTTGATCAAGAATAACTTTTTCCAAATAGTGATGGTGCTGTTTTCCAGCAGCCATCACTCAAACACCTTATCCTTGAGTAATCATGCTAAATTGCTAATCTCATACTAGAAAATCACTTGCCATTACATAAAACACAGTTTAAAGCTTTTTGGTTCATTAAATGAAGCTTAACATTTGTTTTTGAGTTGTCAAAGTGTGCAATAGACTGGCATGTCTTAAGGTCAATATTAGGTCAAAAATGGCAAAAAAAGAAACTGATTTCTCTAGAAACTCTTCAGTCAATCGTTGTTTTGATGAATGAAGGCTATACAATGCTTGAAATTGCCAAAAAACTGAAGATTTCATACAAAGGTGTACACTACAGTCTTCACAGGCAAAGGACAACTGGCTCTAATAAGGACAGAAAGAGATGTGGACGGCCAGATTTACAACTATACAAGAGGAGAAGTACACCAGAGTCTCTAGTTTGAGAAATAGACACCTCACATGTCCTCAGCTGACAGCTTCATTGAATTCTACCCACTCAACACCAGTTTCATGTACAACGGTAAAGAGAAGACTCAGGGGTGCAGGCCTTATGGGAAGAATTGCAAAGGAAAAAGCCACTTTTAAAACAGAAAAACAAAAAGAAAAGGTTAGAGTGGGAAAAGAAACACAGACATTGGACAACAGATAATTGGAAAAGAGTGTTATGGATTTTAACCCCATTGAGCTTTTGTGGGATCAGTTAGACTGTAAGGTGCGTGAGAAATGCCCAACAAGACAGTCACATCTATGGCAAGTGCTACAGGAAGTGTGGGGTGAAATGTCACCTGAGTATCTGGACAAACTGAGAGCTGGAATGTCAAGGATCTGCAAAGCTGTCATTGTTGCACGTGGAAGATTTCATGATGAGAACCCTTTGAAGTAGTTTAAGAAGTTCTTAAAAACATATCAAATTGTAATAGTAATTTTTCTCGTTATTAATGGCATGACTAAACATCGTAATCAGTTCAATGCCACATTGGTGAATAAAAGTACCAATTTAATTCCATAAGAGCAAAATCTGTACATTATTCTAAACTTTTGGCCGCCAGTGTATATGATGACAAACTTTTTGTTTTGGGTCAACTTTTTCTTTATAAGGGAAAAGTCTGTGATTTCTCCAACTATTTTCCCCTACTTAAACAATTATAAGGGTTTATGTTTTTCTCGCTCAGGTTTCGAGGTGGTTTGGATGTGTCTCATGGTCAGACAGGATCTCAGTCTGTGCACACTGTGTTCAGGGGCCAGGAACTCATGTTTCATGTCTCCACAAAGCTGCCCTACACAGAGGGAGACACACAGCAGGTACTCACTTCACTTGAAACCTGGACAGTCAATTCTCCATAAGGATGATTTTCTTCAGACTTTTTCTTGGTGATGAACAAGAGTTAGATTTGCAGATACACTAAATGGCCAACAGTGTGTAGACACCCTCTCTAATAATGGGTTTGGCTATTCTGGTAATTCCAGTGAAGGTAAATCTCACATTTAGACATTCTAGAGAACTGTTTGATTCCAACTTTCTGGCGATACTTTAAGGTGGGCCATTTTTTGTTCCAACATGACAATGCCCCTGTGTGTCACGGTTCATCGATCCATGTGTTCATTCCGTCATCTGTTGGTGTGTTTATAGGTGTGTGGGTGTGTGTGTGTAGTGCTCGTTTGTTGCTTAGCACCAGCTGATTACTCCACTGCCGTCAGCTGCTACTAATCACTACTGCTTGTTAGCTGCCTTTATCTAGCTGGTAATTGTCATGCATGGTGTCGGTTCGTTATTCATGTTTGTATTCTGTTACCCAGTTCCTGTGTCCTTGTTCCTTGTGGGTGCCACCCGTTTGCTCCTCACCTCCAGTCTTCTGTGGGATCGTCTGGGAGATTGGATCCTGACGCTGACTTGTGTTCGCGCTATATTCCAGTCCTGTCTACCTCTTTTCTAGATTGTTACTTCTAGGTCGCCCGCCTGTAATGCGGCGTTTTGAGTTTCTCCCTGTGCTATCCGTCTCTAATAAACTGTTCACTTGCACTTGGACTCGTGACTCATCATTGTGACAGAACGAACCGACCCAAGATGAATCCAGCAAGTGTGACCGAATTGACGGAGATTCTATCTAGGAGTGAGGCTCGTATGCAACAACAGGAGGAACAGGCGGTGGCCACGGGTCGTGCTATACAGGCGTTGGTAACCCAGGTCTCCGAATTAACCACTCAGTTGCAACAGCTAAGGACCGAGGCGGCTTCAGTGCGAGGTCAAGCGACTACAAGCCCACCTGTTTCGGTCGCGCAGACCATTCGAGCTACTGAACCACGTCTTCCACCTCCAGCGTTTTATTCCGGTGAGCCTCAATTATGTTGTTCATTTCTGGCGAAGTGTTCACTGCACATCTCTCTTCAACCTTCATCATTCCCCACTGAGGAATCTAAAGTGGCTTTTGTCATCACACTTTTATCGGGGAGAGCCGCGACTTGGGGAACTACGGTGTGGGAACAGCGACTTCCTTGTTGTGACTCTTTTGATAGCTTTTCACACGAGCTCAGAAAGGTCTTTGATCGCGCAGCCTCCGGTAGAGACGCAGCGCGCATTCTCGCGGAGTTGCGCCAAGGAGATCGTCCGGTCACGGACTATTCGATTGAGTTCCGCACCTTGGCTGCGGAATGTGGCTGGAATTTGGAGGCTCAATGGGACATGTTTTTACACGGACTCTCTGAGCACATCAAGGATGAAATCTATGCCATGGAGTTACCCACGGGGTGGATAAACTCATCAACCTAGCCATTCTGGTGGACTCGCGACTACGACGACGGGGACCGCGAACACAGCGAGGTTGGCCGGTCGCTGCACAGGCTAACGTATCTTTTCCTGCTGTGGAAACTGCAGAGTCTTTTTCAGGTCCTGAGCCTATGCAGATGGGCAGATCTCGTCTATCGCAAAGGGAGAAGCAGAGAAGGAGAGAGAAAGGATTGTGCTTATATTGTGGAGCCGTTGGCCACATTGCTCTCCAATGTCCGGTAAAAGCCAGCACCTGCCAGTAGGTAAGAGGTTACTGACGGGTGGATCTATTTTGACTAAATCCTCTTTTTCTGCCACTCATCTCACTGTCAGTTTAAAACTTTCTGCTCAGAGCGTTGACTGTGAGGCTTTGATACACTCGGGGGCAGAGGGAAATTTTTTAGACTTTAACTTCGCTCAGAGACTCATGATACCTGTGGTGACACTCCCTCAACCCATTTCTGTAGTAGCACTTAACGGCCAACTGTTACCCTCTGTTACTCACTCCACGGCCTTAGTGAGACTCGTTACCTCTGGTAACCATTCTGAGGAGATCGAGTTCCTTTTAATCCATTCCCCTCCTGCTCCTGTGGTACTTGGCCATCCCTGGCTGGCACTCCATAACCTGCACATTAATTGGTGCAGGAATTCTGTTTTGTCTTGGAGTGAATATTGTCATGCTTCTTGTTTAATGTCTGCGTGTTCTCCAGTGTCTTGTGTTGTGTTTCAGGATGAACACGCGGATCTATCTAACGTGCCACGTGAGTATCTTGACCTGAAGGAAGTGTTCAGTAAGTCTCGGGCTGCTTCTCTCCCTCCGCATCGTCCCTATGACTGTGCCATTGATTTACTGACAGGTATGTCTCCACCGAAAGGCAAGTTATACTCATTTTCCGCTCCGGAAAGGGAGGCCATGGAGAAATATATTTCTGATTCTCTAGCCTCTGGGTTCATCCGCCCCTCCTCTTCTCCAGCGGGGGCAGGGTTCTTTTTTGTGGGCAAGAAGGATGGCTCTCTGCGACCTTGTATTGACTACCGAGGGTTGAACAACATTACGGTAAGGAATACATATCCTTTGCCGTTGATGTCTTCGGCCTTCGAGAGGTTGCAGGGAGCATCCATCTTCACAAAATTGGATTTACGCAATGCTTATAATTTGGTCCGCATAAGGAAGGGGGATGAATGGAAAACTGCTTTTAACACCCCCAGGGGACACTTTGAATATTTGGTAATGCCGTTCGGCCTGTCTAACTCCCCTGCGGTTTTCCAGGCACTCGTGAATGACGTGCTGAGAGATATGGTAGATCAGTTCATATATGTCTACCTGGATGACATACTGATATTTTCTTCTTCTCTCCAGGAACACGTTCAGCACGTCAGGCGAGTGCTCCAGAGACTGTTAGAGAATGGGCTTTTTGTCAAGGCGGAGAAATGTTCGTTCCATGCTCAGTCGGTTCCATTTCTGGGTTATTTCATCTCCTCCAAGGGGGTGCGCATGGATCCCGACAAGGTTAAGGCTGTGGAGGATTGGCCAACTCCAGATTCCCGTAAGGCCCTACAGAGGTTTCTGGGGTTCGCCAATTTTTACCGGCGTTTCATTCGCAATTTCAGCCAACTAGCCGCTCCTCTGACTGCCTTGACCTCTTCCAAGACAACGTTCAGGTGGTCTGGTGTAGCTGAAGCTGCATTTACCAACCTCAAGAGCCGCTTCGTTTCAGCTCCCATTCTTATAGCCCCTGATCCTTCACGTCAGTTTGTGGTGGAGGTCGACGCCTCAGAGGTGGGGGTAGGAGCGGTTCTTTCCCAGCGCTCGCCCGCGGACGACAAGATGCATCCTTGCGCGTTTTTTTCTCATCGTTTGTCTCCTGCGGAATGTAATTATGACATTGGTAACAGAGAGTTGCTGGCAGTCAAGTTAGCGTTGGAGCAATGGCGTCATTGGTTAGAGGGTTCAGGGGTACCCTTTATTGTCTGGACTGATCATAAGAACCTTGAGTATATCAGATCAGCTAAACGACTCAACTCCAGGCAGGCTCGGTGGGCACTTTTTTTCGGTCATTTCGAGTTTTCCTTGTCGTATCGTCCGGGCTCCAAAAACATCAAGCCTGATGCTTTGTCTCGTATTTTTGATCGTTCCGTTCGCCCGTCTACTCCCGAGTGCATTTTTCCTGAGAGACTCATTGTCTCCACACTCGTTTGGGAGGTCGAGTCGTGAGGTCGGTAACGCCTCCGCCCGATTGTCCACCGAGTCGCTTCTTTGTACCGGAGGGGTCAAGGTCCGACGTAATCCGGTGGGGTCATTGTTCCACTATAGCATGTCACCCAGGAGCTAATCGCACCAGTTTTTTGGTCAGGCAATGATTCTGGTGGCCCTCTATGGCTCCCGACATTCAGAGTTTTGTATTGGCATGTTCGGTCTGTGCTCGTGGTAAGACTTCCAATCGCCCACCGGATGGGTTACTCCAACCGCTGTCTGTCCCTTCTAGACCCCGGTCCCACATCGCACTAGATTTTGTCACTGCCCTCCCACCCTCCCAGGGCAATTCGGTCGTTTTGACCGTAGTGGATCGATTCTCGAAGGCGGCCCATTTCATTCCCTTGCCTAAATTACCGTCTGCCAAGGAGACAGCGGTTGCTGTTGTAGATCACGTCTTTCGATTACATGGCCTCCCGATGGACGTGGTCTCTGACAGGGGTCCCCAATTTATTTCCAAATTTTGGAGAGAGTTTTGTCGTTTATTGGGGGCGAGTGTCAGTCTTTCTTCTGGGTTTCACCCTCAGAACAACGGGCAGACCGAGCGTGCCAACCAAGACTTAGAGAGAGCGTTGCGATGTTTGGTTTCTCAAAATCCTTCCTCCTGGAGCCAGAAGCTCTCATGGGTGGAGTACGCACATAACTCGTTACCAGTGTCATCCACGGGCCTATCTCCATTTGAGGGTAGCGTAGGGTACCAGCCACCTATTTTTCCCAGTCTGGAATCCGAAGTCGCGGTCCCCTCTGCTCACGCCTTCGTCCAGAGATGCCACCGTACATGGACCAGAGCCCGCAAGACTCTGCTCCAGGTGAGGGCGCGCACTAAGGCCAAGGCCGATCGCCACCGGTCAAAGCCTCCCGTGTACGTTGTGGGTCAAAAGGTGTGGCTTTCTACTAAGAATATTCCGCTCCGTTCCATGTCTAATAAACTTGCTCCTAAATTTATCGGCCTGTTCACTGTCACCAAGATCATTAGTCCGGTGACAGTCCTTCTCTAACTTCCTCCAGCGTACAGGAGAATTCACCCCGCCTTTCATGTCTCCAAATTGAAACCGGTTTTTCGGTCTAACCTTAATCCGCCGATGCCGGTTCCCCACCGCCGCGACTTCGTAGGCGGGAGCCTACATATTCGGTTAATCGTATTCTGGACTCTAGACGGAGGGGATGCGGATTCCAGTACTTGGTGGACTGGGAGGGTTACGGTCTGGAGGAGAGGAGTTGGGTTCCTGCTAGGGACATACTGGATGCCAGGAGGCACTCTTAGGGGAGGGGGTACTGTCACGATTCATCGATCCATGTGTTCATTCCGTCATCTGTTGGTGTGTTTATAGGTGTGTGGGTGTGTGTGTGTAGTGCTCGTTTGTTGCTTAGCACCAGCTGATTACTCCACTGCCGTCAGCTGCTACTAATCACTACTGCTTGTTAGCTGCCTTTATCTAGCTGGTAATTGTCATGCATGGTGTCGGTTCGTTATTCATGTTTGTATTCTGTTACCCAGTTCCTGTGTCCTTGTTCCTTGTGGGTGCCACCCGTTTGCTCCTCACCTCCAGTCTTCTGTGGGATCGTTTGGGAGATTGGATCCTGATGCTGACTTGTGTTCGCGCTATATTCCAGTCCTGTCTACCTCTTTTCTAGATTGTTACTTCTAGGTCGCCCGCCTGTAACGCGGCGTTGTGAGTTTCTCCCTGTGCTATCCGTCTCTAATAAACTGTTCACTTGCACTTGGACTCGTGACTCATCATTGTGACACTGTGCACATAGCGAATTCCATAAAAAAATTACTGGTGTGGAAGAACTGGCCTGCACAAAGTCCAGAACTGAACCCAACTGAACACAAATGAGATGAATTGGAACACTGATCGCGAGCCAGGAACCATCACCATACATCAGTGCCTCACTGTGATACCCTTGTGTCTGATCAGGAGCAAAATCTAGTAGAAAGGCTTTTAGTGGAAGTTGTTATAATAGCAAAGGTTGAATTTAAAAATGAAATGCCCAACAAGCACATATGAGTGTGGTGTTTGGGTGTCCACATACTTTTAGCCATGTAGTATACTGTAGATACCACACAGCAATATCATTCTCTGTATGCTTCTCTTCATTACACATAGCTCCAAAGGAAAAGGCACATAGGAAATGACATTGTGGCGGCAGTTTTTCAAGAAGAGGCTACACCTTTTGTGCCCGACATGATTGCCTCCAATTTCCTCCATGCCTACATCCTTGTCCAGGTGGAAAACCCTGGAACAGATTACACCATGTACAAGGTTTGTCATAAAAAAAAGTTCTTAAAATGTTTTAAGTGTTTGAATGGAGGTAAAGTGATGGTTAACCCTAAAAATGAAAATTCTGTCATTGTTTACTCTTTTACATTTTGTCCCAAACCCGTATGCCATTCTTTTTTCGGTGAAACACAAAAGGAAATGTTTGGCAGACTGTTATCAGTCACCATTTACTTGCATTGTACAGAAACAAAGAGTGGTGCCAATGTTCTTCAAAATCTCTCCTCTTAGTTTCCATAGAAGAAAAAAAGTAAAGGGGGTTTGGAACAACATGAAGTTAACAATGACAGAATTTTCACAATAACTGGGATAATTGTTGCTGAACAAATATATGAATGCCAAATGTTACATTTTAATTCTATTGTGCAGGTGTCTGTCACAGCACGTGAAGATGTGCCACAGTTTGGCCCTCCGCTTCCCAATCCACCCATCTTCAAAAAGGTAAATTGGTGCACACCACTACAGCTGTCAGTCTGCTTCCGTTTGTTGAGGTTTTCTGAAGGTCAAACTTGAGTTGCTTATTAGAGACAGGATTTTGCCACGTCAGGGTCTTTGGGCTGTTCTTGCATTGTTATATTTGCAATGTCATTCTATTTTTTCCCAGGGTCCAGAATTTAGAGAGTTCCTGCTGACCAAGCTGATCAATGCAGAGTTGGCATGCTACAGGTCAAGCCGCTTTGCCAAGCTTGAGGTAAAGAGACAAAGAAGCATCTTATAATACTACATTAAGGTGAATGTGGATATGGACAGCAAAGCCTTATAAGCTTCTGCTTTGTGCTTGGCCACATTCTCTGAATGTTTAATAAGTTATAATATTGTTTGTGTATTAGGAAAGAACACGAATTGAACTGCTGGATAACCTTCATAATGAGTTACACAAGCACACACAGGCAATGCTGGGACAACCTCTCAGTGCAGATGAAGAGAAAATGGAGAACGGAGGACATGGAGGAATACTGGAGTCTATCAAGGTTCCCATTCAAATAGATCATTAATTAGCCTCTTCTCACTCCAATTTCAAACATGGCAGAATGGATTCTGTAGATTAATTCTGCTGGTTTGGATAAGATGATCCCAACCGTTACAGCATGAATTCCCAAAAGAGTATAAAACAGATAATCTATTATTTTTCTCTAAGCGGGCGATGCGCGTGCGCAGTCACTCTATGGAGACAATGGTGGGCTCTCAGAAACATGGCCGTAGCTCTACTGCAGGAGGAGGCATGCCCAACAGCCTGAGTGGGGTCGGCCTGACCCACAGCAACACTGAGACTACCAAGAACTCTGTGAGCATCTTATTACGTTCACAACACATACAAACAAATATCACTTACTATGGTAATAACTTAATCTGAATAGCTGAATGTGGCAGTATGATAACAGTGCATCTAAAAACAGACACTTTGAACAGACCATTTTACTTAAATAATTTTAATTTAGTTTAATTTGTTTAATTAACCAGCATAATACGCATTTGGTTCAATGATCTGACCCTCATTTGTTTTGTCCAGATCTTTTAAGTTATTTTTAATAAAATCAAATATATATATATATATATATATATATATTTATTTATTTATTTATTTATTTTTTTTTTATTTGTGTGTATTCACTTTTTTATTGTAATTTTTGTATCTTCCCTGAGGTCCACTGATAATGTTAGTAAAGGTTTATTTGCAAACAAACATTCAGAATTTAGTAATATATGATAATTTTCCACCCTGTCTCTGGCCCTCTGTCTGAAACACTTGGTTTTGGCCTCAGCACCTCCTTTAAACTTCAACGTAAATGGCCACTGTTATGAGTGGCTAACATCGTGCAGCCCCTCGAATACAGAGTCATATATATTTGAAACTCAATCGGAAGAGAATAAACAAGCTCCACAAAACTACATTTCAGTGTTTATACAACGCACACATTTCATCTGAACATATTAAACTGTTCACTCAAGCACAGCCATTAACATTCAGCACCATAAACTTTCAAACTCACATGACATATGAAAAATTCATGAATTAAACTGTTTACTTACGGTTTTTCGATCGGGTCCAATAGTGTTTTTAACTGCCCCATCCTTCAATGACACTTCCTAGAAAAAGCTTGAATTTTACAAGCAATCCACACTGATATGAGCCGAAGACACATCCACATGACACACACACCGTATTATCCTGCATTGACGCATCAAAATGGTCAAAGACGTCAATCTAGTGCATGTTTGCATACACTAACAATTAAAAATAGCACAGCTGGGCACAAGAACACATCCATGGCGTGTTTGTGCTCCAAAGAGCAAGACAGAATGGGGTCTCATTTTCAGAGTTGTAACTTGTCTTTTAAAAGCGGCGCAAGATGAATGACACAAACAAAGATGTCTGTCTAGTGCAGGTTTATATACAAAATAATTCAAAATAGTCCAGATGGGTCTCCTTTGGTTTTCACGAATAGTTAGTAGGCCACAGTAAACCTGTCTGTCCTGCTCTTTCTCTCTGTTTACAGACTGAGCGCATATGGGCGGGGACAAGGGTGCGATGATGTAAAAGTAACAATTGATGTTGCTGTAGAGGTGATCATGAATTAATGGCCCCCTGGTGATGTGGAAAAGTCACGGAAGGAGAGAACGAGGCATTTTTCCATTGCATTGGGGCTTAAGTTTTGAATTCTGACAGTATTCTATACAGTATTTATGTTTTTTATAGTAGAATGACCTCTTATATGTATTCTCTCTTATACAGTATGTTTAATTTTCATGTTTTCCCTTTCTGGATTTAAAGTCATTTTTACATTTTTTGTGGGGCATAAAAAGTAAAAAAGGTCTAAGTGGTGTAACCATCGGAGACAGTAAAAAAATAGAAGTCTCTTTAAAAACTGAAATTCTTAAAAAAGAAATATTGGAATAAGAAGTTTGGAGTAGTTTTTCATTGTTATTTCTTCAACAAATAAGCAAAAAGAAAGAAGAAATGTGTTCACCAAATCAAAGTCAAATCCCCAAATCAAATTCTGTTGTCATGTGACAAAGAAACCATAACACCGTAAAGACCCCTAATGACAATGTGGAAATTTGTATGAGATATTTTGACATTTATGTTAAAAGGCACATTTTGTTCAGGTCAAATTGAGTAACCCTAAAAGATGCCTTGATTCAGCAGGGTGTTAACTATAAAGGCACTTTTTAGACTATGGGGGTTGAGTTCTGAAACTTTTAAAGTACAGTTATATGTCTAAATAGCAAGGAAAATTTGACTCTCAATTTCATGAACCCTTTAAGCAAGAATGGTATTTTAATATATTTTGCTTGATGGTTCACCACCTGAAATAAGTAATTCATGTATTAAAATGAAATAATTGTAGAAAATACTATAAAACAAATGTTTAATTATGCATGAAATCAGTATTACCACAAAGATTGCATTTCTACGAACTCAACACATGCGTTTTAGACTAGAATTTTGAACTACATGTTTTTAATATATAATCTTGGACAACCTTATTTGTCAATGACCCTTATAATCTCATTAACCTTTTATATAACCTTCAGTCTCCAGTGACATCGAGTGCGAAGTCTCCTTTGAAGAGCCCAGTGAAGAGACGGTCTGGACTGTTTCCACGGCTGCACACCAGTATGGATGGACAGCCAGAGCGCCACACACGCAGGTTAGACAAATATGCTAAAAATAGTTTCCAGCAACAAGGAAATTGTCAGTCCACATTGAACACGAAACTGCAGCACGATGTGATACAATCACATTCAAGCAGAAGATATTAGATGTTTAATTAACCACAGAAATGGAAACCAACTGACATAATGTCCTGTTGCTTGTCATGGCTAGTTAGGATAAAAATGTTGATGTATTGTAGTCCTATTATGTATGAATTTAGGAATTTAAATCCATAGATGTGAAGTCACAGAAGATTACAGTTTATGTTAGTGTGCCACTGGTACTGTGGAGACAATTATAAACACTTGATTAATTTCTTGATGTGTTTTAATTTCTTTTTAGTGTCCTTTGTGATCAGAGAAGTCTAGATTGTGGTCAACTATCACAGGAAATGAGATCAGAGACTTCATCAAACCCCAGCTCACCAGAGATATTGAGCAATGAGAGGTACTTCATTTCCTGCTTCTCCACTGCCACTCACTAAATTTATAATTTGACAAGCTCATAATTTCTGTATTTCTCTCTCTGCAGACCATCTCTCAAGCTAAAGGAGGGCAATGGAAGGCCAGATATCTCCCGTTCCTCCTCCAGCACCAGCAGCTTCAGTAGTGCTGCAGGAGACCCAGAGACACTGGAGGAGAAAGAGGCTGTAAGTGAGTGTGTGTGTGTGTGTGTGTGTGTGTGTGTGTGTGTGTGTGTGTGTGTGTGTGTGTGTGTGTGTGTGTGTGTGTGTGTGTGTGTGTGTGTGTGTGTAAACATGCTCAGCTTCTGTGAGGTTTTTAGATTTGTTAGCATGTAAACTGAATCTTCTCCCCTTTCTTCAGAACAACCTCCAGATATCTCCCAGTCTCTCGCCCGTGTTTGGTTCTTTGAGCACAGAGGTTCAGAGTTCGGGCACGCCTGTGATCATGTGCCGCAGTCCAACAGGTATCTAAGATGCTTCCTTCTAGACATGTTTGCTGTTTGTTATTTCTAAGTCTAATTTAATATTTACAGCTCGTCTCTGTTTCCTAATTTCTTGTATTTCTCTCAGATATCAAGAATAAGACCTCACCCAGACCCAGTCTGAAGTTCCGATTTGACAGGTTGGGCCAGTCAGCTGCTGTAAGAGTTTTACTTTTCGTTATACATTCTGATATTTGTGTAGCCCGTTCGTTCTCTGTTACCCTCTATGGACCCGATTGATGGCTTATTTAATTTGATGCGGGTGAAAGCAAAGCTGTGAGGGATAGATCTAGGTTTCACAACCCATGTTTTCAGGAGATTTTTGTACATTGCACATTGTATGGAAAGGCATATTTTCGGTGTTTCATCAACTGAATAAAACCAAGGTACACAAAAGTACAACTTATTGGACAGACTGTATTTCTATCCCTCACAGCTTTTTCATTTGTGTCAAATTAAGTACAGCCCTGACTAACGTCCATTTTATGTCTGTTTATGTCTGAGTATGTCTGTTTATGTATTGTCATAAATAAGCAAAAACACCTAAAAGTTTATTTTCTTATGTTGTGGGCTAGTCTACAGTAATTGTAATTATCTATATATTTAAACAATTCAATGCTAACTTGGAACTCTCATTTTACAGGGGCATTAGCAAAGTGACACTCAAAGAAGACCAGAATCATGGCGAGTATTTTACTACAGTAATTTGTCTTTTGGATAGATGGTGTTCCTTATATACAGTTACGGTGGGCCTAACTGTCAGTCAAAATTACAATCATATGTCATAATCACAAGTTCCTACAACCCCAATTCTGAAACATTTGGGACAGTATGAAAAATGCTAATAAAAACAAAAAGGTGTGATTTGTCATTTATATTCATCCTTTGCTATATTGAAAGCACTACAACTAAACATTATATGATGTTTTTCCTTGTGAATTTCATTGTTTTTTTATGTACAATAATTTCAAATCAGATGATTGCAACACACTCCAAAAAAGTTGGGACAGTTGAGTGTTTACCACTGTGAAACATCACCATTTCTTATAATAACACTTATTAAGCATTTAGGTACTGAAGACACAAGTTTGTTAAGTTTAGAAAGTGAAATTCATTTCACTTAGCTGCACACTTGTACGGGGTCTTCGTTGCCCTTTTGTGCGCTTCATAATGCACCACACATTCTCAACTGGAGATGGTCAGGACTGCAGGCGAATCTAGCACCCACACTTTCTGCTTATTTGGCCAGAATGTGGTTTGAAGTTGTCCTGCTGAAAATGCTGGGACGTCCCTGGAAAAGCTGGATGGCAGTATATGCTGCTCCAAAATGTGTACATATCTGTCTGATTAATGGTGCCCTCACAGATGTGTGATTTAGCCATACCATGGGCACGGACACACCCCTGGCCCATACAGACACTGGCTTTGGACCTGACGTGAAGAACACGACGGTTGTGTTTTTCAAAAACTATATGAATTATGGACTCATCGGACCAGAAAACACAGTTCCACTGTTCTACTTTCCATCTAACATGACACCGAGCCCAGAGAAGTCGGCAGCGCTTCTGGACAGTGTTGATGTAGGGCTTCTGCTTTGCATAGTAAAGCCTGTGGATCTTGTATCTGTGGATGCAGCTGTGATTTGTGTTGACTAACAAAGGTTTACTAAAGTAATTCCTACCCCATGTTCATGATATCCATTACAGATGAATGCTGTTTTATAAGACAGAGACGTCTGAGTGATCTGAGCTCATGCTCATTCAGAAGTGGTCTTGCCCTTTACACACAGAGATTTGACCATATTTCTTGAAACCTTTAATTATATTGTGCACTGTAGAGGGCGAAAGGCCTAAAATCCTTCCAATTTGTCTTTGGGGAACATTGTTCTCAAAGTGCTGGAGTATCTGTTGGCAAATTGACAAATCTCGAATGATCCTTGCTCTTGAAGGACTAGGATGTAATTGGAGGCTCCTTATATACTATGATACGATTGCCTCACCTGTTTAACATCTCCTGTTTCACATCGCTTTGTTATTTTAACTGGTCAAATTGTTATTACTCTTAAATTGCCCCTGTCTCTGATCTGATTTGAAATTACTGAACATTAAAAAAATATATAATAATAATTCACAAGATAAAACATCATATAATGTGTAGTTGTGGTGCTTTCAATATAGCAAATCACTCCTTTTGGTTTTTATTAGCATTTTTTTTTCATACTATCCCAACTTTTGGGGTTGTATTATGTTAGACGTTTATGGAAGATATTTCTTATTTTGGTATTGACAGCTAACACCTGACACTCTCTCTTTAATCAGAAAGGAAATGTATAAGAACAGAAGATCAGACACTGTCTACACCAAGAAGGTGGGAAATTAAAGAGGGACACAAGCCTGTGCTCCCAATCACAATATCACATAAACAAGCACATGAGTCAGCACACTGTATGCTCAGATATTTTCATCTGGTACTGACTTCATCTGGCATATTTATTCTGCCCGACAAGGGAAAAACACAGTAACTACACCAACAATGAAACAGAGAAAAATCGCTATAAAATGTTTTTTGTGTTAATTTTGTTGATATTGCAATTTTCACACTTCGTTTTCTCTGAGTCTGAGAATAGTTGAGGCAAACCTACCTGTCATAGGACAGATCATAGTCAAACAAATTTTTGACCAAACGTGTAGTTACTGCATTTTCCCTCTGCATGGCAGTATTGACCTTGCACATTTTGAGAATGTCTTTCACTGGCAAAAGCAACATATTGTAATATCTTGTGAGTTACTAAAATGCCATATTTACATGGATCAGAAGTAGTGTTGGGTATATCCAATCACAAAGTAATAAGTTAATGTAATCTAATTACTTGTTTGTCAAAAAGTAATTTAACATATTGCATTTAAAATTCTTGTAATCAGATTACAATACCTGAATTTCAATTAAAGTAATTACTTTTAAATACATTACTTGCACTAAAGTAATATGTGCAATACATTTAAAATATTAATTAATATGTACATCTGTTAGCGTTTCTGTGACAGCTGAAGGGTGTACGACAATGAATGAGGAAGAAATTTAGAAATTTGAGCGGAAAACCAAAAACTTTTCTGTGAAAAGGGATTTAGAAAGTAAATTAATTAGTAATGTGATTACTTTTTAGATTCAATTATCAGTAAAGTAATCTGATAACATTTTCAGAGAAGTATTAAGTCATTTGTAGTGGATTACTTATTTTTTTAGTTTATCTATGCGGTTGCATAAAACATCTTAAGTTTTAAACCCTTAAAGGTGCAGTATGAAAGATTCAGAAACCCTTCACCAGCATCATGCTGACAGATGAGGTAGCATAATTTAAATTACACAGTTATGATTGTTTTACTACAAACTTGATTGTTGAATCGTTGAAACTATTTGAAAGTTACAAATCAAGGTAGCAAGGCAAGATCAAGTTAGTTAGATTACACAGATCAATCCTTATGGCACTATATTTCACATGCTTTGCAGTTATGTAAACTTACCTGTCCAATAAGAAGAACGGCAATTCAGGGTCGGTTTTGATCCCCAAATCCGAACGAAGGTCCCTCCAGCAATCAAATGCCCTGCTCTAGTTTTTGCTCGACCACTGTCATGTTCCAGCTAAGCCAGACGGGATTCAGTATATGAAGGTTTTATTTTTTTTGGCTTACTCTGAGTTTGTGTAGGAGTCGGTGTTGAGCTGGGAGCTGGCCCTTTGTTGTATTCCATCTCTAAGATAACATTACCTAGTGTTGCAGTTTGTTGTCGCTGTTGAATAGCATAAGAGAAGCACTGAGGCAAGGCTCTCAGGAGTGAGCATAAACATCACATCCTTTGGATTTTCCTGGCAAAAGCAACCTGCTCCCTTCCCATGAAAATCAGTCTACAGGCATTAACAGGCAACCTAGGAAGTCCAGGAAAGGCTAATTTTTTAAGTTGTGTTACAAGCCGTTCACACATTGGCAAAAATAAGGTGAATAATACATGAAAATTGTTACATACTGCACCTTTAAGTATGACACTTAAAGTGTGATTTTTCCTTACCTAAGGAAATTATATGACGGCATTGCATATACTGTAATCCCTTTGACAGTTCTGTTAGCTAAGGGAAACTGTTTAGGAGTTTGCTACAGTGAGACAGATTTTATCATAATTCTACAGTTACCATGGATACAGAAAAAGATGTCCCTACCTATTTTCAGAAGATCAGATATGTCCCAACCACAATTTGGGCAATTTTACCACATGGAATATACTTTATCTTTAAAGTATGTTTTTATTTTGTTTTAAATGTCTATTTAAACTTTCTCTGTATCATTATAAATGTGTAAATTTCTCAAATAACAAAAACACATTTATACATTTCCAGCATCTTAAACATTCCACAGCATTTTACAAACTCACAAAATGCACTTGTCCAGCCATATGACTGCACACCTGGGCAAACCTTGATGAAAATGAACACAGTAGTGATTCATTATACATTTTCATTAATAAATGAATCTGGAATGCAGAATAAAGTGTTAAAATATAATGGCACAACATTCCATTCCTCTTTAATCTTTAAAAAAACATTTGAAATCCCTGGACATGTGCCCTAAGATCATGCATTGTTTGGAGGTGGTCCTGGCCACTACTGTGTTTTCTGAAACAAAGAGTAGTTTATAACATAATAGCATATTGTTAAAAAACACTTGATGTACTCAACTCTTTTGTTGAAATTGGTCATTTATTGAATAATAATGTGTACATATTAGAAAACCAATAATTACTTTAATTTGTAAATATTTGTGCATATTAATGTAATGAAAAAGTGCAGAAGAATGGAAAATTCTAACGTTTGGCACAAACAGCTCAAATGTGCTACATTTTACACTTTTAGAGAGAACTCTATGTTCTGTGTTAATATATTTCTCTCTGATTGTACTGCTACATGTGTAAACGTTTCTGTCTGACAATTGGTTGATATTGGTAAATAAAATATTGTATTTTGTATTGGTGTTTATTATATAAAAATGTCTGTTCCATTTGTGAGTACATACAGTATTTAAGTAGCTGACATTAAATACTTTTGAGAAGTTGACTTCTTACGCTGTGACATGCTATATTCAAAGACTATTTTAAACATCTTTTCTAATTGTATAAGTATTATGCATGCATGCTTAAGCTATGACGTCATAGGCTATTGATTGAGAGACTACAATAAATGTATGCACTTTGTAAAAAAAATATTTGACAGTGCAGGACCTTTCTAAATGAATTTGTGAAAGCAAAAAGATGTTTAATGTTGTGAAAAAAGAGTGTAAACGAAATGTTGACCAGTTACAAGGCCTAATATATGGTCATTCATATACTGTAAATATCTGAATGTATGCATTCATATTTTAAACAAAATTCTTAATATATGATTTAAAGAAAGTCTATGGGCATTACTATAATTTACCCAAATCTCAAGTCTTAAATTAAATTCACAGGTGATGTTAAAGGAATATTCCAGGTTCAATCAACAGCATTTGTGGCATACTGTTGATTACTACAGCCCTCCTTTCATTCAAATAAAAAGGTATAATCTTGGTTCCAGTGAGGCACTTACAATAGAAGTGAAAGGAATTGTTCACCCAAAAATGAAAATTCTCTCATCATTTACTCACCCTCATGCCATCGCAGATGTGCATGACTTTCTTTCTTCTGCTGAACACAAACAAAGATTATTAGAAGAATATCTCAGCTCTGTAGGTCCATAAAATGCAAGTGAATGATGACCAGAACTCCAAAAGCTCCAAAAAGGAGATAAAGTCTGCATAAAAGTAATCCATAATACTCCAGTGGTTTAATCAATCTCTTCAGAAGTGATGTTGGTTCAGGGTGAGAACAAACCAAAATATAACTTTTTCACTGTAAATCTTGACTGCAGTTTCCTTGGCGATCATGATTTCAAGCTTGATTACACTTCCTATAGCGTCATCAAGCACTATGCGCATAGATATACATACGTAGATGACTCTTTCGGCTGGTACAGCAGCACCATCTTGAAACAGTCAACAAGGAGAGCAGTTTGAATGTAAGTGAATGGAGAAGAAGCCTCAGACCGCTGCATAAACTGCTTTTGTGTGGAAATAGTTCATCATGTAACCAATTGACTGACTGGGTGGTAATTTTCAGTATGTTTGCCATTATATATTCATTTGTAGAGGACTTTATGTGCAGTCTGCTATGGGTGAAAAACTGTTTTTAGAAGTGAAATTAGGATTTGTTTATATCATTTAAAATATTGCCCAATATTTGTGGTAAATCAGATAATCTGAAAGTTGGCTGGAAAAGACAATAGTCTTTTGTAGACCTTATTATATTCATGTGTTGATGACGGCTCTTGCCCTATCCAGTATGCCATATGCACGACGTATCTCTGTCCATAGAAACAGCTGCTAATAATGTATATACCATATATATCTATGATTCTGTTTACATGTCAATCAGTAGGAAGTGTAATCGAGCTTGAAATCATGATCGTGCCTAGAGACTAAAATAACAAGATGTACACTGGTGGCCAAAAGTTTAGAATAATGTACAGATTTTGCTCTTATGGAAATAAATTGGTACTTTTATTTACCAAAGTGGCATTGAACTGATTACAATGTTTAGTCATGCCATTAATAACGAGAAAAATTACTATTACAATTTGAAGAAGAAAAAAAACGAACTACTTCAAAGAGTTCTCATCATGAAATCTTCCACGTGCAGCAATGACAGCTTTGCAGATCCTTGACATTCCAGCTCTCAGTTTGTCCAGATACTCAGGTGACATTTCACCCCACGCTTCCTGTAACACTTGCCATAGATGTGGCTGTCTTGTTGGGCATTTCTCACACACACCTTACAGTCTAGCTGATCCCACAAAAGCTCAATGGGGTTAAGATCCATAACACTCTTTTCCAATTATCTGTTGTCCAATGTCTGTTTCTTTTCCCACTCTAACCTTTTCTTTTTGTATTTCTGTTTCAAAAGTGGCTTTTTCTTTGCAATTCTTCCCATAAGACCTGCACCCCCGAGTCTTCTCTTTACCGTTGTACATGAAATTGGTGTTGAGTGGG
Source organism: Xyrauchen texanus (assembly GCF_025860055.1). Lineage (NCBI taxonomy): Eukaryota > Metazoa > Chordata > Actinopteri > Cypriniformes > Catostomidae > Xyrauchen > Xyrauchen texanus. The sequence goes on along the minus strand of NC_068309.1, from coordinate 24,555,229 downwards.
TAGAATTCAACGAAGCTGTCAGCTGAGGACATTTGAGGCGTCTATTTCTCAAACTAGACACTCTGATGTACTTCTCTTATTTTGTTGTACATCTGGCCTTCCACATTTCTTTCTGTCCTTGTTAGAGCCAGTTGTCCTTTGTCTTTGAATGGGCGGCTGTGGCTCATGTGGTTGAGCGGTTGTCCACTAATTGCAGGGTTGGTGGTTTGATTCCCGGCCCACATGACTCCACATGCCGAAGTGTCTTTGGGCAAGACACTGAACCCCAAGTTGCTCCCAATGGCTGGCTAGTGCCTTCATTGCCATCATTGGTGTGTGAATGGGTGAATGAGATGCAGTGTAAAGTGCTTTGAATCTTCAGGTTTTGTTTTGGCAATTTCAAGCATTCAAGGACCTCAAAAGAATGATTGATAGATGAGTTTCTAGAGAAAGCAGTTACTTTTTTTTTTTGCCATTTTTGACCTATTGACCTTAAGACATGTCAGTCTATTGCACACTTTGACAACTCAAAAACAAACACAAAGACAATGTTAAGCTTCATTTAATGAACCAAAAAGCTTTAAACTGTGTTTGATATGGCAAGTGATTTTCTAGAATCAAATTAGCAATTTAGCATGATTAGCCTACTCAAGGATAAGGTGTTGGGGTGATGGCAGCTGGAAATGGTGCCTGTCTGGATTTGATCAAAAATTACTTTTTTCAAATAGTGAAGTTTCATTAGTTTCATTAGTAATGTCCTAAATGTACTTTGTGATCAGTTGAATGCCACTTTGGTGAATTAAAGTACCAATTTCTTCTGAAACAGCAAAATCTGTACATTATCTCAAACTTTTGTCCGTCAGTGTAAACGTTAAAAAGGAGTTATATTTTGGTCTGTTCTCACCCAAAACCAACTGGATCGCTTCAAGAGACATTGAATAAATCGCTTGCTTTTGGATTACATTACATATTGCGTTATCTTCTTTTTGGAGCTGATCACCATTCACATGCAATGTATGGACCTACAGAGCTGAGCTGATTCTTCTGAAAAAAATCGTTTGTGTTCTGCTGAAGAAAGAAAGTCATTCACATCTGCGATGGCATGAAGTTGAGTAAATGATGAGAGAATTTTCCTTTTTTGTGTGAACTATCCTTTTAACTGGTATTAAACCCGGAATATTCCTTTAAGACAAGGTTAGCTTTTTACAAAAGGGGAAACCACTGTAATGACTTTAAATACAATTTAAATATAACTATATCAAGGATGGTTTTAATTTCGGTGATAAAATTACTTAGTTAACTTATACAAGTATGGTTGGAATAAGTCGGAATGTCCCATACTCATTTACATTTTAATCGTCTTTTGCATTGGCATTTGACTTGGTGTGTCTCATTTGTTGCATACTAAACATTAATGTTAAATCAATGCGTAATCTGTTTGATTCCAGCAGGGCGGGTCGCAGTCTGACAGCAACCCGCCTAATAATCCAATGCTCGCGCAGGGCGGTGTGAGTGTGGCGAGCTCGAAGGCAGTGTGTTAGCTCAGCCAGCGCGAGGTTAGCCGTTAGCTCATATCACAGCGAGCGATCATGGCAGCGGTGCGCAGCCTGCAGGTGTCTGTAAAGTCCGACAGTGCGTCCGAACGGTCTGAGTCAGACTCGGAATCAGACTCAGATCGAGATGCCCGTGAAGCGGAGCCCATGGAGGTGGAGGAGGGAGAGCTGGAGCTGGAGTCCATTTCTGTTCGCCGAAGTTTAAAAGAGCTGTTGCCGGTGAGTTATCCTTTAGGCCTCTTTCAAACCACGGCCTCGCGTGATGAAGGAAGCCGTCGGCTGGTGCAGCCTATGCGTTGTTCAGTTCAGGGAAAGGACGGTCGCAGCCCTTAGCCAGCTAAATTTAGCTTTCCCCTTGACATTTAATAGTAGTGGTTTAAGGCTCTAGTTTTGTAATGTACAATTTTTAGCAGTGTTTGTCTAATGTATGGGTAAAGTTGCGGGGTTGTGCGGGGAGCTTCTTTTGAAACTGATGTAAATCTGTGGCCCAAGTTTCCTGAACAGACTTTTCATTTGGCGCAATGTTTTTCCTTGATTGTTGGACCAATACATAATAAATTATTTTGGTGAATATGACAGTCCGAGGCTGTTTATAACCATACAGTTAACCTTACGAGCTTTCACTTGATGAGTGCCAAGTAAAGACTTCATGTTGTCGTTTTGATGCTCATATGAGTGATTTCAGACTGTTTATCCACAGGACACCAGTAGACGGTATGAAAATAAGGCTGGTACGTTTATCACTGGAATTGATGTCACTTCTAAGGTAAGTGAAGATAGTAAGCTGATCGTTTGAAAATCAGCCTGCAGTGAACATGTTGTTTACCACGTTTGTACATGTGTAGGAGGCCATTGAGAAAAAGGAGAAACGAGCAAGAAGATTTCATATTCGAGCAGAGGAGAATCTGCCGCAGAGAAATGTCGTTCTGGACAGAGAGGTGGTGAAGGAAGGTAGTTGATCTTACACAGTGTGGCTGTTTCTGCAAACCTTGATGCATTTTAATTTGTTTGTTTACATGTGTAGGTCGTTTAACTAACTACCTGTAATGATGATATGTTTATCCCTCTTTAGCTATCCCAAATGTGCGTCTAGAAGCCTTACACATGAGTGGTGTAGATGACATGAGTACTCAAGATATTTTTGGATACTTTAAAGAGTACCCGCCTGCCCACATTGAGTGGATAGATGACACTTCCTGTAAGTACAAAAACAAACATGTGATATCATTACCACCATTTTATAGTAATGCATTTTTTGAAAGAGGTAAAGTTTTGTTTTAAACCTGGACTGTGGTGCTTTTAGTCAAATCACATGCTTCTGTTTCCAGGCAACGTGGTGTGGCTAGATGACATCACTCCAGCCAGAGCTCTCATTAACTTCAGTCGGATGCCGGACAAAGAAGAGGACACAAACGCAGAAAGCTCAAAACCCTCTGAACTTCCAGTACAGCCACAGAAAGGTTTGTCGTATCATTATTACTTTTATTTCACTGTCACCTAGAAATAGACACTGTGTTCCACCAGCCTTTTGAATGATTTAGTTCAAGGTCAAATGTCTTGAAATCAGTAATAGATCTATATATTTTTGGCTATTTTGAAAAATCTGCATTGACCTATAACTGTATACCCAATTGGCCGATTAACAAGTGGTCATTCCTCCTCTACAATCTTCTAACTGCCTTGTCAGTGGATGTTGCACATTTTCTATTATCAAATCATTTTAGGGAATTTTGATTAAATATTTATGCTATGTGTGTTTGTTGAAATTCAGCAATTTTGCTAATATTACATTTATATATGAAATGTTATAATAGCAAAATAGCTGAATAATATTATATATGAACTATGTATATTAGGCATTATATCAACCATTGGCCATTTAAAAAAAAATCCATATTGGTTGACCACTACTTGGAATCTTGTATTTTCATTTTGTGGCTGACCATGATGATCATTTACTTTCCCAGCCAGACGAAACCGTGCCTCTGATGAGGAGGAAGAGGAGGAAGAAGGTGTGGTAGATGATGATGATGATGACGATGTTGGGAAAGCAGACAAGAACAAGAGCAGTGATGGCAGTGAGGGTAAGGCTAGCGACATTGAAGAGGAGACGGAGAAGAAGGTGCAGGAAACCACAGAGGTATATAAGGAATGGTGACATCCTTTAGTCAGATTTTGAGGGATCATTATCATATTCCTTTTTTGTATTTGCTTTTGATTCCAGACAGAGCTGCTATCTCAGACAGAGCGAGAATCTCTTTTTCGGAACGATTTTCGACCCACAATCAAGCCCTTCAAAGGCAACAAGCTGTTCTTGCGCTTTGCCACCCATGGTGAGAAAACAGATGTTCAGCCTGTTTGTCAATTTCTACATATGTAGAAATAGTTGCTCTTAATTACTGCATGCTTGTGTTGTTGAAGATTAGTCTGTCCATAATGTATACCTTTTAAAGACACTTGTCAAAAGTTAAAAAGATCTGTGCATATTGTGACTGTTGGCTGTTGTTTTTCTGTCAGATGACAAAAAGGAGTTAGGTGCAGCCAGGAGAAGTCGGTACTATATGAAATATGGAAATCCAAATTATGGTGGCATGAAAGGCATTTTAAGTAATTCTTGGTAAGAATAACTTGAATTTGTTTGCGGAGAAGGCCCTGCCGAAAACATATCAATTACACTGGCCCAAAACCAGTATTTGGACACTTAAGCTTAACTTAAAAAAACCAAGTGGAATCTGCAAGCAAATGATGCGAGTCCTTTTCTTACAACTAACTGCACTTTTCTTAGCCATTTTTGCAATAAACTCTTACCAACGGGTCCCAAGGTAATTTTTAGTGTTGAAGTTAGTTCCTTTTAAGTTAACACAGGGCCTTAGCAGAGTAGCCACAGGTGTAGTTCATCACATTAGCGATCAACATGTTCTAACTAGTGTTGTCACGGTACCAAAATTTCAGTAGTCGGTACCAATACCAGTGAAATTTCATGGTATTCGATACCATTTTCGGTACCAAAGCAAAAGCAGGTTACTAAACAACACTCTTTTGTTAACAAAGTCTACAAAACATTAGCAGCAGAACTAAGAACCATTGAGCAACACTTTAATGTAAATATATTATTTTTTAATTATAACAAAACTGAACAATGTATGCTTAAAATATTTTTGAACACTTATATAAGATTTGCTTCAACTTTTGCAACTTTTAATTTAAGTTTTTACCAAGTACTAAAAAAAAGGCCTAAATAAACAAGCATACAATATAATTAATAAAAAACTATTTCCAAACTAATGTGCAAAGTGCTCTCTTATTAATAAAGCTGCATATTGCCAATTTTCTTCATGATAAGAAATGCACAGGGAGTTGTAATCTAGCTGCATTAAGCGTGCGCGCACGAGGGAGGAGTTCCCCGAGGCACAGTCTCTCTCAGCCGGGTACAGTTTCAGTCTCTCCCCCTTAGATTGGGACATTCGCGCAAGGCACCGACCACAGAGAGAAAGGCCAGTTTCTGAGTTTATAGTTATTAACATGACCTGCTTCTGTATTATTTGAACTTTAATAAAGCAATTTTACAGCATTTAAGATGTTACGCCAGGATGTTTCCTTTAAAGAGCTCCGCCTCCGCTTATTCCACAACGGTACATGCTTCTGAATGTACTTTTTTTTTTAAATCATTCCCTAATACTTTGGGATCTACATAAAATAAACTGTGAAAGTTTAGAGTGCATCTGGACTGATCTGTGTAATTCTTCCTCCATCAGACGTGAACTGCTGCTCTCACGCATCATCGTTACAGTTTATTGAGATTTCATGTTACGTCAAATGAGATCAAACCACTATTCGACAACGAACATTTTTCTCATCAATTTTGCATTTTCAATAATGTCGACTAAACGTTTCAGCCCTAATGCAAATGATAATATGCTTTTAAACTCACCTGCTTTATTTGCTTGAATAAATCCGGGTGTCTGTCTTTCACGTGCTTTATTAAGTTTGATGTGTTTCCTCCTCTCGTCAGAAAATTGCGAAAGCAGCGTTTACAAATAGGTTTTTGCTGATCTATTTCCATGTATGGTCTGAAACGCAATTGTCCTCGTGTTCCAGCTCTGGACAGCAATTCCGAGTCAACTTCCTGTCGCCTTTGAAGGAATACAATGTGAAGCTTATACAAAATAACTGCTATCAATGTGAAGCTTATACAAAATAACTGCTATCAATGTGAAGCTTATACAAAATAACTGCTATCAATGTGAATTGCAGGCACAAAAACACTGCTACATCATGGGCTGCCATCTTGATTGTTTTGGGTTGAATGGATCACATGACTGAGTCACATGACAACAAATACTTCATAGTTTTCAGATATCTCCGTTTTCCCTGTCCACAATACAATGTGAAAATTGCATTTTCAAATTTATACACTTGGGAGTGTTTTCAGAAAGCGTTTTTGACAGGGAAAACAGAGCATCTCTGTGTGGACAGAAGGCCAAAACGTAGCAAGAAATGCATTTTCAAATGGCCTAAGTTAGACAGCCAAAAAGTGTCCAAATATTTTCTTAATTTTTAATAGTTGATCAATTGTTTTATCAGTTTAAAAGATGGATGGGCAACTATTTTGGTACATGGGCCACATTGGTTTCAAGTAGTGCATGGAGGGCCACATTGTACTCCTTTTCAGATACAATGTTCCGCATTGATTGACAGAAATAATTGTGTACTCAATTTTCTGAAGTGTATACACATCAGCCACAACATGTATTTTTTTATTTTCTCCCCAATTTGGAATGCCCAATGCTCTCTTAAGTCCTCGTAGTGGCGTAGTGACTCTCCTCAATCCGGGTGGCGGAGGACAAATCTCAGCTGTCTCCGCATCTTAGACCATCAATCCGCACATCTTATTACGTGGCTTGTTGAGTGCGTTACCATCCACGCACAACTCAGCACATGCCCCACCGAGAGCGAACCACATTACAGCGGCCACGAGGAGGTTACCCCATGTGACTCTACCCTTCCTAACCACCGGCCAATTTGGTTGCTTAGGAGACCTGGCTGTAGTCACTCAGTACGCCCTGGATTCGATCTCGCAACTCCAGGGGTTTTAGTCAGCGTCTTTACTCGCTGAGCTACCCAGGCCTTGATCATCTACAACATTAAAACCACCTGCCTAATATTGTGCCTCGTGGCACCAATAATCATCCATGTGATTATCTAATCAGCCAATCGTGTGGCAGCAGTGCATAAAATCATGCAGATATGGGTCAGGAGCTTCAGTTAATGTTCACATCAACCATTAGAATGGGGAAAAATGTGATCTCCGTGATTTTAGACCGTGGCATGATTGTTGGTGACAGATGGGTTGGTTTGAGTATTTCTTTAACTGCTGATCTCCTGTGATTTTCACACACAACATTCTCTAGAATTTACTCTGAATGGTGCCAAAATCAAAAATAATCCAGTGAGCGGCAGTTCTGTGAACTGAAATGCCTTGTTGATGAGAGAGGTTAACGGAGAATGGCCAGACTGGTTCATCCCAGAAGCAGGCTGGTGCTGTTTTGGCTGCACGAGGGGGACTTACACAATATTAAGCAGGTGGTTTTAATGTTGTGGCTGATCTGTGTATGTGACTAATAAGACTATTCAGCAATTGCCTGAAGTGTTGTATTGCTCTACAAAGGTAGATTCTTTTCTATCAGCCATTAAAATAAAACTGAACAAAGGCTGAGCATAATTATTAATTATGTATTGTCTACCTCCCTGGTCATTTATTATTCAATTTAAAACCGTACCTCAGGGATCCGTTTAAAAAAAAAGAGAGAGAGAGAGAAAATTATAGAACTTTTAATGTTTGTTGCAAAGCGGGCCAGTTTACTTATTTTTTTCTCAAAACATTACCCCTTTACGTGCTAAAATTGTCATGATGTGGGTCTCGTCAATAGCTTGTCTGCCAATGGTTTGGTTTCCATTTAGTACACATCTGAATAAAACAGGCTGCATAACTATGATAAATTATAACTGCAACAGTTAAATTATAATAAGGGTGTGAGGGACTTTTCTAAATTGCACAAATAAAAAAAATACTAATTAGTCTCTTGCATGCTTTTGCTGGCATGTCAATGATTACCCCCTCTGCATGTCAATGATGCTTAGATCTATGTTTATATTTGATTAAAGTTCATCACTAAGGTTTGCCTGCAAACTTAGTAGCACCAAACAGCACAAGCAGCCTTAAGAATGTACACGGAGTGTGCACTTTTCCTTGAGCAGAATATTGCACTAGAGATCGCTATGTTTGTTCAAAGGGGAAAGTGAGAGCTAGAAAGAGCGCACTCCCATGCACGGTTGCTAGATTGCACATATAAAGCACAACATTAGGCAGAATATTTCCAATTTGTTCAAGTATAAATCTCTAATTAGGGGGGGTTGCATCTCTTTTCTGCAACCCTGATGCTCAGGTTAAATGCTTGTGGAGGTGCGTTAGGTCCCAGTGCAAGATAACTGAAATATCCAATGGGCCAGATTAAACCATATGGAGGTCCGTATTCAGCCATAAATTGCCCATGTCTGGTTTAAAACCTAAAAAACATGTGGTTGTGCTATCTTTTGTCAAATAAATGCCACTTGGTTTTATGTTCTATTATTTTTTGCAATGGAATTTCATACATAATTAAGTGTGATTAAAGGCCAAATATACTTCAGCATTGCTGATCAGAACAGTATGCATAAAGCAGATTTCGTCGTCTGCAGTCAGAGCTCCAAAAAGGGGCAGGAGTTCCAAACTGGCAGCAAATATAATAGAGAGCCCCCTAACCGTGTGTGGAAGTGGCACGCCACACACTCCTTTTGGAGATTCTGTCCCCTTTGAAGGTCTCTGGCCTGTAGCTATACACACTTGAGAATTTATCGGCATACAGACAATCCTCGTCCGAGAACATGGTCTGCGCATGCGCCTGCCATTGACTGTACTAAAAGCATATCACAAATAGAGCACATGCGTTGAACATGTTCAAAATTGCTCTCTGTCAAAAGAGAATTGTTTGAAAAGCAATGCGGTCGACCGGGCGCAAGCCAATACGTAATGCAGAAAAGCGAAGTATGTCTTAAGTGTCCCAATACTTTTTGAGGCCACTGTTTATTTCTCCTTGAATTGTGTACTTTGTATTGAGTTGTATGGCTCCTGTCCATTTCTGTAGGAAACGGAGATATCACACACGGAGAATCCAGCGTGACGTTCTGAAGACCAAAAAGTCTCTAATTGGAGACAGCATGGGACACACCCCACCCTACACTCATCGACACTCTGGTAGGGGTAAAATGTCTCTTAAATGAAATGCATTCTTTCCTTTATAGGGTTTAATGGTCTTATTTTAGCATGTCAGGCACCGAGCTGGTCACATTCAGTGCCACACAGGATGTAAAAAATATATTGAAAGTTGGGGGGAACCAAATTTAGAAATTTAAAGAATTGGTTGTTGAGGGGGATATTTATCATTGTTACAGCCCTGCTCACTTGTAGGTCCTTTATTATGGAAGTACTAGTTCACTGAAATTTCATCTGTACACTGGCTTTTTCTAATTTCTTAGCTGATCTGGTGAACTTGCCAGAAGAGCCTATAGAGGAAGAGGAAGAAGAGGAAGATGGAGAAGAGGACATGGATGCTGATGATAGAGTGGTGGAGTACAGAGATCGGGGAGACAAGGAACGGGGACCACAGCTCGCTGAAGGGGGTCTGCGCAGTCGCTTGGGAGACCCGTCACCTGGCTCTTCAGATTCAGATGAGATGGACTATGACCTGGAACTGAAGATGATCTCAACGCCTTCCCCTAAAAAGAGCATGAAGATGACAATGTATGCTGATGAAGTGGAAACCAACCTTCGCAGTCTTCGGTGAGTAAAGGATCCTTTTTAGAGTCTTTCACTGGGTCCTGGTGTAAGGATATTGGACATTCCTAATTTAACAGTTGTGTATTTTCCACTTTCTTAGAAACTCCATACGAAGTGACACAAGTAGCAGTGTTAAGAGTCGCATTGGCAGTGGTGGTAGTTGTGATGGAGGAGGTGGCTCATCCAAAGCTATATCAGACAAAGTGACCGATGTGAGGCAGTTACTGGAGGAGAAGAGACAAGGACTCTCCCAACAGAGATCACGCCCTCCAGTGGCGGCTTCTAGTGGCAAGACTGGTTAGATTCCCATCTATTATATATTGATTACATTTTTTTTTAAGTTCACCCAAAAATGAAAATTGTCATTTATTTTTTCAACACAAAGTTTTGCTGAATCTCTAAGCTGCTCATTTCCATATAATAAAAGTGAAAGGGGGTAGACACTGTTAAGCTCCAAAAAATTACAAAAAAGCACCATTAAAGTATTGTAAATGTAGTCCATACATCTCATGATCTAAACTGCCATGTTTCAGCAGTCATATGTTGGCTTTTGTTTGAGGAACAGTCATTAATCACCGATTCCTCTTTGTGGTTCTGAATATTCAAATTTGACTTGATGCAAAAGGTAATAATACATGCAACAACAAATGATGTTTGACATCATAACACATAACACAGCATGACACATTGTTGCTTTGCCATTTTTTTTTTTTTGGGTGAATTATTTGTTTAAACTTTTTTGATGAATTGATGGCCACAGCATTGCATGACTCGGGGTTCCCACTCGTCCTAGAAAACCTGTAATAGTCACAACAAATTAGAAAAATATGTAAATGTCCTGGAAAAAATAATTTGTCCTGAATTATTTTAGTATAATTGAACTGTTTGACTGTGTTGCTAACAAGGTTTTAGTTACATGCTTAAAAACATGGTAACTATTAGGGATGTGAAGAACTAATTTCACGTTTAAATTACAATTTTGGAGTCGACTGGTCTAAAGAAATTCTCAGAAAACAGTCAAAAAAAACATTGTGTTTATGTGGCCCATTTAAAATACTTATTCTATTCCATCAACAGCCAAATCCAACTCTATATTCCGCTGAAAAGGGGCATTTATCTGTGACGTGCTTGCTTTGCATTATGATCATTGTACATTAAATATAGACCATGACACACAATTGCTGAATCAGTGTTCAAGAAAAAAGGCATATTTATTGAAGACAATTGATTGAATAGTACAGTACCAATAGAGCAACCATAATAGCCTGTTCTTAATTGAATTCATCAAGTAAAATTATTGAACATATCAAAACAGTCAGGACATTGTTGAAAATATTTAACAGATATGCCAAATCTATGAGATAGAAAAAGCCTAAAATTAGCCTATGATCTAATATGACAGCTGTTGGTTTAAGAATGTTAACCAATAACAGTTACAAAGTAAAAAAAAAAAAAAATATAATATCTTGGATGGAAAAAAAAATAGCGTATCGTGTTCGATACATTTTAGGCACCGACCGAATTGCCTCTAAATAATCGAATATCAAAAAAATTATTGTCGTTCGGTAAATGTCGATACTTAAGGGGTTAATCTTGTCAACGTTAGTGATAAGCATGTAGCATGCTAGATGTGCCCAAATCTAAAAGTGCCGCTGATTGGCTGTGTTTAGCCATCAAGGAAAAACACCCAGAAACGCGGCTCACACGTGAGGCTGTAGTGTGTATGTGTCCCAACCCCAATAGATGTAAAAGATGTGGAAAAGATCAAAAGTGCGGCTACATTTCACCAGGCTTGATGCCAACAGCACGTGATGCAATATTTGTAATAATTGCTGCCAAGACTGGCAACATGACAAATTTGACGAAGCACTTTACAGTGCTCAGAATAAACTTAAAGAGCAGAAAGTTGCTCTGTCTTCGACTGCAAGAAGACCAAGCCAGTGCAGTCATCCTCTCAGCATCCTCCTGCCACAGAGCTTCCTTCAACATGCCCACCACACGAGTCCTCCTCCAAAACTACTGATGAATGTAGCGGCGCTATGACTGGGACATGTTAAATGACAGGTAAATTAACATTTCTGACAATTAATTGCGATTAATTGTAACACACTTAATTGCTCTGACAATTCATTGCGATCAATGATGATTAATTGTCTGTTTTTGGTGTTTCACGAATATAACAATTAATTACCATGCAAACTCACTATGTGTGCTTCATGCACACAATAAATTAATTTATACAAATTTACCATGTGTCCTATAATAAAATAAGGGTATATGATTTCCTTTTCAGACTTCAAAGATATATGAATGACAGTCAAATATAAAAGTATAACATTTTAAATAATTGAAATATTTTAATTATCAAAATATGTCTAAATAACTCATATCTCTTATTTGTCTGATTTAATTTTGATCCATTTAACTTTCAATGTTTTGTTTTCTTTTGTAACCCAACTAACCTGTATAGCTATTATATTATATACAGGGGTATGCAAAAGTTTAGGCACCCCTGACAATTTCCATGATTTTAATTTATAAATAATTGGGTGTTTGGATCAGCAATTTCATTTTGATCTATCAAATAACTGAAGGACACAGTAACATTTTATTAGTGAAATGAGGTTTATTGGATGAACAGAAAATGTGCAATATGCATCAAAACGAAATTAGACAGGTGCATAAATTTGGGCACCCTTGTCATTTTGTTGATTTGAATACCTGTAACTACCTAGCACTGATTAATTGGAACACACAATTGGTTTGGTGAGCTCATTAAGTCTTGAACTTCATAGACAGGTGCATCCAATCATGAGAAAAGGTATTTAAGGTGGCCAATTGCAAGTTGTTGTTCTCTTTCACTCTCCTCTGAAGAGTGGCAACATGGGGGCCTCAAAACAACTCTCAAATTACCTGAAAACAAAGATTGTTCAACATTATGGTTTAGGGGAAGTCTACAAAAAGCTATCGCAGAGATTTAAGCTGTCAGTGTGCACTGTGAGGAACATAGTGAGGAAATGGAAGACCACAGGCACAGTTCTTGTTAAGGCCAGAAGTGGCAGGCCAAGTAAAATATCGGAGAGGCAAAGGCGATTGAAGGTGAGAACAGTCAAAAACAGCCCACAGACCACCTCCAAAGACCTACAACATCATCTTGCTGCAGATGGTGTCACTGTGCATCGTTCAGCAATTCAGCGCTCTTTGCACAAGGAGAAGCTGTACGGGAGAGTGATGCGGAAGAAGACTTTTCTGCACACACGCCACAAACCGAGTCACTTGCGGGTATGCAAACGCACATTTGGACAAGCCAGCTTCATTTTGGAAGAAGGTGCTGTGGACTGATGAAACAAAGATGGAGTTATTTGGTCATAACAAGGGGCGTTATGCATGAGAGACCAGAGCAAAAGAACACAGCGTTCTAAGACAAACACTTGCTACTCACAGTAAAATTAGGTGGAGGTTCCATCATGCTGTGGGGCTGTGTGGCCAGTGCCGGTACTGGGAATCTTTTTAAAGTTGAGGGTGGCATGGATTCAGGTGTGTGTGATTTACAAAACTATACATAAACCATATCAATAAAATGTTGAGTAAGAAAAATGGCATCTCTGGGTCGCTTTTAAATCCTTTCAGATCTCTGAGTTGTCGCTACCTCAAAGCCAAGCTAATGTTGATTTGGGTTGTATTATGGACTCTGTCGCTTTCCATTTTTGCTCTGTTTGGGGTTTCTTTGTTTTACAACTGGTGATTCCCTGGAGGTTTGCCTTTTTAATGATCCATGGTAAATTTTTCTCCTTCGTTGTGAACACACTTTCAGCTTCGGCTAATCCTACACACATGCTACAGTAGCCGGATCTTATTTTCTCTGTGTACGGATATGAAAATCAGTCCCGACTGCTCTAAAATATAAATCATTATTATAGGTTGATCAAAGTGTATTTGGGTAAAGACATGGTTTGGACGATGGATTAATAACATTAATAATATTTTCTTTTTTAACAAAAAAGTTACATATTGTAGCTTTAAATCAAAATATGTTAAATAAATAAAATAAAGTAATAATCACACCATATATCAAACTGCTTAACTTGAGGTGAGAAACTACTGTTCAAAACACACTAAAACGGGAAAATAAAAGCTTGATTTAAATGGATGCATGTATTTTTGCTTAAATATTACACTTGTTGGGCACATAAATTGTCCTGGAAAATTGTGCCTTGAAAAGAGTGGGAACCCTGATGAATCTGTTTGTTATTCTCTCCACAGATGTGAGACAAAGATTAGGCAAGAGGCCACACTCTCCAGAAAGGCAGCGCTCCGTCTCTCCTGTCATTTCTAGGAGCACAGTTTCTCGGAGAGAGCCTTTGACGGATGTGCGCAGCAGACTTGGTGTGGCTAAACATGATAGCCGTTGCCTCTCCTCAGAGTCCTCAAAAGATAAGAAAACAGGTACACACAAAATAAATGCTGATCTTCTTAGGTTCCACTCATGTCACAGACCTCTTTACATTCAGTTTTGTGATAATTTGGCTGGAAACTTCTGATTCTCATAGTATGTGTGTTCCAGGGGGCTTGTGGAGTCGCCTCGGCCCATCTCACAAAGACGGTTGCGACAATCACAAGGTTTCTTCACGAGCATCATCTTCAAGAGAGATACGACGACGCGATAATGTGGAATCTGATGGAGTTGACGAAGAAGCTGATGAAGAGGACGACTCTCAGCTGCAGAAGGTGTGGGGAGCGATGATCAAAAAAAAGGAGCAGCAGTCCACCAAGATGAAAAAAAGCAGACTGGACAACCTGCCCTCACTGCAGATCGAGATCAGTCGAGATAGCAGCAATGGCTCGGACAGTGACTCCTGAGTGACTCCTACTGTAGGTAGAAAATGTGTAGGAAATGGAGAAATTATGGCATATAAAATAAAGTGGAGGGGAGTTGGATAACATCTCTGATAGACTTTGCAAAGAAACTGTGAAATCTAATTAGTTAACCTTACTTAAAAAGCATGTAAACCGATTGCCTTAAAAATCGAAGTAAAATGTACTTATTTGGCTCAAGTAAAGTGAACTAGGAATAGTCTTCATCCAAATAAGTATATTTACATAATTTTTTTAAGGCAATTGGTTTCCTCACTTTTTTAAGTAAAGTCCACTTATTACATTTAACAGTGATGTATACTTAAACATTCCCACACTCCCATCTCTTGCCTCTCTACAGACTTTGCTGGTGTTCTCCTTAAATCTCTATCCAAGAAATGTATCGACTATGAGAGAGTTGTTTAAAAAAAAAAAAAAAAAAAAAGGATGGCGAGTTTTTTTTTTCTTCGTCATTTCAAAGAAAGGGCATTAATGAAAAAGCCCTTGTGTGTTTGTATTCAAAAGAAAATGTTAAGATTGGTTGTTGTATTTAACATGTATTGAGGGCCCGTTTTAATTGTATGGTGATGCATCAGATTGATAAAAACAAAAAAAACAGCCCCATGAGATGATGTAGTGGCTGGAAGAGCAAGCGATGTAAAAGGGTGTCTATTGTTAGCAATACCGTTTTTTTTTTTAAGCTTGTCAGTGTCAATGATAAATTAATGGGTTGTTGACTTTGTGTTTCACTGGTGCAAGCCATAATAATGCATGGACTGGACCTGGATGGATCAGTGCTTTAATTTACTCAGCCCTGTGAGATGGGTGCATACTGTAGCCAAGCTAATGATATTTTTTTTCTCACAGGAAATTCCATAAATATATGTGATCAGTGCAACAAGATTTCATTAGGAAAAAGTATTGTATGTTAAATAAACATCCAATTTTTATTATTATTTTTTTTACATTTGAATTGGGTCTCGCACAAGCTGGTACTCTAGAAATAACTCTGATATTGTATGTTATACAACAGTTCACATGCTTGAATCTGATTGGACGAGCAGTATCCCTAGAGTGCTGAAATACAGTCCAACAGCACTGGGATGCTTCACTATTTGTAACAATCCACTCCTCTGTGTTCCTGTCTTTCCAATTAGTGGTAGGGATTTTGATTCATCGTTCATTTTTTGCTTTCCCTGATTTGTTCATTGACAATTTCTGGAGATTGCATATTTTCTCCAGAAGGTGGTGACAAATGAGCATCTTTTATGTTATGAGCCATTCCAGATGGAATCTGTGGAATTTTTTGGCAGTTTCTGAGCTGATGTTTTGGAAATTCTGCTTAATGGATGCAAACATGGTAAAATGTCTTTAACAGGTTTCAAGTTTACTACTGTTGTGGTTGCTAAAAGTATAATGAAATCCTCTAAAATATGTAATAAACAAACATGGGATAGGGGAAGCGTGGAAAATTTAGAATAAATCCCCCAGTCCCCCTGGCGCACATGCGCGAGGAGTTTGCTGGTTGTAAGCATTTTGAACGGTCTTTTTGCAAGCGCTTTGTTCAAAACCCTGAGATCTAATATTGGTCTGAGGCCGCCGTCTTTCTTGGGGACAAGAAAATAACGGCTGTAAAACCCCGACTCGCTCAGGGAGGCGGCACTCTCTCTATGGCCCTTTTGCACAGAAGGTTTGCCATTTCTGAACGAAGCATGCACGCTGCTTCCGTGTTCAAAGTAGTTTCGAGCCGCGCTCTGAAGCAAGGAGGACGGCGATCGAACTGTAGCAAATAGCCCTGTTTTATTGTGCTTAACACCCATTCGGATATCCCTGGAATATCTTCCCACGCTTTGAAGCGTAATGTTAGAGGGTGAATGGCCAAATCGCTCTGATTGCCGCACACAGCGCGCTGAACAGAATGTGTGAGCGCACTTACTGTGCTTATGCTGGACTGCTCGCAGACAGCATGGACAGGCTGTTCTGTGAGTGACTTCCCGATTGAGGTGAATGGGGAAAGAGTCACGTCTGTTAAGTGATGCGCAAGCATAGCCACGGGCACGGGACTTACATACAGAGAAGTGTTTGCTGGCCGTGTGACAGAGCGGGCAGAGAATGGGCGCGCGCACGTATTCGTGAGCGCATTTATTGACTCTAACACTCGAGTGGTTCGTAACCGCTTTTGAGTGTGCTCTGATGGGGACACGGAACGTGTAATGCTTTTGTGTAGAGGTGAACACTAGATGGTGGGCACATTTTCTACACATAAGGCTGGTCGTGTGACAGAGCGGCCAGAGAATGGGCGCGCGCACGGATTCGTGGGTGCGTTTATTAACCCTAACACTCGAGCGGGTCGTAACCGCTTTATGTGAGTGTGCTCTGATAGGGACACGGGACGTGTAATGCTTGTGTGTAGGGGTGAACACTGAATTGTGGGCACATTTTCTACACATAAGGCTTTATTTTGGGTCGCCGTGGAAACGGCGTTTGAGTGCAGGCAAGCGGGTAATATCACCGGCTTGTTGGCTGCTGAATCCACCACTGCAGTAGCCTGAGAGAAGGGGACTGACAGGGGCGTACGGGACTTACATACAGCTGGCCGTGTGACAGAGCGGGCAGAGGAGGAAGCGCGCGCGGGCTCGCGTGGCGCGTTTATTAACTCTAACACTCGGCGGGTCGTAACCGCTTATGTGAGTGTGCTGATAGGGACACGGGATGTGTAATGCTTGTGTGTAGGGGTGAGCACTGGATTGTGGGCACATTTTCTACACATAAGGCATGTTTACTCTTTACAAGATTTCTTTGGGTCGCCGTGAAAACGGCGTTTGAGTGCAGGCAAACGGGTAGTATCACCGGCTTGTTGGCTGCTGAATCCACCACTGCAGTAGCCTGAGAGAAGGGGACTGACAGGGGGCGAAGCTTTGAGGGTGGTCCAGCCGTGGCGGGACTGAGCCGTCGTTTTCTCAACAACGCTAGGAGGACTTGGGTTGCTCAGATTTCAGTACAATCTTAGGCCGAGGCCCGCAGGGGGGCGGCGGTCTGCGGCGGCTGTCTGAGCGTGATCGAGGGCGGCCGCCCTGTCGACGCTGAGAAGTCTGGCTTGTTGAGCTGGGCGCTGTGAAGAGGTTCGTGCAGGAGGCTGGTCACGTGGGCGGCCTGCAGAGGAGCTAGCGCGACGAGGCAGAAAGAGATTCATGGCTTGAGCTTTGAGAAACGGTCAACAATGCCACTCACCGCGGAACCGAAGAGACCGGACAGAGAGAGCGGCGCGTAGTGCGTTCAGCTTCTCCCAAGTCGGCTAGTCAGATCTGAAACAGCCTCTGTCTGTAAGACGGCCATGGAATGCAGAGCAGATGCGGCTTGGCCGGCGGCGGTATAGGCGCGGCCAACACAGGCGGAAGTAGTTCTGCAGGCCTTAGACAGGAGCACCAGCTTAGACCGCCATCTCGCGGAGGGCGGGCAAAGGTGCGGCGTGGAGTCTGTTGGGAGCCTGCTCAGGGGGCGGTGACCACTCGAGCCCGAGGCGGTCGATGGCCTGTGTGAGGAGGCGCGTTAGTTCCCCTTCGACTCCGGCGCGGGTCCTGCTGGATTCCTGGGCCGAGGAGGAGGCGTGTGAGCCTGACCACTCCTTGCTGTCCGAAGCCATGATGGAACAGCCCTTGTCCTCCGCTTCTTCGTCCGAGATGGCAGCAGAGCAGCCGCTCGGCGGCAACTGCGCGTCCCGGGTGGGCGGGGAGGGTGAAGGCGATGCTCGAGGGAGGGGCTCCGGCGAGGCAATCGCTTCTACCACTGGTTCCGGCAGCCTTTGAGAGCGGCGCTTTTTACTGCGCGGCTGAATGGAAGGCGACGCGGCGGCTTCGGTCCTGAGCGCTTCGAGTCGAGCCCGCAGGGTCGACATCGGAAGCTCCTCGCAGAGATCGCATCCGCCTTCAGCGAGGGTGAGCTCTGCATGCCCCAGTCCCAGGCAGAGAGCGCAGATGACGTGGCGGTCTCCGGTGCTGAGAAGGGCGCGGCATGAGGCGCAAGTGGAGCGAGGCATCTTTAAAAAGACGCTCGTACTCTTTTGTGAAGTTCATAAGAACTAGCTTGCTTTAAAAAGGATACGTCGCCGGATGGCGTAGCTCGCAGGATGGCTGAAGGTGGCGAAGACGGCCGGCTTCTTCGAGCGCTGTCCACGCTTGCTTGATGCCCCTCGAACGGCGACGCGGCTTCCAGTTCAGAGATGCGAAGAGCTTCGCTGAAGAGATGAAAATCAGGGTTCCAGCCTACGAACTACGCTTATATGCACTCTAGTCACGGCCATTTTGGCGGGCTTTGTTGCAGTGAGCGCGCGGACGCCTCTCATTGGATGCGAGTTCGCCCATGCTCGTCTATAGGCTGCAGCAGTTGCCGCAGAGCAACCTATGAGCTCGCTAGCTAGCCCGCTCAAGGTCTGCAGCTGCCGCACTGCGTTGACAATGGATACAAAAATTAAGGATAATTTTTTGGCTTCAATATCTCAGAAAAGATGAATCTTTCCCGTAGCGTAAGCTAGTTTACGCAATACGAGAGAACCTCTCGTAAGAGAACTACAGTGCCACTTTGATATGCATATGTACTTGCATAAGGGATTCTCCTATTTCACCATTGTTGCACAGAAAATCAATGTGATAGTATTTATTTGTATGAACATAGTACTCATTTGTCTTGTAACAAACAAAGAAATGGATATCTTGTGATAGAAAACTTAAATAGATATGAAATAATCATAAACATATTATTTATGGAAGCGCAAAAAACCCTCAAACACTATTATATATCTAGGGTCTTTCTCTTTAAAGCTTAAATTTCTCATTAGTGACACTAGCGCCTCCAAACGGAATTGCAAAAAATAAAATGATATAACAGCTTTCCTAATATGCCCCTTGTTTGCAGTTTTTGAAAAAGATAGTCCCGCCCCCAACTAAAGCCATTGGTCGAGTAATGTTGGGGCTGGCCTAAGCTGGTTTTCAAAACAAAAAGAGGAATAATCATTGTGGCACAGAGACACAGTGTTTACAGTTTTCCAAAAAATTCACCTATGAATGTCAGCATATTAAGCTGGGAAAGAAGAAAGTATTTTAACACTGAAAAAGAATGAGCTTTATTGCCAAGTATGCTTCAACATACAAGGAATTGTTCTTGGTGACAGAAGCTTCCAGTGCACAAACAATACACCAATAAATATAAACAATAAAAAATATATATTGTTTTTATATATATATATATATATATATATATATATATATATATATATATATATATATATATATTTGTAAAATACATGGGATTGTAATGCAGAAGAGGTAGGATATGTTAAATAATACAATAGACTATGCTGTGCATTGCACATAATTATAGTATAGTTTGAACTGTTCATGAGATGGATAGCCTGAGGGAAAAAAAACTCTTCTTGTGCCTGATGGTTCTGGTGCTCAATGACTGCTGAGTAGATTAGCAGAGCCTGTGGCAGGAGAGCTGGGATGATGATGTTGAAAGCCGAACTGAAGTCCACAAAAAGGATCCTTGCATGTGTCCCTGGTCTGTCCAGATGTTGCATGATATGATGCAATCTCATGTTGACTGCATCATCCACAAACCTTTTTGCTCTATAAGCAAATTGAAGGGGATCTAGAAAGGGTCCAGTGATGTAGCAGGAACTTCACACTGCTCCAGTGATCCATTGAAGATCTGTGTGAAGATGGGGGCCAGCTGCTGAGCACAGAATTTTAGACGCGTGCGTGAAACACCAATTGGGCCCTGTTCTTTCCTTGTCTTTTGTTTCCAGAATACCCAGCACACCTCCTCTTCACAGATCTTAAATGAAGGTTGGAGGGGGGGGTGTAGGAGGTGTTTGTGTGAAGTGAATGTCAGGGTGTGTGTGGTGTGAGACTGGGGGATTTAAACCTACAGTAAAACACAGTCAAGTCATCAGCCAATTGTTGGATCCCTACAGTGTTGGGGGATGGTGTATGCCTTTCAGGCCTCTCCACACTGATGCAAGCTTGTTAGCTGGAAACTTGTTTTTCAGCTTCTCAGAGGAGCTTCTTTTAGCCACTTTAATTTTCTGAAGATGGTGTCGCAGATGGCCACCTCGGCGTGGAGCTCTCAAATTCTTTCATTCAGTTTTACCAGGGATGAACTGCTGAACATTTGGCAGCATACCAGACAATCTTTTCCTGGTTTTTTACTATTTGGACATTTGCTGGACATTTTAGTTAGAGGTGCAGCTGTGTTGTTTAAGCGCACTATTAGACGCAGGTGAGTGAAGCAAGCCAGAGCGCTGGTCAAGTTCCGACAGCACAGTTTTCAAACAGCGCTGCTGAGTATTCGTCTAGCGAATCTCCGCTCTCTCCCTAACAAAACAGACAAACTACATCTCCCCTCACCTGTACAAATAAGAACTTTTCAAACTCTGCTGTCTTGTGCTTCACAGAAACCTGGCTGAGTGAAGCCATTCTGGATATTGCATTAAATCTGCCAGGCTTTCAGCTGTTCAGAGTGGATCGCATTATGGAGTTAATGGGGAAAACAAGAGGTGGTGGAACATGCTTTTACATCAATGAAAGTTGGTGTACAGATGTAACAACGTTAGAAGATGTGCTGTCTTAATTTGGAAGCACTCTTTATCAATTGTAAGCTTTTCTTTTTGCTGCTGGAGTTTTCCTCATTCATTCTGGTGAGTGTTAATATTCTTCCACACACATGTGTGAATGCAGCGCTGCAACAGCTGGCTGATCAGATCACAGACACGGAGCAACAACACCAGGACTCACTTATTATTATTCTCTGCTATTTTAACAAAGCCAACCTCACCCGTGAACTGCCTAAATACAAACAGCACATTACATGCCCCACCTGGGACAGAAATAAACTGGACCACTGCTACACAACATTGAAGGATGCATATCGCTCTGTCCCACGTGCAGCTTTGGAACTCTCTGATTATTGTTTGGTTCATCTTCTTCCAACATAGGCTACAGGCAGAAACTTAAATCAGCTAAACCTGTGGTAAAGACATGGACCACTGCAGCGGAGCTGGAAGTACAAGCCTGCTTTGCACTGATTGGAGTGTTTTTGAAGCTGCACACACCAATCTCTATGAGCTCACAGATACTGTGACATCGTATATCAGTTTCTGTGAGGACATGTGCATTCCTACTAGGACTTATTTAATGTTCAACAATGACAAACCATGGTTTACAGGAAAACTCAGACAGCTTCGTCATGCCAAAGAGGATGCTTACAGAAGCGGGAATAAAATCTTGTATAATCAGGCCAAAAACACACTAAGGAAATTAAAGAGGGAAAAATTGACATCCACTTTAAAGGGTTAGTTCACCCAAAAATTACAATTATCCCATAATTTAATCACCCTCAAGCCATCCTAGCTGTAAATAACTTTCTTCTTTCAGCCAAACACAATCTGAGTTATATAAAAAAAAATATCCTGGCTCTTCCAAGCTTTATAATGGGAGTATATGGCACCTTAGATTTTGAAGCCCAAAAAAGCACATCCATCCATCAAAAAAGTAATCCATATTGCTCCAGGGGGTTAATAAAGGACTTCTGAAGAATATATCCATATTTACAACTTCATAAACTATAATCAATGGCTTCCGTTAATGGCCGTTCACAAGAGAGTCGGGTTCTTTATATATGTAATTATGTATGTATAAATGTATTATTATTATTAATAATTTTGCCTTTTTTTTTTTTGCCTTCTATTTAAAAGAGACCAGTTGAGGAATAGTAAAGTGTTGTGGGCATAACTCCAAAAAAAAGTATGAAGTACAGGGGTGGAATGAGTTCCCGGTCACTAAAGACCTGAGGCATTAAAGGGTTAACATCCTTTACTTGTTTGTTGAATATCATTGCTTAAATATGTCATGTCAGTGTTCAGATTATAAAATGAACAGCATAACAAAATCTTTTCACAGTGGTTTACGTTTTAAGGGGCTTTAATTTTGAAGTTCAGAGTCATTGCGGAACCGGAAGCTCGGTCCATGATAATCCACATACTTTCACATCTAGAACAGCAGCAAGATAATCGTTGTTTGAACATTCTCGGGATATATTGAAAATATTAACTATTTTATTATTGTTATTGGTTTAAACACAGCTTCATTTACAGTTCGTCTGGTGTTAAACCCGCATGGCAGAAGGACGATATGAGAGAACCGGAGCAAACTGTCGTTTGCTAAGCTTGTAACTCAAGTCACGCAGTCACTGCCATTCCCGAACTTCAGATCTCTGTAAATATCACACATGCAATGGACGTGGGCACGAAATCATTGCTGTCGAAATGAACCTTTCTCCGTCAATTCAAAAAAGTTGTTAACGCATTTGGAGCTGCAGTTGGTCCAGGTAAGATGCAACAGGTCCCGTACGGATCTGTGGATCGAGATAAGCCTCTCATCCGTGTGCCTTTCACCCGGTTAGCGGTGATCACAGTGTGTCTGCCTCTGCTCGGCCTCATCACCTGCGTCGTGCTGTCACTCCTCAACCACTACAATGCTGCTACTTACACACACTGTGAGGTGAGAAGCCCTGCCTCAGTTACTGCTAGACAGATAGATATTGTCCACACATCGCTGTCAGACTCGGGTGTTTACAATCTTTAATGCAATTTATTGGTTCAGACTTTGCATTGCGTTGAACTACAGTACACAATGCAATTTTACAAACTATAATTTATTAATTGAGAATAATGTATCTTCTTTGGAGCCACTGTCCATTATTGCTCCATTAAACTAATTTAGTCAAACAGCCTGTATTTACATTTAGCCAGAGAAACTATTTAGCACAGACGGATCACTTCTATTAAAAAAACGAATAGGAACGATGGCTCTGGGAACGTCCAACCTTTGTACAATAAGAAGCTCCACCCTACAGGGAAAAGAGCCAATCAGCTTTTAGATACAGAGATCGCTTGTCAATCAACTCGACAACGCGAATGTGCATTAGCAGAATCAGTCTGAAATATTGCGTTTTAAGCGTGACCTGAGCTAAAGAAGCACCATGTATGATACTGCTATTGTCAAATTTTCTGCTGATTTGAAATATGTTCTTTGATCGTAATCTTGATCAACCGTTTTGGATATTTTGGTATTTTCCCATTCAAGTAGATAGGAGTTGTATGCCGCTTGTTAGCGTTCCAGTCCACTCGTCATGGCCGCCGAGTGGACTGGCTTGCCTTAAAGGAACTTTGGTTTAGCACAGTTGTGTATCTATCTACCTGCTTCAGCCAGTCTCAAGAATATATCCCACTAAATAGAAATACATTTACAGGTTTCTAACTACCTCCCGTCCATCAGCGCGTCCATCAGTCTGACTCCAGAGCGCTACATCTGGCGTTTCAGCGTCGGCCTGCACTCGGCCCCGCGATTCATGGTGGCAGCAGCATACCTGAGCTTTTACCGTGGACGCTTTTCCAAGCGGCTGTTGGAGCAGCGTCTGAGTTTCCTCACATTCATCTTTGCTCTCATCGAGAATGTGGGGCTGCTTCTGCTCACCTACGTCTCCTCCACTGAGACCTACAGTAAGTGCATATCTGAAATGAAGCTCCAAGTTCAGTTTGATCAGACAGATGCCGAAATCTCCTGCTCGATTTGCGGAATGTAATGCCTTTTTTGTTACTATTATTAATTCGTAAAATGTGCTACCTTCTAAGTAGATGAAGATGCAAAAGTACTTGTAAACACTAGGCTTTTCACCTGTGTTAATTGCCGGACTCAACAATAAGGATTTATTTTTAATTAAACTTTTTTTTTTTTTTTTTTTTTTTTTTTTTTTTTTGGACCAGTAGTTCAGATTTGTATTCAACCTGCTAATATTTTCACTGGCGCCACCATAAAAGCAATATGTTATTTTTGTCCCCCAACATATTTGTATGTTACAAAAAAGGCAATTCTCACAAAAAAAAAAAAAAAAAAAACAATTTAATTGAGGCCACAAAAGATGTTTTTAAAAATTAAAAAGACAGTTCAACCAAAAATGAAAATTCTCTCATCAATTAATCAACCTCATGTCATCCCAGATGTGAATGACTTTCTTTCTTCTGCTGAACACACGTGAAGATGTCTAGAAGAATATTTCAGCTCTGTTGGTCCTTACAATGCAAGTGAATTGTGACCAGAAATTTTAAGCTCCAAAAAGCACATAAAGGCAGCATAAAATTAATCCATACAACTCCAGTGGTAAAATACATGTCTTCTGAATCGATATGATAGATGAAAATATATATATATATATATATATATATATATATATATATATATATATATATATATATATATTTGAGATGCCAAACGCCTCACCTTGAAAGTAGATGAGAGTAGACGGCTGCAGTCAGATTAAGAGTGAAATAAGAGCTGTCATATCAGACAATTCTCACTTCTTGTGGTTGATCAGACACCTTCGAGTTCAAAGGCAGATATCGCGGGATTCACGTTCATGTACTGTTGCTGATAAAGTAGATATCATTTTAATTCTGTTGCTTTATATTGAAAATAAAAAGATGAAAATGCACTCAATGTACCAGTTATTTAATTTTGCCAATAAGACGTCTTTCCATCCATTTTCATGTTTAATAAAGACACGTATTTTAGATATTTCAGAAATATAATAAAAATCACATGTCCCGTACAAAGATCACACTGTCAGTGTGTTGGGAAAATTCATATATAATTTATAACATAAAACATAATACTATAGATAAAAAAATCTTACATTTTAGAAGAGAACGAAACATCACTTTTTTTGTTTGTTTTGTTTTATTCCTTCAATGCCATATGATCAAGTGGTTTTCATAGTCACCATAATAATACAAGTTACTTTGCCAGACACAATATTTTATATTCGTTTTATTTCTTTTCTTTTAAAACAAGGTACACATGGATGCATCACTGGTCGGAATCAGCCTTATTGTTGAGCCCTGAATCGTATGATCCCCCATGTGTCTGTTTTAACTTTCTTCCAAGTGTGTGTGTGTGTGTGTGTGTGTGTGTGTGTGTGTGTGTGTTGCTTCTATAACAGACATTTAGCATTTAAGCCTGTGAAGTAATGCTGGGTTGTATATATTTGTGTGCTCCACAGGTGTCCATAAGAGTGGTTTCATCATATTTATTGCGAGCTCTCTATTCCACATGCTGTGCACATGCAGGTTGTGGTCATTGATTGAGAGACATTCCCTTAGTGCAGAGGTAATTTGTTTTTCTTATTCTGTGGTTAAATAATTTATCGAAGTTACTATTATGCATATCAATGAACCAGCAGAAGGCAGTATATACCAATCACACAATACTGTTGCATGCATGATGCATTTTACATTTCCATTCATAGTAGGGGACGGCCCAGTGCATTGCAATTACAATAAATGAATCTATTGACACACAATAAATGGGTTTTGACTGCATACATGCTTCTGTGCATAATAACTCTGTGGTCACAGGCAACCCTCAAAGCTTCATTAATGTTGGCCATAACTGTATGACAAATCATATAATAAAACTGGTTATCAGCCTCACACTGAATCTTTGCCTGAATAATTCCACAGAAGCTATGAACATTTCCAGAGAACTGGAACACCCATTCTACGAATCCGCTTGTGTATTAGTTTACTGAATATTTTGGCTAATTTTATTTTGCTTTCAGCTCCGTTTAACCCATTTACCACATTTAAATTCAGCATTTTATTCAGGATTATTCTGGATTCAATACAAGTTAAGCTCAATCGGCAGCATTTGTGGCAAAATGTCATTCTGACAAGCAAAATTCGAGGTTACAGTGAGACATTTGCAATGGAAGTGAATGGGGCCAATCCGTAAACGTTAAAATACTCACTGTTTCAAAAGTATAGCCACAAGACGTAAACAATATGTGTGTTAACATGATTTTAGTGTGATAAAATTACTTACTAACATTTTCTGTGTAAAGTTATAGCCAATTTTACTTTATCACTATGGTGGTGTAACGACTAAAACCATAAAAGAACTGTAAAAACAATGATTTAAACAACTTTACAGGTCAAATAATGAAGTTTTAACAGAAGAATTAATGTAAGTGCTTTTATAAAATTATAAGTTTCACATTTCAGCCTTTTTAAACCCTCCAAAATTTGGCCCCATTAACTTCCATTGTAAGTGCCTCACTGTAACCTCGAATTTTTTTTTATTAAAGAAAATGAGGGGCAGTTACTTGATCTAATACATTTTTAACACTTCAGCAGTATTAACACCATGAGCACAGCTATATAAAAGGTGTTGCTTTTTGAGTAAATGTGTCAGAGACCGCAGTGTCTTTTTATTTCTATTGCTGTGAAAGTGCAGGTTTGTGCGTGTGTCTGAGCTTCAGGGGAAGTGGTTGAAATAGACTGTGCTTTAACAGAACCTCATGCCACCTGCTTGCACCACATCATATTGCAGAAGAGAACTGATGACACTGTGTCTTCTTTCTCCTTTTCTTTCCATTGTTTCTTCACTTCATCTACTCAAATCCTCCTTGACATCAGGATATGATGTCATACCGTCACAAGCGCCGCCTTTTCATCTTCAACGTTTTCTTCTGTCTTTTGGCTCTCTACTTCTACAGACGCCACAACTCGTACTGTGAACCAGGAAGTGAGTTCAACATCTTGGCCATTCTTTGTCTTTCACTCCACCCATGTTCCACTCAGCAGTTGTTCCCTTTTGGTGTTTCTACCCGTATGAATTTACTACTACTTTAAAACACTTTATAGTCCTCAAAAGAAATAAAAAAAAGTAACTTACCTTCATGTTCCAAACCAGTATGACCCTATTTCTTCTGTCGAACACAAAGGGTGAATTTTTTTAAAGTATATCCTGCCCATTCTTTTCCATATAATGAAAGCGAATGGGAACTTGGGCTGTCAAGCTCCACAATGACGTAGGAAGGGGTCCACATGACTCGAGCATTATATTCCAAGACTTTTGAAGCCATATTATAGTTTGTGTGAGGCGTAGACTGAGTTTAAGTCAATATTAATTTATAACCTTGTGCAACCCTGCGTACACATGTGTGGACATTGTATTTTGGCTTCGCTGACTGATCTCAGTTCAGGAGATTCTGAGCTATCAGTAAAGGGTTAAACTTTTGATGCACGTAATTACGTGACAAAACAACATGGCGCTGACCACAGCAGAGTTTGTCTTTGGGAGAAGCACCAACAAAACTACATCTGGTGAGAAACCTAATTACATTTTTACATTGAAACCTGTTTAAATCAAAAGATTAGAGTCTGTAGTTTCATCTGATATTCCATTGTAAAACTTTGAGTGAATTATCGCAAAACTCCACGGCGCTAAACACAATGTACACTAATTTGTAGAATAGCACTAGGTTTTCATTAGAAATCCTACATGTTCTGTGGATTTTCATGAAAATAAGTTGCACTTCGAACTGTTCTGAGACCAGTGCAGGCAGACAGAGCACACTGGAGGATAAGTACTTCACTAAATAGAGAGCAAGGAAGCATCCTATATCTTTCCCATCCCACATGAATAACCAACACTCCTGGAAACATAATACAAAAATCTGACTTTCTATAGCTTGGTGTTATTAAAAATTCACAACTTAGTCCCATTGTCTACATATGTGGACATAACTTTTTAGGGAAACTATTTGCTCTAGAATGTTTTTTTTTGTTTTTTTTTGCATGTTTATTAGATGTTACAAATCAAAAAGGGAAATGCACACAGCAGTCATGCTCTGGTGTCAGGAGGATAATCTTACCCTTCGTTGGGCTGTTGTTCACAGTGACCAAATCGGTCAGATTCTTGAACTAATCATTCAGACCGGTTTTGTAAGCTAAATTGACTGTTTCATTGCAAATATACTAACTATATATATATATATATATATATATATATATATATATATATATATAAATTACTAAATAAACTGACCCTTCAGGAATCGTAAAATGCTACTTCTCGCATGAACATGCCAAAGAGTGTCAGCATAGAGGATGTCAAAGAATTTAATTGAACAATGACTTCAGTTTCTGTCTGCTCCTCACACAAAGCTATTTTATGTTTTCAGAATACTTGGTATAGAATGCAGGAATTGTATATGGACCACTTTTATGGTGCTTTTTTGCAATTTACTTGGAAAAGAGTGACAAATATTCTTGAAATATTCTCCTGTGTGTTCAACACAAGATTATATAAACCAGTGTTTAACCTTGTTCTGTTGACTCTCTATGGCAGTATATACATTCTTTGCTGTGTGTGAGTATCTCGTGGTGCTCTCCAACATGGCCTTCCACATGACAGCCTACTGGGACTTTGGAGGCAAGGAGGTGATGGTTGCAACACCTCCAGAGGGAAAACGCTTTTGACACATCGTATCCTTGGAACTTGAGACACATGGGCTCTGATGGCGGCTCTCATTTTAGGCCAAGACTGAGGAGTGTGTGTGTGTGTGTGTGTGTGTGTGAGAGTGAGAGAGATTTGACTTAATTATTTCAAAGATTTAATACAGGGGTTTAAAGATCATTTTCAGTGACTGTATTTTGAATTATGAAATGTTTTATTAGTTATAAGTCCTTAAAATTGTCAGTAATTGATTCTCTTTAGTCCTGTGCAATTTATACTGCCGTTACTTCAGCTAATTTACATTTACTCATAGTAAAGTGGCATGTCTGTCTCTTTCTGAGTGGTTTTCAGCAGCAAATGGTTGTTTCATTATAAACTTTGACTTTCCGCTTATAGGATTTAAACAGTTAGACTGCCTGTAAAATGTCATTAAACAGTGGACTTCGGTGTTGAATAAGTTGCTTTGCGGCTCCTGTTTCACAAGTGCCATTGCAATAGTGAAAACTGTTTGTGCATTTGAAACCTACAACATGCAGGAAAACTGGTGTGAAAACCAGAATTTTATTTTTGTGTAAATCATGTGAAAAGTACATTTTCACTGTTTGCACAGCATTTAATGTATATTTAATCTTATTTATATGGT
Source organism: Xyrauchen texanus (assembly GCF_025860055.1). NCBI lineage: Eukaryota > Metazoa > Chordata > Actinopteri > Cypriniformes > Catostomidae > Xyrauchen > Xyrauchen texanus. The sequence goes on along the minus strand of NC_068309.1, from coordinate 24,525,973 downwards.
TAATAGTAGTAAAATTAATGGTCATAAACACCCTGAGCCCTTAGTATATACTGTATATGAATATGTAATTTGCCATTACTTGAACACAAGGACTGGAACACTGCAAAGTGATGTGTGACCCTTATTTTCTAGAATCTAAAATATTGTTTAACTATGATGATTATTTTTTCTGTGCCGAAGTTGAGCATAAATAAACATGACTGTATATAATAATGCCCTTTATGATGTACCAAAATCTTGTTTCTAAATGGGTGTCAAATAAATATTTTTTTATTTAAGTGACCATGGATCATTTCTTAAAGGGACAGTTCACTCAAAAATGAAAATGCTGTCATCCTTTCTCAGCCTCATTCTGAACAATCATTCCATCTTTTTCCCATACAAAGAAAGCAAATGGTGACTGAGGCTAACATTCAGCCCAAAATCATCTTTTGTGTTCCACTGAAGAAAGACATATGGTTTGGAACAACATGAGGGTGAGTAAATAATGACAAAATTTACATTTTTGGGTGAACTGCCCCTTTAAGATAGCATGTACATATTTACAAAATTAATATAACGCTAAAACAAAGTTTCTAAGATTTTAATTGGAGTTATGTTGAAATGTTTTCAATCTTTTAAGTCTTTCTTACACTTTTACTTAATTTCAAACCCATGTGTGTCTTAAGATGAAGTTCATGTGTTGTGAAAGTAATGTTGCAGCTAACTATCAGTGCAATCAGGCTTCAGTCAAAACTTCATGCAGACGTAAGCAAACAAACACATGCAAAGACAAGAGTCACTGTTGGCACTGGGGAAACAAACAGAGGTACCAGCAGCTAATTTCACTGTCAAATGAGAGTGGTCATGCTGGGAAAAGCATTGATAATGAACATTACTAGTTGCTGATGACTTTCATGAATGTTTTATCTCAGAATATATAGTCCAACTCACGTTCCATGCAGAGTAGATACACGTAAACAGACGATACCGAAACCTACAGTAGTTACAAAACTGATATTTCAAGTGAGTGGGTGGAAGTGGACAGGATGGCTGGTAAGAGTTTAAATCAAGCTGCATGCAAAATGAGGAGTATGCTGTTTATTTACTCACAGAAATAGAAACGGATAAGGTGGCGTACATGCTGAAGAGCTGTAAAGGAAATCTCTTTTTTAGCAATCATGATGGTCAAAACCTGGACTGACCAACTCTGAACATTTTTACACACAAACGTTAGCATAACCAGAACTTAGTTGGAAAATTCTTATGAATCCATCATTTGCAAAAAAGGCAAGTTTGGCACATTTGTAAACTCATATTTTAACTACAGATGCAATTAAATGCAGATACTTTAAATGTACACCAATCAGCCACAACATTAAAACCACCTGCCTAATGTTGTGTAGGTTCCCCCTCGTGCCGCCAAAATAGCACCAACCCACATCTCAGATTAACATTCTGAGATGATATTCTTCTCACAATTGTGCAGAGCTGTTATCTGAAGTACTGTAGACTTTGTCAGTTTGAACCAGTCTGACCATTCTCCATTGACCTCTCTCATCAACAAGGCATTTCCGACCACAGAACTGCCGCTCACTGGAAGTTTTTGGCACCATTCTGAGTAAACTCTAGAGACTTTTGTGCGTGAAAATCTCAGGAGATCAGCAGTTACAGAAATACTCAAACCAGCCCATCTGTCAACAACAATCATGCCACAGTCAGAATCACTGAGATCACATTTTTCCCCATTCTGATGGTTGATGTGAACATGAAATGAAGCACCCGTATCTGCATGATTTTATGCACTGCACTGCTGCCACACGATTTGCTGATTGGATAATCACATGGATGATTTTTGGTGCCAGATGGGCTGGTTTGAGTTTTCTGTAACTGTTGATCTCCTGAGATTTTCACATTTAAAATATTAATATGATTCCAGCTTTTTCAAAAATGCCCCAGAGTTTAAGATGTTAAAGTCACCTAATATAAACCGGGTACCATTTTTATTTGAAAATGCATTGATTTCACTGTATTTGTGCATACTTTGGAAAACAATGTTGTTCGGAAATTAAAAACAAAATTTTCAATCAAAAAAGACCTTAAACTGTAAATAAAGGTTTCACTTGGAACCAAAAATGGGTTTTACAGCCTGAGGTCGGAGAACATTTTAAAGTTCAATATTAGGCTGGGTATCGAAACAGGTTTCCTGATATGACTATACTCCGATTCAGTTGTGTGTTTAGATATAATGTCCATTTTGCTTTCATATAAAACAAATTCTCTCTGCAGCTAATGCAATAACTTGTTACAAAATAAAGAAAAATTACATTAACAACAGCGCCCGAACTATGAGGTTCAATTTATATTTATTTAAGAGAAATAATAAGCAACACACCCAAAACTTAAAAGTAAAAGATCAATCTTGTGATTTTGAGAATGCCCATGAACCCTATACAACCCTATACTTTTTTTTTTTTTTTTCATGTATTTTAAGAGTGTATTTGAAAAACCTTCCAATGAACAATGACTTGACTGAACAGCTCTAGCATAATCACTACGTATGAAAAAGCTTCAGGCATTTATTTATTAAAACAAATGCGTGATTCTGTGTTTGTGTGTGAGTGAGAGGGACCACTCAACAGAGAGAATCGGTGTGAAAACAAATAGGAAGTCGATTAAAAACTTTTCTTTTTTTCACTTTTATTTATATATATATATATATATATATTTTTTTTTTTTTTTTTTAAACACAAAGAAAATATATTTGTCAGCCTGTGAAACAGTGCTTCAAATGAATGATTTACTAGTTGTCTTTTGTTTTTGTTTTTATTTAGAACTGTAAAAAGTAAAGCTTTGAACTTTATTTGGCAACAATTTTTAATCAAAACACAATATGAACACAAATGTAATTCATGTGCATAATGACAAATTGATAAATATTTAATATAAAATGGACATCAAGCATGGCATGAGAGGGAAAGACATGTAAAATAGACATGGTGTAATAGAAGTCACAGGTGATACATGTTGTTTAGTCAGACAAAACTGCACATTAGAAGACAATAAATAAAATGTTATTTATTTTTACATTTCATTTATTCATTTGGCAGACACTTTCATCCAAAGAGACTTGCAGTGCATTTAAAGTATACATTTAAATATTACATTCTTCTGACAACATGCCAAAGTCACAGTCAGAGATGTTGATCAAAAAGTTTGCCTTTAATCGGACAGGACACTGTTTATCTGTGACACTGTGAGGTCTGCACTGCGTCCTGCTTCATGGTGCTGCATGCTTTTATTATCATCTTCATTGCTAAACAAACAACTGACTGTCCTATAGCATCCACACAACTCTCAGCTAAATGACTCAATGCTTGGAAATGATTGCTTTCACATGACAGTGGGATTTCTTGGACATTAATGGCCAGTTTTCTTGGACAAGAGCACACTTACAGATTGTGCAAAACATGTCATGACTAACTTGATCACAATGCACAATGAAGTGTTCTTGTCTGTATGGCTCCTTTGCCATCAATGTTTTAAGGAGACTAGCATATTGTTTCCTGCAGCATAGTTATCAGAAGGATGATAAGTGTCCTTGCAGTTACGTAGGACACACTGTGATCTTAATTTTCTGCAAACATTTGATAAAAAAAAAAAAGAAGGGGCATCAAAAGTATTTTATTACCCACAGAGGGCATAAACCTTTGGTATTGGGCTCACTACAAAAGAATCATTTTTCTCATCAGTGATTTTTCTCTTGTTTTTCAGAAAGAAAAAACTAATCTAATCATCCTTAAAACACCATGAATATACTTGAGAAACAAAATTGTTTTAGTTATTGTATTGTTTTATGCATAAATCTCACTAACTTTGGTTAGATTTATGCTTAAAACAAGAAGCGAGGTCTAAAATACTAATAAAGAAAATATTTTTTTTGCTATGCATTACAAAAACATTACAAAGATATAATTAAAAAAATAATATTTTTAATAATTGTTTTAAATCAAAAATTCAATGGCAGTATTATTTGTTTGTATTGTCATACTATCCATGTAAAGCAACTGGATGCCTAATCAATACAAGATCAAAATTACCTGTAAAATTTTATATTTTATCCACACACACAAAACAATCAGCTTAAATTATTCTCATTTTGTGCTTGATGAGTCCCTGAGCTTTAAAATGTAAAAACTAAAATACATTTTTGGTTATCATAATGGTTCCTTCCTTTACTTTAATGGCTCATTTTTGATTGTGTCTGATTGTGCTAATTAATTCAATTTCATGAGCTGTTCCCTAATCAGTGAGTGGGGAGTAGAACGCACTATGATGTGTGCCAAGGCCTCTGTTTCCTAAAGGGACTTTTCCCAACATGAGGAAGTAAAGCTTACAAGCTCCCGGGCAAAAATATCCTCAGATCTGGTGTGCCTAAAGCATGTCATTATGGTAATCAGAAATGTCACTAGTTACACTAAAGGCCTGTTCTCAAGGATGTGTACCCCAATCACAGAACAAGTGCCATGGGTATAAAAGCTCTATTATATTAGTTCAAATATATATTACATTCTCAGATTCTGTTTTTTGAACAGTAAAAAAAAAAAAGACTAATTATAGTATCAATTAGGCACCAGACACAAAAATAATCTGCAACCTCTTCCTTTGACGAAGTGTTTTTTTCCACATCACGTTTTATGTATTTCATTTTTAAGATTTAGGCTACACATTTTAATTTAATACATTTCTATCAAATTTTATCATGTAATCATTTAAATTATTGTGTAAATTAAATTAATAAAACTTAAAATATAGATTTTTATTTTTTACATTTTTAAATTAGATGGAAATGTGTTATGAAATTGAAATGCGTACATTTATTTTTACATTTTTTTTTAGTGTAGATGGTATCAAACTATTTAGACGTATGCTGAAATCCTGAAAAGATTATTTCACTTTATAAAACTTTTTTTTTTTTTTTAACTAATGTCAAAGAAATTTTCTGATTTGTCTTCAGACCGACAAACAAACAGGTAACATGTCTGTCTGCTTGTCTAGATCTATGCCTTCAGTGGGGATCTAAATGCATAGTGTAAAACAAAAACATCTATCTTGTTGATAGTTTCCTTAATTACATATTTCACTAATTTTACAGATTAAAGAAATAGTTCACCCAAAAATGAAAATTCTGTTATTATTTTCTCAACCTCATGTCGCTCAAAACCGGTTTGACTTTCTTCAGCTGAGGATGGAACCAAACACCTTGTGACATCATGTCACACGTTTAGTCACAAGATGTGATGAGAACCAATGAGTTTTGATGTTATCAACACAGCCGGCATATTTGATTTATGTATTTACTTTCTTAATCAAATTTGATTTGAGAATGAATAACAACTTCCATTTTGTTCTATTCATCACGATATATTGATCACAAGTCATCATATCGCTTCAGAAGACATGAAATGTAGTCCATGAGTTGTATTAATTACTGCTATGGTGGTTTTATAGTGTTTTGTTGTTCTTTTTTGAGTCACTATTCACTTACTTTACATTAACAAACCTTGTGAAGATTTACATTAAATATTTAAATTTTGTGGTCCTTGGAAGGAAGTCATATGGGTTTGGAGCGACATTAGGATGAGTAAATAATTTTTTGAGTGACCTATTCCTTTAAGGCTGTGTTTCTTGCTCACATTTACAAAAAGTCCTACCATTCTTATATTCCATAACATTCCCAAAATTCCGATGCATTCCTCAGTGTGATGTTATTAAAATACCTCTAGCCACTCTGTATTCTCAGAGGAGTACACAGTGCTTCTTGTCCACCACAGGCTGTGGACTGAGGAAGGCTCGCACTGCATCTGCGAACACGTCCTTGATGCCATCCTGGTTAAGTGCCGAGCACTCCAGGTATTTGACAGCGTGGATGTGTCGAGCCAGAGCCTGGCCCTGATGCTGCGTGATGGGTGCCTGGTTCTGCTCCTTGAGCTTCTTCAGCACATCTGCGTCATTGCGGAGATCACTCTTGGTGCCCACCAGCAGGATGGGCACACTGGGACAGTGATGCGTCACTTCCGGGTGCCACTTGTGCTTGATGTTCTCGTAGGATGGGGGGCTGGAGATGGAGAAGCAGATGATAAAGACGTTGGTCTGCGGGTAGGAGAGCGTACGCAGGCGGTCATACTCTTCCTGGCCCGCTGTGTCCCACAGATTGAGGCTGACAATGCGGCCGTCTATGTTGACTTGAGAGCTGTAGTTATCGAACACAGTGGGAATGTATTCTTTGGGGAATGCTCCTGTCGTGTAGGAGATGAGAAGGCAGGTTTTTCCGACTGCTCCGTCCCCTACCACCACACACTTTATGCTCTGCATGATAGAAAGGTGACCACTCAACTTTAGCAGTCTGTGGAGAAACAGACACATAACTCTCTATTAGTGCAGGACATGACAAGTATCTATGGATAGTATCTATTAGCACTTTTCAGAATATATATTGTTTCAAATCAGCTTTACAGAAATTCATGCCTTAATGTGTTTAAGCCCCAGGGAGCAATCTAAATGGGACTGAAATTTACATGGATGGATTGGTGATTAGATGAATGACCTGTAGATGGACAAAGGTGGCTTGGTAAATGGCTGCAGGGGCATTTGTGTTTTGTAATCCAAAAATGCAAATTCTCTCATCATTTACTCACACCAAAACTTTGAAGCACAAAAAAGCAGCATAAAATAAATCCATATCTTTAGATTAGGGCAGCAACTAAGGATTATTTTGATAATCGATTAATCTAACAAGTATTCAACTATTCACCGAATATTGCAACAATTATTCATTAGCTCTTAACTGATTATTCAGCTTGTGCCCCGACTTAACAGGTTGGAATAAACATGCATACAAACAATAAAGAGGACAAAATCATCTTTCAAAAATACCTCTAAAAGGAAGAAGAAAAAAACACATTACATTTTACTTTAATTCACTAAAGAAATTCACTGCAAAACATCCGATTGTCATTAAGTGTTTTTGTCTTGTTTTCCAAGCAACATATAAGATATTTAGACTTGCTTTAAGAGGATGTATCTTAAATATAAGTGTATTTTGTATATAAGTGTATTTTTTACTTGGTTATACTTCTGTGAGTGCAGTAAAGACAAAATATACTTAAATTCAAGCTCTATTCTCTAAAAGCAAGTTTAAATATCTCATTTGCTGCTTATCATGAGAATGCATCTTTTTTTAATATAACATAAAAAATGTTAATATTTTAAAATATCTAAAAGAAAGATTTACACATACAAACAGAGGGACAAAAGGAAGAGATACAAATAGAACCTAACTGTTTGTTTTCATGCAAATATGCAGTGGGTTGATGTCATTTGGGCCTTTATGAAGCAATGTTTTGAATATAGTCACCCTAAACCAGTTCCTTCTACTTCCTCTTACAGTTCTAGTGATAAGCTGTATACTTTTATTACACACATATACAAATCATTCTCCTCGCACTTGTTAATAAAGGAATAAAACGCATCACACTACTTACTTAAAAATACACAAAAACAAAAATACACAAAAACATCTTTCCTATTCCACTCCAATTGGACATATATAATACTTTATGTAACATGCCTAAATGAAGGCTTCATATGGCATGTATGTCCTGGAAATTTTCAAAACAAGAAGGATATTTCAGGTGAGAAAGGGAATGATTAAATACACATATTTGTAAATGTTCAACATTTAAGAAAGCCAGTCCAAGGGAAAAATGGGCAACAACAGCTGTTTTTGTGGAAAAAGAGCTGGAAAACTTTGCCCATTACACCAGAGGTCAGTATAAAGCACTTTCTAAAACTTTTCAACAGCTGTTTAAGAATCAGCTTGTGTTGTTGTCTGTTAATAATTTACACTTTTGATCAATTTTGTTACGTTAAAGGGATAGTTCACCCTCAAAAATGAAAAACTCTGTCATTTGCTCATCCTCTTGTTTTTCTTTCTTCTGTGGAACACAAGGGAGATGTAAGACAGAATGACCTCACCATTAGCTTTCACTGTATGGAAAAATGATTCAACTGAAGTGAATGGTGACTGAGGCTAATATTCTACCAAACATTTACTTTTGTGTCCCATGGAAGAAAGAAAATAATATGGGTTTGGAACAACATTAAAAAATTATGACAGAATATTTGCACATCAACAAGAAACAGAGAGCTGAGGAGTTGTAACCAGGGCAGTATTAACGCAGAGGCTTATCGGGCCCTGAACTCCCAGGAGGGGGGACCCGGTCATGGCATCTGCCACTGTATTCTCCCCAGTGTATGGAAATGCGTTCAGCAGGAGACGTTGATGTAAAAACAGAGATGTGTGCAACAGCTAAACCCATCAGTGTAGTGCATGGTCATAGAGTGACAATGTTCTGCCTCAACCCCCCCATCCCCCACCACCACCCTACGACTGGCAGGGCCCAGTGAAACGGTAAGCCCGGGCCCCAGAGTATCTTAATGTGGCCCTTGTAGTAACCAAAAGCTCTCAGTTCCCTCTTTCTTTCTCACTTATTCCAAGAGTCTGCCAGATGTTTGACCGCCAGAGAAAGGAGTGAGATGGACTCTGCCCAATCTCCAGAGACACAAACAGAGAGAAATACTCTGAGCCCTGCCCTTCTCTGCAAGGCGTTAGCCAATATGGTTAATGAACCAAGAGCTCAGTGAAACAACATGGACAGCTCAGTCTGAGTCTTCTCTCTTGTCACTAAATATTGTACAACACAGGCTGCTCATTTAACAATGCTAATGTTTTTCAAAATAACGGTACAATGTAGAAGAAGAAAAAAACGTGTATTCCAGTCCACAAAATATTTCGGCCATAATTACAAATTACTAGAGTATTAGCTAAGGTCATACTGTAGGGTACCCAAAAATCTTAAGCCTAAAGTATGTGAAGCTTTTGAAAAAGAATAATGGATGCAAATCATCTACTGTATATAAGTATGCAGAGAATAGACAATCCAAGAGACCACTGGTTTGGCAGCTAAAGAAGAACCTATACTAGATTGCAAAAAATGCAGAAATATATTAAACTAGAAGTGGTCAGCTACATTTATCTGTCACTTACATTCTTTTTGGTTTGTGTAGCAGTTAACCTTGTTATAGAATATATTTAAACCATTTCACATCTCAGCCTCTAATTAAAGGGTTAATTCACCAAAAAATGACATTTCTGTCATTATTTACTCACCTTCATTTTGTTCCCAAACATATGCAAAAAGACATGTTAGTTTTAGGTCAGTGTTAATGTCGTCAATCTAATCTCATTGACGAAGGGTTTTTTTATTTTGTCAACAATAACAAATAAGAGACTAAAAAGACTTAATTGTATTAAATAAATAGTACTGCAAGACATTAACAGTGCAAGATATAAACAAAGAAGAACCATCTGTTTATAGAAGAATATATCAGATCTGGTTCATCTAATCCAATAATCCAGTATGTTTCCCTGTTTGAGATGTATGGAATGATATTCCGGACATTATTCAAAAGGAATAGCAAATTGTATTTGCAATTGCGTTTTCAATTTGTGGACGCATAAAATGTGACATAATCCAAACGCAATTGCAAATCGCGCATTACGGTTTGCATTTTCGTTTAGCTTAACGCACAGTGACTGCCAAATTTCAAATGGAAAAGCAAAGTCCGTTTGCAACTGTGTTTCCCATATCTTACGAGTTTTGGCCCTGTCATATTTAAATAGCAATTTCAATTACCATGTCTGCTTTTTCACTTTCTCAGCGTCGCGTATGTAGCCAGCCAAAACTCAAATGGAATACTAATTCCTTAGTATTTCCATTTCGATGCCTTACACAGAAACCTGTCAATCAGGGTCAAGGGTGGGATTATGCTATGGGGCGTGTTTGTCTTGGGAAGTGACATCACTCACAGTCTATCAGGATCAATAATTAGCACTGCACTTTATTCATCTATAATCTCACACTGGACTGTCAACATATTCTCCTCAATATACTACTTCATAGATATATATATATATATATATATATATATATATATATATATATATATATTTCATATACTCCTACTTATTGTATTGTATATTGTGTGTATTGTTTACTGTACATTGTATATAATTATTGTGTTGTGTAAGTATGTTGTTTACTGTAATTGGTATATGTCTCGTCACTGTCATGACTGCTATGTTGCTCGGAACTGCACACAAGAATTTCACCTACTGTTGCACTTGTGTACATGGTAGTGTGACAATAAAGTGATTTGATTTGATTTGATAAACCGGCGTCTGTTCAGGGCATCACCTCTTGACCGTCGACTGTGAGTGACATCACTTCCCAAGACAAACACGCCCCATAGCATAATCCCACCCTTGACCCTGATTGACAGGTTTCTGTGTAAGGCATCGAAATGGAAATACTAAGGAATTAGTATTCCATTTGAGTATTAGAAAATCAGTTATTTTGAATTCTTATAATAAAGGTGGCTTAAATTTCATTGATTTTGATTCTCTTAACAATACCTTGAAAATTAACTGGCTTAAACGTTTCCTTCACAATCAATCTTCTATTTGGAGTATAATCCCAAGATATATTTTTTCTCAATTAGGAGGTATACATTTTCTTTTAATGTGCAATTATTCAATTAGTAAACTTCCTGTCAAACTTTCCAATTATCATCAGCAGATGTTTATGGCTTGGAAACTTATTTACAAGCATAATTTCTCGCCACACAATTTTTTAATTTGGAACAACTGTAATATTCTTCATAAGAGGAAATCTTTATTTCTTGAAAACTGGTTCAATAATGGGGTGATATTAGTAAACCAGCTATTTGATAGTGAAGGTAATTTATTTAATTATTCGATTTTGTTTCAGGATACCAATTCCCAGTATCTAGTAAAGAATTTAATATAGTTTTCAAGGCTATCTCTTTGGAAATCTGTATGCTGTTTAGAAACAATAATAGTGCTACAGTGACTTCTGTTTCTCCCCCTAGCCCTGAATCTACTGTGGTTGGTTCTGTTTGTTTTTCAATACATAAATCCAATTATAAAATTAGGTCATTATTTTTGGACCCTGTTACTTCAATTCCTTCCTCCATTTCTTATTGGAATAACCTTTTTGATGATATTAAATGGTCATATGTTTGGTCACATCCTCAGAAATTCTTTCTAACTAATAAAGTTAAAGAAATATCCTATAAAATTATTCATAGATTTTATCCAGTTAAATACTTTTTTAAAGAAATTTAGAAATGATATTGATACTTCCTGCTCTTTTTGTGAAGCCTCCTCTGAAACTGTTGATCATTTGTTTTGGGAATGTCTTTTACTCGGTCTTTCTGGAACAATATTGATGCTCTGATTGTCCAAAAGGTTTTATGTAACTTTTCTTTATCATATAGACACATTCTTTTTGGATTTTATGTTAAAGACAAGAATCTAATTAATGCATGTTTTTGTATAAACCTTCTTTTATATATTGGAAAGTTTCATATCCATAAATGTAAATATATGAAAAGTAAACCCCACTTTAGCTTTTTCAAAGAAGAACTGAAGATGTATTTAAATACAATTTCAACTTCTGTTAACAAGAAAGCAATGAAAACATCCAGAATTAGTGCCATGTTTAATATTCTCTCTTAATGTTTTTTTTTTGTGCCCTCTTCTTCTTTTTTTTTTTTTCTTTCTTCTCTTACTCTCTTTTCTTTTTAGACTATTGTTGAATATATTTAAATTTCTTTCACATTTCCTCTCTTAATGTATTCTGAACCATAATTTCTCTTTTGTTTTGAAAGATTGTTTATATTTCTTGTATGTATCGTCTTGTTCTGTTTGTTAATATTGCAATAAAAAAAAATAAAAAAATAGTATTCCATTTGAGTTTTGGCTGGCTACATACGCAGCTGAGAAAGTGAAAAAGCAGACGTGGTAATTGAAATTGCTATTTAAATATGACAGGGCCAAAACTCGTAAGATATGGGAAACACAGTTGCAAACGGACTTTGCTTTTCCATTTGAAATTTGGCAGTCACTGTGCGTTCGCTTAAACGAAAATGCAAACCGTAATGCGCGATTTGCAATTGCGTTTGGATTATGTCACATTTTATGCGTCCACAAATTGAAAACGCAATTGCAAATACAATTTGCAATTCCTTTTGAATAATGTCCGGAATATCATTCCATAGAGATGCATGAGTTGAACATGCTGAAAACTGGCTAAATGAACTGTTTTAAATGGTAAATTACCTCACTTTTAATTACATGAGATGAATCACTATAATTCAGCGCTGTCAGAATTAACATGTTAACGCATGCGTTTAATTAAAAATTTATTTTTCTTAATCGCGTTTAACACATTTGCCATTAATAGTGTATAAACCTGCATAAACACTGGAAGGGCAGAACCTTTGTAATGTTTCCGCCCGGAGTCATTACACTGACGCACACTTCACAACACACACAACAGCGCTTCCCTGTCAGTGATGCAATGATGGAGAAAGGACCTCTTAAAGCTATTTGAATGTACAAAACAAGCCCAGATGGGACTTGTGAAAGAAATAAAGTATTTTCAGCCTATGTAAAGTGCATTTTAATTACCACACAAGCACAGCAAGTCTTAACTGTCACCAAAATGCAGAAAGAGACGTTTTGTCTGCTGGCACTTTTCACATGGAGTTCAAAGCGGCGCTTGACGGATAGCCACTGTCTACCAACTGATTAATATTTTGGATGATTGGAAGAGATTTAATGCCCATTGCAATACAAAATGCAACCTATGTGGGGACTAGATCTTTCAAATAGTCAAATTCCCAATTAGACTTTGGGTAATGTTTAATTTTACTTGGATTGGTGATATTTTAGTGCATTTCTATCTTTATACTGTGGAAGGCTTTGTTTGAACATTTTTAATAAAGCATTATTTTGTTACATTTTCTTTTGTTTTCTTTCCCAAGATGATAATAATAAATACATTTTCAAAATCTATGATTAATCGTGATAACTACAAAAAAGAATGCAATTAATCACGATTACAAATTACAATCGACTGACAGCACTACTATATTTACAACATATCTGTAATATAACAACTTACATATGCACAGACAATTAAGCAATGGACAGGGGAACTTGAACTAAATGACACGATACGCTAGTCAAAATATGTGTTACTTGCGTTGTGAATACGCAGTTTCTGTAAAAACACACTACACGCAATGCAATATCCTAAACTCACTACACATGTTAAATAAAATAAAAATGAAGGCATTAATAATTCAGAATACAGCAGGCTAACTTCTAAAGAGTAGCAAATACTTAATTATATTCATTATATGCTATTATTTCAGGAGCTCTAGTTTTCACAAGGAAAGTTGCACAGTATTTTGTATGTACCCTATCTTTTATATGTTCAATACATTTTTAAAATTAAGAAAATGTTAGTAATTTTTTTCTAAATGTTTGAACCTTTGATTAAAGTGTGGTCTGTTACAGTTTGACATTAAATTACATTTTTGTCAAAAGACTAAAACTATTACTAAAAATGAACACTGGGCTTAGTGTTTGTTATTCACTTTCAATGTACAGGGGAAAAAGTAAATATTGACTAAGGTTATCAATAATAACAATATAATAATATATATTTTTGTGTTCCACAGAAGAAAGTCATACGGGATTAGATTCTGAAACAACATGATTTTTCGGAAACAACAGCTCATTTTTGGTATACTTTAAAACTGAAATAAAAGTTTAATCTACTACACAGTCTTACTGTCAAGATATTCTGCCGAGCACTACCCCAACTAACTGTAATTACATATTTATTCCTCTGTATTTGCACACCTAAGCATGTGAAAATGAGCGAGGGCTGATCATGGGAACCTGTCACCACAACTTATGACACATCAAGTCATCCACTTACCACAGGAACATGCATCACCGAGGGCCCCTTGTGTCATTCTGGAGATTCAGCTATTTAGTAATGATATTTAAACATTAGGAAGTTCACAATAACTGCACTGAAGGGTTTAGATTCACTGCTCTCTCCTCCACTGTGACAGATGTGTGTGAAATATCCTGATCACAAACGGGCCATTATGTTTACAACTAGAATGGACATGGTCGGTACAAATATTCCTCACGATGAATGCAAGAAAAGGATTTAATGATAGAGATCTCCACTTCTGCATGGCCATTTTGGACTTCTTAAAATGAGGATTTCCTCAGTTCATCATTTCCTGTTGAAATCCCAGTCTTATATTACCTTTTATCAAAACTTGCATAATCTTCCTTTTGTTTTGTATGTATGGCAATGTTATGTTTTCATATTAGCCAATGTGTCACAGAAGAACATCTTTCACTGAGCCCCAAGAAGTTATTTGATAGAACAGTAGACATATTATATTAGTGTAACAAAATAAATACAGAATTCACAGATATATTCTTTACAACTGTACTCATTAATCAATATTGTTATTTATAGTTGCCAACGGGACTATATGGGAGTGGCCCCTATTTCTGCTCTCTGGTTTAAAACACCCTCAACTTTCCTCACCAAGTCAATGCTGAAGCATCAAGCACTGGCAGAAGACGAAAGCGTTACTTTAAATGTATGGCAAAATACCGAACACTGATGTTCAATTTAAAAAGAGCTGTCTGAGCGCAATTTCTCTTCGATGAACGTGGTCAGAAGTAAATAACACTCGGGTTCAATGCTTCAAGATGCTGTCCAAGAAAAGCTATAGGCTGTATGTCACAGGAGCTAAATAAGATTATTAAACAAATGGCTTTGCACGAATATAATGGGCCTTACCAAACATAGCAGACGCTCCTCTAGACCGTAATCCCGCTGCTGTGGATGTGGGTTGTTGAAGGCTGTAGGAAGTGACTGTGTTCACCCCTTAGAGAGGAAGTTAATGTCTTAACGGCATATTTGAGGAAGTTTACCGAAGTTAATGCTGCTATGAAAATGTTAAAGAGGGCGTCACACCCTGGCTACACTGCATACGCACGCGAGCGACCACTTTTATCAACGAGTTCGCTCGCGTGCAGTGTCTGCTTCACTTATTATAATGGGCGCGTTCGATAGTTTCTGTCGCGTCGTTTCGCTCGGTTGCTGCGTCTGTGATGTAGAACATATGCATGAAAGGGGAAACCACACAATTACCAAATTAATACATGTTAATGAGTGGTAATACTAAACACAAAGATGTTTGACGTGCAGCTCTGGGGACATTAGGAAATGACACTATGCATTTTAATAAATTACAATGATTTAAATTATTTCAATTGGGACTTTTAGGCCCACAGCAGTGTAACATTATAAATAGTTTTTATTCCTTTTAACAATAAAATGGTAAATTATTAAAACTGAACAGGCAAGGTTCCATTTGTAACAACGATAGTTAGCCTGAACTAACAATGAACACTGCTTTTACAGCATTTATTAATCTTGGTTAATATTAATATCAACATTTAGTAATATATTTTTTTCAATCAAAATTTGTTTCTGTTAACATTGATTAATGCACTATGAACTAACATGAACTTATATGTTAGTTCATATTGCAATGAATATATATATACACTCACCTAAAGGATTATTAGGAACACCATACTAATACTGTGTTTGACACCCTTTCGCCTTCAGAACTGCCTTAATTCTACGTGGCATTGATTCAACAAGGTGCTGAAAGCATTCTTTAGAAATGTTGGCCCATATTGATAGGATAGCATCTTGCAGTTGATGGAGATTTGTGGGATGCACATCCAGGGCACGAAGCTCCTGCTCCACCACATCCCAAAGATGCTCTATTGGGTTGAGATCTGGTGACTGTGGGGGCCATTTTAGTACAGTGAACTCATTGTCATGTTCAAGAAACCAATTTGAAATGATTCGAGCTTTGTGACATGGTGCATTATTCTGCTGGAAGTAGCCATCAGAGGATGGGTACATGGTGGCCATAAAGGGATGGACATGGTCAGAAACAATGCTCAGGTAGGCCGTGGCATTTAAACGATGCCCAATTGGCACTAAGGGGCCTAACAGTGTGCCAAGAAAACATCCCCCACACCATTACACCACCACCACCAGCCTGCACAGTGGTAACAAGGCATGATGGATCCATGTTCTCATTCTGTTTACGCCAAATTCTGACTCTACCATCTGAATGTCTCAACAGAAATCGAGACTCATCAGACCAGGCAACATTTTTCCAGTCTTCAACTGTCCAATTTTGGTGAGCTCTTGCAAATTGTAGCCTCTTTTTCCTATTTGTAGTGGAGATGAGTGGTACCCGGTGGGGTCTTCTGCTGTTGTAGCCCATCCGCCTCAAGGTTGTGCGTGTTGTGGCTTCACAAATGCTTTGTTGCATACCTCGGTTGTAATGAGTGGTTATTTCAGGCAAAGTTGCTCTTCTATCAGCTTGAATCAGTCGGCCCATTCTCCTCTGACCTCTAGCATCAACAAGGCATTTTCGCCCACAGGACTGCCGCATACTGGATGTTTTTCCCTTTTCACACCATTCTTTGTAAACCCTAGAAATGGTTGTGCGTGAAAATCCCAGTAACTGAGCAGATTGTGAAATACTCAGACCGGCCTGTCTGGCACCAACAACCATGCCACGCTCAAAATTGCTTAAATCACCTTTCTTTCCCATTCTGACATTCAGTTCAGGAGTTCAGGAGATTGTCTTGACCACACCCCTAAATGCATTGAAGCAACTGCCATGTGATTGGTTGATTAGATAATTGCATTAATGAGAAATTTAACAGGTGTTCCTCATAATACTTTAGGTGAGTGTATATGTATATATATATGTATATATATATATATATGTGTGTGTGTGTTTTAAATTTGTTGTGGGCCCCCCCTGAACCTGTGGGCTCCTAGAATTTGTACCACCTTTCACCACATTTGCCATGGCCCTGCTGGGAACTGGAAATCCCGTGCCTGGTTTCAGCAATACCATGATGCAACAAATAAGGAATAATGAATATTTACTATATTAAAATAAAAATTAATATTATTCACATAGTCCCAACACAATTGGATTAAGTGAACATAGATGGATTGTACACAATTAAATTAATTTGAGACCAAGTGCTTAAGAATTGTCATGCATAAGCTCTTTTTACATAAGTTAAATGAGCAAGCAGTAAAAATCCATTTGAACATTTCATAACAATGTGATTATATCACATTTTGGTGACTGTGCTGAATATCACTTGGACTTTATGCAATGTAATTATGTTCTCATCTCAAACATACATTTATGAAGTTAATTTAAGTGTACTGGTTTAGTATTGTCAATAAGTATTCAACGGTATTTCCCCTTTTTTTGACTGTAAGCTTGCAGAATATTTGTGTCACTTTATTTTCTTTATTGATAACATACAGTGCATGCTGACGCCATTGGTGGTAATTTTGTGTAAAGACTATCAAAGCCTTATAGAGTCAGCATCATGGGAGGCAGTTGCCTTGATTCTGGGTAATGTGCTAAAACTCAGAACCCTGAACCCTGTCTAGTAAAAGAGAAGGCTGCATATTATTAAGAGAACATTAATAAGTCATGTTAACGTCCAGTAGGGCAACATGAGTATCATCTTAACCTTGTGCTACTATCACAACTCCTCGGATAAAGTGTAATTAAGTTTAAAAACACTAGCTTTTTTCAAACTAATGTATCAACATTTGTACATTTCAACACATCTAACTAGGTCGTTAAATTGATGTGCATTTCATGGAAAATGGGATGGGTTTCCTCATTTTTAGCTGTGCATGGTTAAGTATATTCTCACCACCAGATGGCTGTGTCATTCTTCTTTTTAAAACCAAACCAAGTAACTTAAGTAGCTCAAAACACTCTTTACCATTAGACAATCTCCACAAGCAACACCAAACGGCTCTTTACGCCGTAGGACTTTGGATAAGTCAGAAAAGGTGACGTTGGAACCATGCAAGGAGGTTTTATTTATGCAATCGTGACATCGCTTTTTGACGAGTAATTTTGGTAATCTACCAATTTACCATTTGGAAGTCAACCCTCTTCCATTTTGATGAATTTTTGAACCTCGCACCACAAGTGATGGACAAATATTTGTGATCTATATTATTGACAACAGCGGAGTAGCAACAGTGATGAGGACGATACGTGGAAAACAAATGTCGAACATCTCTAAAGTGTTGTTCAAACTTTGTGGACCATTTTAGTGGCAACATTTTCGCATTTTCTAGAGATAAAGCATCACCCCGCGTGGAACTGAATCCAACACAAATTAGTTTCGTAATGGATCGCATGAACAGTCAAATCAAGAGAAACTTTTCTATCTGATTTCTCACGAGGAATCCCAACAAATTCCAGCTTTCAGAGCTTGCTTGACAGGTAAGCTACTTTTTTTTTCTCGAGAAACCAGATGAGTGGAGTAGCTACATAGAAATGAGACGTGCGGTGTTAGATAATTATGGCGACCGTTAAACAGCGTTTTTGTTACTTTTGCTAGTTTCCTAGCTCACATAATCTGACACGCGGCAAAATAAGTAAACGCGGAAGTTGACTACCAAAAGAGCCACATTTGCCGCTATTTTTGTTCTAAGACCCGCATGTCTGTGGTTATAAGTCACATTTGCCGAATAGCTATGTAAACATTGCAAAATGAATGTCATATGCCACGCGTCACTACAGACATTTTCAATGTTTTGTAATGTATTGAGCTTTCATTGGAGTTCTGTTGGCTCAGATTCCATACAGGAAGAAGCATTTGGGGCTTTCACATGGAGCCTACTTTTATACTCCAAAACTGCACTGTAAACATATTTTATAAGGTAACAATGTGCCTCGTATGGTAGCATCCAAATGAAAGTAAAAATGGATGTTATTCACCCTAACAAAATACACTAATAAAGGTAGGCTACTTTTAAATGGGTTAAATCAAGTAGAAATCCACTGCCTGGCCAAAAAGAAAAAATTGCATAATCTAATATTTCGTTGGGCCGCCTTTAGCTTTGATTATGGCGCACATTCGTCGTGGCATTGTATCAACAACCTAATGCAACGTCACAACATTTATTTCTGTCATGAGTTGCATACATGTTTAGCTGAAATCTTGTTTTGATGACTGGAGTCAAACTACTCTGTTAAGTGTTCTTCAGCACATCCCAAAGACTCTCATTGGGGTTAAGGTCAGGACTCTGTGGTGGCCAATTCATGTGTGAATTGTGAAAATGATTCCTCATGCTCCCTGAACCTCTCTGTCACAATTTTAGCCCAATTAATCTTTGCATTGTCCTCCTGGAATATGCCTGTGCTGTCAGGGAAGAAAAAATCCATTGATGGGATAACCTGGTCATTCAGTTCATTCAGGTAGTCCGTTGACTTCATAACATTGCCTCCAGAGGCTTGTACAGTGGGCACTATGCATGACGGATACATCCCTTCATCCGCTTCCCTTCTTACCTTGACATGCCCAATGGTTTGGGATAGGGCAAATCTGGAGACCACGTGACCCCTTTCCATTGCTCCACAGTCCAATCTTTCTGCTCTCTAGGAAACTTTAAGTAGTTTTTTCCGAATTAGCCTCACTAAAAAGTGGATTTCTTGTGGCCACACAACTGTTTAGTCCCAATCCTGTTAGTTCTCGTTTCATTGTGCACGTGGAAATGCTCTTACTTTCACTGTTAAACATAGCTGTGTGTTCTACTGTTGATTTTTTTACGATGTGACTTAAAGAGTTTTAGTGATCTCCGATCATTAGCATTCAAAATTTCTTCTGTGA
Source organism: Xyrauchen texanus (assembly GCF_025860055.1). NCBI lineage: Eukaryota > Metazoa > Chordata > Actinopteri > Cypriniformes > Catostomidae > Xyrauchen > Xyrauchen texanus. The sequence continues at coordinate 24,506,205 of NC_068309.1, read as the reverse complement.
AGCTGATGGTTCATCACTATCCTCCCAGGTTTTAATAATGCGTTTGGACCGATCTTAACCCAATTCCATTGATTTCAGCAATCTCCTTAGTTGTTTTCTTTACCTGATGCAGGCCAATAATTTGCTCCTTCCGAAACACAGCAACATCTTTTCTACGACCATGGGAGGATACCTCTTCCGACATGGTTGTTTAAGAAATATGAAGCTACACACTGCATCAGTTAGGGTTAAAATAATTGTTGCCTGCTGAAATATATTAATCACTGCAATAATGATCCAATCATTGGCTCTTGAGTATCTGCTTATTTAAATCCAAACAGCAACTTTTTTTATTTTTTGGCTAGGCAGTGTTGATCCTTGAAGTAACAATTGCAGCTTTTTTTCAGTGTATTCCTATACCCAACATGTATATGACAATAGTATATGAGTCAATGTTTATGTATGTTCCAGTGTGGCAGATTAGTGCTTTGTTGCATTTGAAATTTAAATCTTCTATCTCTGTTTTCAGCATGGATTCATTGAGATATGCCAGGCATGGCTTTTACATTGCATGCCTTTTCTTCTTCTGGAGGAGCGCAGCAGATCAGCCCAGCCTGACAGGCCAACAACAGTCTGGCAATGGATTGTCCGGTAGGAAATCATCATTCAGTTGAAATATTTATGTGTCTGTATAAAGTGTATTTTATGTGTTACACGATGGGGCTGAGTGTTTGTTGGAGAGTTAGAATCATTTTGTTTAAAAACTGTTAACATAAGTGAAAAGATAAAATGCATAGTTGGAGCCAAGAGAGTTGGGACCACTGAATTCATGTGACATTTTTAAACAAATCTTACACTACACCGCAACCCTTTTCACTCCAGACTACTGCTAACCAAGAATGGGAACAAATTTGTATTGGAAAAATGCTCTGACATGCCTTATGAGACTAAACAAAAATTCTGTCCGGATAGTTGATCAGAATGAATGAACTAGCTTTTTACATTTTCAGGAAGGAAAATGTGACTGGGCCCACAAGTTATGATATTCTGGTCCCTAGATATAGCGTGAGTCCTTTGTGTTTTATGGCCTCCCAGGGGAAAATTGTAAGTCTGCTTGCTTTGAAAATGTATAGCACACCACTCTTAAACAGTCTGTATGATTTAAAGCAGTCATGACATAAGCTTTTCACATATATGAGGTCATTGTATTATAAAAACATACGGTAAGTTTCAGATCTGAAAACTTCCTCCTTAATAGAAAAAGAGCATTTATTTAAACCAAGTTGCAAAAACGTCTCATTTGGAATTCATGGAACTTGTGACATTACAAGGATCAAATACATCTGTATATGTAATGCCTATTTTACTGTCATTGCAACACACTGGTGCTCAATCAGTCACACAGTTGAAGGGGAGAGAGATGGGCCAGTCATGGGTTAATTTAAACCATTTGGAAAATAAAAAAAAGAGCAGCTATATACAAACCCTGAGTGGTTTTCAAAAATGCTACAAAATAAAATGTTTCTAAAACAAATAACTTGTAATTCAACATAACTTGTAATAATAAATACTAATTAACTTATAATAAATAACAAATATCAGCACGGAACCATTGCATTTCACAAACTTTTGTTTTTAAAATAAACTTTTCTTATAAACAGTGCCAAAGTAAAACAAAGCGTTGGTCACCATGGCTAGACAAATACAGATGAAATGAAACTTTTCAATTGTATAAAATCTGGTTTCTTTCTAAACAGAGTACCTAATCAAATAAATACATTTCTGTCTCACAACTTCTGTATAATATAGTTAATATAATGACTTTAAGCATGTATGCATTGCTCACTCAATCTTAAAGTTTTTTGGCAAAGAATACCAGTCTATCCACCATTACAGGCTTGAGACAACAGCGTTGGCAAGTGACGATGTTGCTACTTGTAATGATGAGCCTTTCTGGCTTGTAGCGGGAATGGATAGATACTTGCGGGCAAGCTTGGCATGATGTGGAACGCTTACTCTGTGTTTTCCAACATGTAAGTGGATCTTTCTCTTGGTCTATGGAATGTGTTAGCAGGTAGATATTTAATTCTGCTTCCACAGCATCCTTATGGGTCAGAAAGTAATCACCCTTTGCTGCAGCTCCGCTCTGTTTTAAGAAACTTCCCGGAGACTTCTTAGCTTTTTTTTCACCTGGGCCGTATCAGCAACTTCAGGCTCCACTTCAGTGCTGCTGCTTGATGTCTCCTCCTGGCATTCCATCATCTCTGATGCCACTCTGGCCTTGACTTGGGGCTTGTTGTCTTCACTGATGAAGTCCATCTTGAACCGGGGTTCCAAACAAGAAGCCACATCTAGCATCTCCTGAGTAGCTTCTTCTTTATATTTCTCGTTGATGTAGTGCAACATCTCCATTTTCAAAGTCTTGGTCATGTCTGTGTCTTCCTCTTGTATTAGCAGCACTGAAGTATTGAAGAGGTGTAGAACTGGCTTCACATATGAGACACTAACATAGTCTTCTGCTGAGAGTGCATCTGTGAAGTCCAGGAGTGGGACCAGTGACTTACTGACAGATTCCAGGACATCTGCATCTTGCCAGATTGGAATTAGATGCTGTACCTTCCTGTCCTCAGACAGGACCTGAGTTAAATCCTTCTGCTGCTCTAGTATCCTGCTGATCATCATCTGTTTGGAACCCCTTCTTGTTTGGCATTTTTATACAAGTGAATGTGAAGGTAGATTGAGTTCCTTCTGGGCTCTTTCAAGAGCACGTCTGGACTTCCAGCTGTGAGTGAAGTGACCCAACAGCTTCTTGCAGACACCTGCAGCACGGTCAATGCATCCATACTTTTTCACTGCATTTTCTAAGGGGGAAAAGACAAAACAAATTACTTATTAATTATTATACACATTTAATCAATTTAATTGAATAAATTAATAATTTATAAAACATAAATTGCTCCTAAAACTTAAGTTATTTACAGATTAAGTATAGTTTCTGCATGCGTTACATTGTAAAGATCTATAATAAAACCCAATCGTTCTCATATAACTTATATCTCATGAGTTTAGCACCAACTATTTCTCTTGATGATAACCCAAAATCTAAGTGTATTGAATTGTTTTTATTGTAAACAAATGCAACATTTAAACACAAAAAAGATAGCAGAAATATTTAAATATGAAACATTAATGCCATAGTTTATCAGCCCTGGCATTCAGAGTTTAGGCTACCAGCCCCATCCTTTACAATTATAATTTATGAAAACTGATATATTTCAGGACAGGTTGCTAGGTAATAATATTTAACAGTAATGGTATAGCAATAGCAACAGTTATCATGTCCAGTTGGGCATAACTTGCCAACTGAAAGATGCAGTCTGTGGCCAAAGCACTGCAACCTGGTCCAGTTGTTCAGGGGGGCAGCCTTCGCCATGTTCGCGGCATTGTCTGTTGTTATACAGACTAGGCGACTCTCATCTAGGCCCCAGGCAGCCAAAGCTTCTCATTCCCATTGCGATGTTCTCACTTGTATGATCCCCTGGGAAAAATGCTGTTTGCAAACAGCATCGTTTCAGGTGGAAGTCCTCATTAATAAAGTGTACGTTCAGACTTATGTAGGGCTCCATTGTCGCTGTATAATATTCCACTTGTGACAGCTCTGTTTCAACTTGTGCCTTGCATTTCTCATACAGCTCTGGGATGGCAACTTGAGAAAAATAGTTGCGTGATGGTATTACATACCACTTTTCAAGCGACCGGATCGTGTTTTTAAATCCCTCTTTGGTAACCATGTTAATTGGTACCAGGTCTTTCGTGAGGTGAAATGTTATTGAATCTGTGATTTCTTTCATTTCTGCCGTTTGGAGCCTTTATCGTATGGCGTAACATTGGCAAAGGCATCCATATAGTTTTTTGCTTTGGACGGCATTCAGATCTGGCTTTGCACCCATCATACAAAGATTTGTGGTGCCGACGTAAATGTTCAAACAAATTTGTCACGTTGCCTCGTGTTGTGGCAACAATCGCAAGGCACTCTCGACAAAGTACCTGCTTTTGGTCAACATCATCCTGTCTTTAGCCGAAATATTTCCATATTGCTTTCTGCATTGCTTTCTGCAACCAAATTCTCCATTTCGGTCTGTTTTGCCTGTTCCTCGCTCATTTCGTCATGCGCAAGCAAAGCCTGCATGTCAACAATGTGTAGCAACGAACTCCGTGTTTACAAAATAAATAATAATGAATTCTGTGTATTCAAGAACACATAAGTCTGAGTAAATTACATCATATCAGACAGATATAATGCTAGTTTTACTTTTTGGAAAAAAAAAATATATATATATTGTTCTGCGATGTGACTTTTGCGGATGTGCACATGCCGATGCTGAAACGATATATCGTGCAGCCCTAATCACTATTTGAAAAAAGTAATTTTTGATCAAATCTAGACAGGCCCCATCACTCCAACACCTTATCCTTGAGTAATCATGCTAAAATGCTAATTTGGTACTAAAAAAAAACTTGCCGTAATATCAAACACTATATATTGACACATCTCTTAAGGTCAATATTAGGTAAAAAATGGCAAACAATTTCAGATTTCCTTAGAAACTTTTCAGTCAATCATTGTTTTGAGTAATGAAGGCTATACAATAGGGTTGTGCCGATGGACGATATCATCGTCCATCGTGATGGCTGACCAACATCACGATGTGGAGCCACCATCGTGATGCCACGCCCCCTTTTGCATGTCTTGCTAGTGTGACTCACTAATCCAAGTCTCTTCTATAGTTAACCTAAAAACTTTGCAGGGATTGCTCTGTAAATTAAATTGAGAATATAACTAATGCATATATGCTATTTGAAATACTGTAGTATATGCCAGAGACGTGACGTGTTAGTCTGTGAAAATACCGTGTCATGCAGGCTACACAAATATTGATCTTGACATTGTTAGCTTCTTGTCTTTTTTTTACATGTCTTACACTGTACATTTAGATTAAAATATTTTATGTTGAAGGCTACTAGAAAATAGACTTTATTAATTAATTATTAGTAGTTGTAGTGTCTCAGAAAATCTTGCTCATTGTCACATAGCTCTTGTATACACTGAAGCGGCAGTTTAAGATAAACCCAGACCAGCGAACGTCAAATCACTTTTGTCTGGTTAATACTTTTAAAGAAAAATTTCCTTGGCCATAAAGCCATAATGTCAAATCAAATGAAAGAAACAAGGTGAATATGAATAACACACATTTATTAAAACATAGAAGAACAACAAATAAAGAACAAGAAAACGGGAACAACACTCAGACCGAAACTCGGCATTAACATTTCACTTATAATTAGCAGCACAATTAACTTCAGCACAGGCTACAAAATAAATTATGTTATTGAAATATTGTAAAGTGGTCATATGAACTACAAAAATGAATGTTTAAAAAATAATATGCAAAATCGAATAGCTCACAGAACGGATGGCTGAAAAATGCGTAAAGTCTAATATCTTTCACCATAGACCATGTTTAAATTTCGATGTTTCTGGCCAGAAATACCAACATATTCACTTTATCTGGTTTTAATAAGCTGCGGATTGGAGTAACTACACTACCTGCTGTGCTGAAGACCAGCTCTGATGGAGTACTGGTAGCATATATGCACAGATATTTCCGTGCTAATCTTGCCATGAACGGAAACCTTTTGTCGCTCGTTTTCCACCAAGTCAGCGGGTCCTCTTCCCCATCAATGGCCATTTCCTGCAGGTACATGGTCATTTCTGCCTCGACCTTTTGCTCATCAGTGAGTAAAATAACGAAATTATAGTTTTTAAGTGGAAAATAGTATTTATGTAAAGAGATATATTAAAATAAAAAGTGCACAACTCTTAAGTGAAAGCTAAAAAAAAAAAAATGCTTCACGTGTCGTGCAACCTACTGATAAAGCGCCGAGTCATTAGTTGGGTTAGTAAAATAACAAAATTAGAATTTTTCATATCATTTTTGTAAATTATGAAAAATAATTTTCATAATTTATGAAAATAAATTATTTTCACCGACGATATCATCGTCCATCGCAATGTTTTACTGTCAACATCGTCAACTGCCAATTTAGGGGACATCGCCCAACCCTACTATACAATGCTTGAAATTGCCAAAAAAACTGAAGATTTCATACAAAGTTCTACACTAAAGTCTTCACAGACAAAGGATAACTGGCTCTAACAAGGACAGAAAGAGATGTGGATGGCCAGATGTACAACAAAATAAGAGGAGAAGTACATCAGAGTCCCTGATGTACATTCTCTCTCTCCCACGAACTGTTGTCATAGACCACCTTTATCCCTCGCGCGCCCCCATCGGGCTGATTTAGGACCGGGCGTGTGTTGTTCCGGCCCTGCCCTCCTCTGCTCTACAGTAGGCCAATGTGAATTTGATTTGTACAAAATAGCAATAAAATAATTTGGCTTAACTGTGTTTTGTAGGTGTAGCCAAAATAAAGAATATGACATGAATAGTATATTTCAGGAATCACCGTCATTGTTATCGCGTCTTTTCTTATAAATCCCATTTGCCACGCAACTGGTATTGGTAGATTTAACATTTTCACGAATCGCACAAACTCCGATCACTAATGATGGTTTTTAATTTCCAAAGTGCAACCACTGCTTACGGCTTACTGAACGCAGTAACTTAGTCAATTTAAATCAGCTGTTAATAAGTTTGAATAATGAATATGCCATATTATTTACTGTACGTGGACTAATAATTTAAGCAGTAATTTAGCAATAATTAAATGTATTCTATACCATAGATATCAATTTACAATAATTTTTATTTGCCTTTCCTTAACATACATTATTACAATATAAAATACAATATAATGCTAAAAAGATGCTTAAAAGAAACTGGAGCGCAGCTCATATCCACCATTGATATCTGCTACTCTGAAAAACCACAATCAACATTAATAATCGTGATTACAATATCAAGTGCAATAATTGACAATTATGATTTTTGTAGAACAAAAATCTCAACTCACCACCCGCCCCACCGATAACAAACCACATTATAGTGAACACGAGGAGGTTACCCCATGTGACTCTACCCTGCCTAGCAACTGGGCCAAGTTGGTTGCTTTGGAGACCTGGCTGGAGTCACTCAGCACGCGCTGGGATTCGAACATGCAGACTCCAGGAATGGTAGCCATGCTTCCTGTAGCACTTGCCATAGATGTGGCTGTCTTGTCGGGCATCTCTCACGCACCTTACATTCTAGCTTATCCTACAAAGTTTAGGGTAAATCCAAATCCCAATTTCCAGTATGATCTATAGTAATAGAGGTTCTTGCCTCAGTTGGAGGTTTTGTTTAGCATATACACAGAGCAGAGGCTTCAGGACTATGTCACTCTTGCAAGGCATCCAGTTTTATGTCCAAATTCATTCAGTCTCCCATCGTATTTTGACACTAATGTGGAGTTTCCACTTAAGAGGCTGTTCCATGACTCGTCATGTGCGTTCACCGGCAGACAAAATCAACTAAAAATTGCTTTTACTAGGCCCAGGACTGTTCTGACTTTATACAGCTGTTTTAGAGAAGGACTTAGCTTCTTGGTGTCTAGTGAAATGCATTCCCGAAAACATGTCTCCTTTTATAGGAAATGGTGAGTACAGTTAGGTTTTCAGCATTATCTCACTTTGTTGTTAAGAGCTGCTGAGTCACTCTGGATGGTGATTGTTTTTATGGCATTCAAGAGGAAGCGGTACTTTTTTTTTTTTTTTTTTTTTTTTTTGGGTACCTTTTTTTCTCCCCAATTAGGCATGCCCATTTTCCAATGTTCTCTAGGTCCTCGTGGTGGCATAGTGACTGGCCTCCATCTGGGTGGCGGAGGATGAAACTCAGTTGCCTCTGCATCTGAGACAGTCAATCCCTGCATCTTATCATGTGGTTTTGTTGAGCGCGTTACCCCGGTGGTCTCCACCCACTCTGTTTTCCTTAGCATCCATGCACAACTCACCACTTGCCCCACCAAGAGCGAGAAACACATTATAGTGACCTTGAGGAGGTTAACCCAACATGACTCTACCCACCCTAGAAACCAGGACAATTGGTTGCTTAGGAAGCCTGACTGGAGTCACTCAGCACACCCTGGATTCTAACTTGCAACTCCAGGTGTGGTAGTCAGTGTCTTTACCTGCTGAGCTACCCAGGCCTCAGCAACGGTACCTTTGAATATCAAGGAAAATCTGTGTTTACCATATTTTAATTATTACACTGGTACAATAAGCAGACACCAACATTAGATTCTCTTTGATTATATAGACCTTTAAGCAATGTTCCAGGTTCAATACAAGTTAAGCTCAATCGACAGCATTTCGATTACAGGGTTACAGTGAGGCACTTACAATGGAAATTAATGGGGTTCATAAACATTAAAATTCACCCAATTTCTAAACTGTATAAATAATAAATGTTATACATGATAACATCATTTTAATAATAATAATAATAACTTTTATTTATAGGCGCCTTTCAAGACACTCATGGATGCCATACAGACATAATCAATTTTAAATTAAGAAAAGATAAAAACCTAAAATCACATATAAAAATGTGCCTTATCATAGGAATATATACAGTCATAATAAGAGTTATTTGTAATAACCTAATTTAAAAAGGTGGGTTTTGAGGAGGGACTTGAAAGTGGAAAGACGATCACAATTACGGATATCTGGCGGTAAATAGTTCCAGAGTTGTGGAGCAGCACTGCTAAAGGATCTGGACCCCATAGAAATCAGACAAACAGAAGGTATCACGAGAGAGAGAGGAACAGGATCTAAGAGTGCGGGTAGGAGAATATATATGAATAAGATCTAGAAGATAGGAAGGTGCTAGGTTATGAAGAGCCTTGAATGTCAATAAAAGAATCTTGTAATCAATACGAAGTTTAACAGGGAGCCAGTGAAGTTTTTGAAGAATAGGAGTTATATGGGCAGAGTTAGTAGTTTGTGAAATAATCTGTGCAGCCGAGTTTTGTACCAGCTGTAATTTATACTGAAGTTTTTGTGGTAGACCAAATAAAAGGGAATTACAATAATCCAAGCGGGACGTGACCAGAGCGTGTATGAGAGTGGTAGTGCTGTGAATTGAGAGGGAGGGGTGAAGACGATTTATGTTGCGCAAGTGGAAATAAGCAGACCAGGTAATATTATTTACATGTGCTTCAAAAGAAAGAGTGCTATCCAGAATGACACCCAGACTCTTAATCTTCAGACAGGGAAGTACAGTGGAATTGTCAATGGTCAGAGCAAAACCTTTTGATTTGGCAAGATTCGACTTAGTACCTACAAGTAGAATCTCAGTTTTATTACTATTGAATTTGAGAGAGTTACAAGAAAACCATGATTGTATTTCAAGTAAACAGTTATGAAGGGAAGACGGTGGGAGAGAAGAATTAGGTTTGGTGGAAATATAGAGCTGGGTGTCATCAGCATAGCAGTGAAAGTGAATTCCAAATTTCCTAAAAATATTGCCAAGAGGTATAAGATATATTATAAATAATAAAGGTCCCAAGACAGATCCCTGTGGAACACCAGTAGTAACTGGAGAGCACTGTGAACGAAAATTTTTAAATTTAACAAACTGAGTGCGACCAGAGAGATAAGATTTAAACCAAGCAAGAGATGTGCCTCTAATACCAATGGATGCTAATCTCTCTAAAATTATGTTGTGTGAGATAGTGTCAAAGGCTGCGCTTAATTCAAGAAGAATAAGTATTGACAGAAGTCCTGCATCAGCTGATTTTAGTGTGATAAAATCAGGGATTTCTCAGTTTTACCACATTTGCCATATTACAGGGTTTATGGCGTAACATTGTCATGACAACAAAGTTGTAATATTGAAAATAACTTTACACAGATAAGATTAGTAATCAATTTTATCATACTAAAATCATGTTAATATGTATAATGTTTAGACCTACATCTTGTGGCTATACTTTTATAACTCTGTGTATAACGTTTATGGACCGGCCCCATTCACTTCAGTTGTAACTACATCCACAATTATTATTATTATTATTATTATTATTATTATTATTAAAAAAAAATTTTTTTTAAAGGGACGAGTCAATTAATTTTTGTTGTAATCAACATTATGCCACAACTGCTGTCAATTGAACTTGTATTGAACCTGCAACATTCCTTTGAAATTTGAATGTACTTCTGTGGTAGTTCTCATTCTATCTGTTCTGAATTTGATTGGACACGATGCCTTTTGAGATCCACAACAAAACATATGGGAAGCATATTAAAAAGCTGATTGCTTATTCATTTTGCAGTCCTAACTTTGCTTGATTATATGGTTAGTTGCATTTTTATGATTTGAATTTGTAGCATTGTTTTTTCCCTGCTGCTGTCTGCAACTCTATTCTAAACAGACCTGTGACCCTCCAGTTGAGAACCACCAATATATCAACTGCCTGGTAAAAGGAAAAAAAAGAGTTTTGCATACTCTTGATATTCCATTGGACTGCCTTTAGCTTTGATTACGGTGTGCATTCCTCATGGCATTGTTTCAATAAGCTTTTGCAACTTTACAATGTTTATTTCCATCCAGAGTTGAATAAAGTTTTGGCTGAAATCTTGTTTTGATGACTGGAGAGTCAAACTACTCTGTTAAGTGTTCTTCAGCACATCCCAAAGACTCTCATTGGGGTTAAGGTCAGGACTCTGTGGTGGCCAATTCATGTGTGAATTGTGAAAATGATTCCTCATGCTACCTGATCCTCTCTGTCACAATTTTAGCCCGATGAATCTTGGCATTGTCCTCCTGGAATATGCCTGTGCTGTCAGGGAAGAAAAAATCCATTGATGGGATAACCTGGTCATTCAGTTCATTCAGGTAGTCTGCTGACGTCATTTTATTGATGCATAGACCTCACCAATTGAAGCAGTCCCAGATCATAACATTGCCTCCAGAGGCTTGTACAGTGGGCACTATGCATGACGGATACATCCCTTCATCCGCTTCCCTTTTTACCTTGACATGCCCAATGCTTTGGGATAGGGCAAATCTGGACTCACCAGACCACGTGACCCCTTTCCATTGCTCCACAGTCCAATCTTTCTGCTCTCTAGTAAACTGAAGTAAATTTTTCCAATTAGCCCACTAACATGTGGATTTCTTGTGGCCAAAAAGCTGTTTAGTCCCAATCCTGTTAGTTCTCGTTTCATTGTGCACGTGGAAATGCTCTTACTTTCAATGTTAAACATAGCTGAGTGTTCTACTGTTGATTTTTTTACGATGTGACTTAAAGAGTTTTAGTGATCTCCGATCACGATCATTCAAGATTTTTTTCACAACCACGTTTCTTCTGGGAAGCTGATGGTTTTAATAATGCTTTGGACAGTTCTTAACCCAATTCTAGTGATTTGTTAGAAGCTTAGTTGTTTTCTTTGCTTGATGCAGGCCAATAATTTGCCCCTTCGACACGTTACGTCTTCCGACATGGTTGTTTATGAAATGAGAACCTGCACACTGCATCAGTTTGGTTTAAAATAATTGTTGCTAACTGAAACATATTAATCACTGCAATAATGATCCAATCATAAACTCTTAAGTATCTGCTTATTTAAATAAAAAAAACATTTGGGCCAGGCAGTGTATTATGCATGTGGCCTATTATTGTGACATTTATACCATTCTCCAAAAGGCTCTTTGCCTTTTTTATCATAAGGATGTGTAAATATACATCCATCACAAGTCAATTGAGTTGTTCCAACTCTAGAACATTCAGATCTGTGCTCATATTTACAGAGGAAGTCTTCATGCCTCAACTCTAGTTAAACAAATGCAGTGTTGTTTCTCTGCTATTGTTATAGTCAACTCGCACTGTCACACATTTTTTTTATTAATTTAATCTGTCAGTACATTTGATCAGAGTGGCTTAATGTAAGCTAAATGGAAATGTGTGTTGATTAGTGGTTGACTGAAATAGATTTTTCAGGCCAATGCTTGTATCTAGAGTGCAGGCTGGGCTTGTCTGAGATAATACAGATAAATATTTGATATGATATTTCCTATGCACGAGTTCTGCAGCAACTAGTCGCCTGTTAACACTACAATAAGGTTCCATTCCTTAACATTAGTTAAATCATTAGGTATCATGAACTAACAATAAACTATATCTTTTTTTAATGCTAGTGAATACAAATACAATTGTTAGTTCATGTTAGTTCATAGTGCATTTACAAATGTTAACAACATTTAAAAATGGATTAGTATATGCTGAAATTAACATTAACCAAGATTAATAAATGCTGTAAAAGTAGTGTTCATTGTTAGATCATGTTAACTAATGTTGTTAACTATCTTTACAAATGGAACCTTATTGTAAAGTGTTGCCAAAACACTGCTCAAATATCGCAAAGGCAATGCTGAAATATTCTGTACTTTTTCTCTTAATCTGAAGTTGGGATTGTTGTGGGTATGTGTTGTTGACATGTTGGTTAAGATGATGACGTGTACTTTCAGGCAAAGTGAAGTGTGGCGTTACTTGCAGTATTTTGACTCTTTGTTTAAATATACCTTTTTGGTATTCAGATCTTGTTAGAATAATGCATACAAATTGATATGCTTTTGTGGTGGAAATAAAATGAGAAACTGTACGACAAACTCAGAAGCTAATAAGATCAGTATGTATGTAAATGATGAAATCTCTGAACAACAACAGATTTCTAAAAATCCAACTTTCACCAATTGTTTTGTGAATATGAACATGTAAAACCAAAAAAGTGTAAGCCCTAACAAAGACTCGAGCGATTTCACTAAACAGTTTTTGCACGTGTTATTTCAGCACAAAAAGCTGCATCTTATTCAATAACCACATGCAATATAGTTTAAGCTGGTGCAGTCAACGCTGATTGCATCTTAAGTTTTTTAATTAATTAATTGTCATTCCTTTCCGTGTAAACATTTCTATGTTAATTAGACTCATTATAGAATGTGCTTCATTAACAAACATTGCCCAGTGCAATTTACATCATGCTATTAACGTCAGATGCAGAGGCAAAAAGTGTCATTTTTAAAAAAAAATATCAAAGTAATTAATTAAATAATGATCAAATGTTGGACAAGTGTGTTATAACCTGGCATATATACATATGCAGATGTAGACAAGTACACATTGAGGATGTTTAATAGATCATACAGACGGGGGTGGTTCTAGGGTCAGTGGATATTCGGGGCTGGGCCCAGACCACTGTGGTTAAATATGTGGCCATCCTTTGATGAAATTTTGGAATTTAATACACTTTATAATATAAGTTTAAATGTTAATGAATTAGTTGTAAAGTAAATCTTTAAATATTTCACACATTGTTTTTTGTCTCAGCTTCATATATGCTCGAAGATAAGAAATTGCATGCTTTTTAACACTTCTTTAAAAAGTGATTTAAAAAAAGACACTATATTGCCCCTTTTTGCTTCCTGTAGTTCAACGCACATTATGTACAATTGACAGTTTTAAAACCTATTATTTGTCAGGTGTTTTAAACTGAAAATAGGCTAAAATATGTGATCATAAGGAAAACATTGTTGCAAGATTTGCCAAAGATTGCGAGGTTCACGGCAAATGTCCTAGCTTATGACTTAAAGTCGAGCACATCTGTATTTATTACTATTTGTTTTCAGGGTTATATATCTACATTTTTGGTAAGTACTGCATCTGGATGGACCAACTCAACACAGTTGGAAATATCTCACCAAGACAGGAATGTGGACCAGACACTTCTTGCATGAACGCACTATGAGTGCTGGAAAGCAGTTGCCAGTGAGCCAGTACGTGAAATGAATTGAGTGTGTGTTTGGTGTTATCAGTACTGTAGAAAGACCGGTATCATTAATTTATATATACTTAATATTAAAATATAATGTTTTAGTATCAACTTCATACCGACGCACTGGTGACATCATTACAAGATGATAATAATATTCAAGTCATCATGGAAAACATTTGCACAACCCAATTGAATTTAGGTGTCTGGATCACAGTGATGCTGTACAGTCCTTGCGGCGCATGTCCAATCGCGATGGAATGCTACAGCGATTTTGTGGACGTGTTTGTGCTGTTGCCTGATCTGCATAATTCCTTTAGTGAATCGGGGGCTAAACCAGCACAGACACTGTATTGTTTTTTGACATAAAAATAGCCTTAGAAGCTGGCTGTAAAATCACTAACAATGTTTATCTAAAATTATTAACCTTCAAAATGTTGCTCTAGTATAGTTGTTGGCATCTCTCTAAGATGGGTGGGGTGTCGTATCATGACCCTTGTGTGGCTTCATCCAGCTGGGCCATAGCACGATATTAAAGAGTCTTTGTAAAACAGCTCCGTTAATCCTCAAGGCTCCACGAACACTGGCGCTCCTCTCAGATCTTTTTAAAGTCTCTGCCAGCCAATAAAGACTAAACATCCCTCAGTTCTTCATCTCTAATCCTGATCCTAGGCCTCTCTATTTTCCTTCCTTCCTTTTATCTACCAAGACACGCTTGGGTCAGAGCAACAGGAAAAGAGATGAAGGAAATTGATTCTCTTCTGTAGGGTTTTATCAAATTCTAACAGTTGCCTGCACCATCTGAATTAAGCTTAAAATTAATTCTGGCAGTTAACTGTGTCAGACCAACATTAAGAGGCAATGATAACCATACTTGTATATTCCCACTTGTTCAAAACCCCTTTAGAAATCAAAATGAGATGTTAGGCAGAATTTTTGCCTCAGTCACCATTAGTTTTCATTGTATGGAAAAAGATGCAATGAAAGTCAATGGTGACTGAGGCTGACATCATTCAACATCTCCATAAACTGGTTTGGAGCTACAAAAGGGCGAGTAAATAATTGTAATTTTTCAGCGATAGTAATATTATTAACAGATGGTAAAATCCAACTGTCTCACCATTACACACACAAAGATGATTCAATCACTTTAGTGAATCGGATGAAGGGAATATGCATCCAGAGATGTCAAGGATCATATGTGAGGTAATGCCTAAAGCCCTCAACATTCTCTCTCTGCTTTGTTTTTCCTTGTCACTGACTTTCTTGTTGGCTGTATGTATCTCAGCTGTTCCAATTCCACACTAATATGCCTGGCCTAAACAAGCTCTTTTGGTATGGCATTACATTTTCTGGTACCAGGATGAGTTGTACATGTTACAGTTTGTTTTCCGGTACTGGTTGGTTAAATAGCTTGATGTAGTGTAAACATTTGCAAACAGTTCTCACGTCACAATGTTTTCTCCGTAACACAGCTACCCTCTGAGTGGTGCTAAAGTGCATATATATATATACTGTGTGTGTGTGTACGTGTGTGTGTGTGTGTGTGTGTATATGTATAATATATATATATATATATATATATATATATATATATATATATATATATTTTTTTTATATAAGAGTGCTGGTTTTGGCATGTGTGTTAATGGTTTTTCATGCACTATTGTTTCTGATGCTTACAGGCAGCCAAAATGAAAGTAGCTGTGCAGATCTCACAACGTGTTAACATTTTCTGTGTATCAAAACAGATATGACTGAAAGATCACTGTATAGGCCTGGAATAGAAACACAAGCATCTTTAATTATATTATCCTAGTTTTGCAATGTTAGCTGACCCCAGTTAAATAAAGCCTGGCATCTAATCACAGTGACGGCATCAAAATGAATACCTGCACCATAATCAAGTCTATAAATTTAGACAAAGGTTAAATCTGGGACATCCAGTTTTTTATTTTTAATAAATTTGCAATCACATGTACATAAGTATTCACAGCCTTTGCCATGACACTCAAAATTGAGCTCAGGTGCATCCCGTTTCCACTGATCATCCTTGATAGAGGGACTAGATGCTCTCTATAGAGGGACTATTGAGAGCATCCTGAGCAGCTGCATCACTGCCTGGTTTGGGACTTGCACCGTTTCGGACCGCAAACTACTACTGAGTACTGGTCGGCGCTGCACTGTCTATTGTCCTGTTCATTGTCAGTAATTTGTTGTACTGTCCTGTACTTTTTGCACATGTCTGCACGTGCACTTTATATAGGTATATGTAGGTTTTTTTTTTTTTATATATATAGGTATTTTATTTCGTTGTGTTGTCTCATGTGGTCCTGTGTTGGTCCTTTGTTGTTTTTATGTAGCACCATGGTCCTGGAGGAACGTTGTCTCCTTTTTCTGTGTACTGTACTAACTGTATATGGTTGAAACGACAATAAAAACCACTTGACTTGATGTTTCTACAACTCGATTGGAGTCCACCTGTGGTAAATTCAGTTGATTGGAAATGATTTGGAAAGGCACACACCTGTCTATTTAATGTACCACAGTTAACAGTGCATGTCAGAGCACAAACCAAGTCATGAAGTCCAAGAAATTGTCTGTAGACCTCTGAGACAGGATTGTATTGAGACACAGATCTGGGGAAGGGTACAGAAAAAAATTCTACAGCATTGAAGGTCCCAATGAGCACAGTGGCCTCCATCTGTAAATGGAAGAAGTTTGGAACCACTAGGACTCTTCCTAGAACTGAGCAATCGGGGGAGAAGGGCCTTAGTCAGGGAGGTGACCAAGAACCCAATGGTCACTCTGACAGAGCTCCAGCATTTCTCTGTGGAGAGAGGAGAACCTTCCAGAAGAACAACCATCTCTGCAGCACTCCACCAATCAGGCCTGTATGGTAGAGTGGCCAGACAGAAGCCACTCATCAGTAAAAGGCACATGTCTGGAGGAAACCAGGCACCGCTCATCACTTGGCCAATACCATCCCTACAGTGAAGCACGGTGGTGGCAGCATCATGCTCTGGGGATGTTTTTGAGCAGTAGGAACTGGGAGACTAGTCAGAATCGAGGGAAAGATGAATGCAGCAATGTACAGAGACATCCTTGATGAAAACCTGCTCCAGAGCACTCTGGACCTCAGACCGGGGCGAAGCTTCATCTTCCAACATGAAAACGACCCTAAGCACACAGCCAAGATAACAAAGGAGTGGCTATTGGACAACTGTGCGAATGTGCTTGATTGGCCCATCCAGATCCCAGACTTGAACCCGATTGTGGATGCACTTGAACTTCTCTGGAGAGATCTGAAAATGACCAACGCTCCCCATACAACCTGATGGAGCTTGAGAGGTCCAAAATTCTTTGACTTTGTCATTATGGTATTGTTTGTAGATTTTTGAGGAAAATAATGAATTTAATCCATTTTGGAATAAGGCTGTAATAACAAAATGTGGAAAAAGTGAAGCGCTGTGTATACTTTCCGGATGTTCTGTAAAGTACAGGATCTGCTAAAGGGTGTGATGAACTTGTAAGGTTAGTACGAGGTCACCTGTGCTATAAATCGCGAAGTGAAGAACACCGGTTACCTGTTTGATTTCTGAACTCTTTTCTCAGGTATGGTTAGTATTCACTAGTTTACTTAAGGATTCTGTGTGCCGTCCATAGTGGAGGGGCTCGGGCATAGGACTGGGTTTGAGATCTAAGGACCCCAAACCTCCCCTCTTATGTCAAGACAATCTGGAATTTTAGGCATTATGAAATATTAAGGTGGAGTTGGGGAGGTTGAGGGATGCCAAAAGTATCGTCACCAGCGGTGCGAGGAAAGCAGCTGCATAAATATCCTTGGAATATATTTGGCAGGCCTAGATGAACAAGCTCCTTTCAAACTTATGTATGAAACTTTAATAAGGGTTTTTGATGTGAAATAAACTGTGGATCTTTTTCATTTTTGTTGAAATTTCACTATCAAAATGAATGTGTAATGGCAGATTAGGCATTACATTGAGAGGACTGAAACATGATTCAAGTCATTTTCATTTCAAGGTAATTTGTGTTTGAACAGGCCTTTTATTGTTCCTGGCATGTAAGTGCTCTTAAGGAAGGCTTTCAACTTGGTTTATATTCAGGAGAATCTGAGGCTTTTCTTTGCAATTATCGTATCTACGGCACACAACTATCCCACATAGTCTAACCATCGTCAAAAAAAAGCATTGTTGAGTGTTGGGTATTTTGCCTAAATGCATTGTAAATATACTATGCTTTAAAAGGACACCCATCGTGTGTTCGGCAAGTAAGCAGTTATTTGTTAATTTGATCAAAAAACTTTCAGCGCGGAGCATCAAAGTATGCTACAATATTTATTATTTAAGCAACTCAAAAGCAAGTATACAATCTATGCATGATTTATTGTCTCTCTTCATGACTGGCAGTACCTAAATACTACATACTTTGAACTAATATTTAATGCTTCAATAATTTTATAAATACCTTGAATCCACAAATTGCATAAACTTTGTTAATTTATTACAGTTATTTTAGAAATGAAGGCATTTTCTCTTAATACAATAGCATTTTATAAATGCAAACAAACACATGTGCCAATACTGATCAATACTTCGCTGATCATTTGCCTAGTATTATGCTAAAACAAAAGCCTATGTAGCTCATTGAAATCACTTTTGTGGTTCCATCTGTTTTAGGATAATGCCTATGAAGACAGTTGCCTTTTGTAGGCAGTGAGGCAGCTTCACACAAAAAAAAGTTTACCTAAAAATGTGCTTCATGCATTGATCTATAGATCAGTGGCTTCATGTGATAATATCTAAATAACTGGTTTTCTTCAAGTCATAAATATTGTTTATCACTAAATCAACCAGAATACATTAGGTTACAACAACAAAAAAATTGTAAGGATTAGATTAGGTAGAAATGGCTTCTTGCGTTAACTGTTACAGGTTACCACTTGTGTAGGATGTGTAGGTTACAGTGTAGGTTTTTGAACTGACCCATTGTGTATTGGCATTGCTGTCTCATATATCTGACTGTGTTCTTTCTCCTCTCTAGAACTATGTGGTATCGATGAGCTTCTTTGCCATGATGAGAATGCTCTGCTGAGTTTTGAGGCCATCCGGAGCATTCACAAAGACATGGACGATGATGCAGATGGCAGTGTGGATGTGACAGAGACAGATGAGGTAAGGCTTGCAGCATTCATTGGTGGTTTTGTGGTATGTAGATTGAGGTTGCAGCAGTTTATGGTGCCAAGTATAAGTAAGTGCTAAGTGTGCTTGCACGGAAGGGCACATATAGGGTGAACAGGATGTTAACAACACAAAATAAAGAAGCACT
This sequence comes from Xyrauchen texanus, assembly GCF_025860055.1. Classification (NCBI taxonomy): domain Eukaryota; kingdom Metazoa; phylum Chordata; class Actinopteri; order Cypriniformes; family Catostomidae; genus Xyrauchen; species Xyrauchen texanus. The sequence continues at coordinate 24,487,049 of NC_068309.1, read as the reverse complement.
AATGAAAAGTTCACCCAAAATCAAAAACTGAATTATTCATTCACCCACGTGTTGTTAAAACTTGTATGAATTTCTGTGGAATAAAGAAAGTCATATTGGTTTGGAATAACATGAGGGTGAAGTTAACTATTGCTTTAATGTGCTATATTTCCTATAGCACATTATGTGCTGTGAGATAAAGTCAATATTAGCACTGTTCAGTGAATTCTTCCCTCAGTATTCTTTTTGAATCACCTGTAGCCAGTGGCCAGGGATTCCTTTTTCATGAGAATTCCACAGCTGAGCATTCTGTACATTAATAAACAGCATTACTGCTGCCTGCCCTGAACACAGCCTGAATAAGGCCATGCAGAGTCCTGCGTGTAACTTCAACCATTCTTCGTATTGATCTGGGGTATCAAGAGGCAGTTTGGTTCAGTGAAACTGACAGAATTTACATAGGTTGCTTTAGACCCTTTGAGAAAAATAATGAATTTAGGTTGCCTTGAACTCCTGCCATATTTTGAATTATGCAAATAGACGGTGCTTTAAAAAGAAACTCATCCTAGAACAATGTTTCCCAACCACTGTGCCGTGGTACACTAGTGTGCCTTGGAAAATTGTCAAATTCCACAAAATAAATATACTCGTAAAGAAAAAATAATTTCAGGGATCAAAACTCCTCACCTTTTGGAGAAATTTGCCATTTTTTAAACCATAATCGGTCACTTTTGTGATTGTGAAGAGCAGTGATTAATATGCAAAAGTGAGTGATATTTATACGTGATAAGTGTCTTTCACAAGACTCGTGTCAGCGCTGCAGAATAAATTGAAGTCTATGAAGTGACGTCACACCAAAGTGTTTTTCACACACACATTTTTACTTCACCAATAAAGTCTTTGAGAGTACTAAACAACAAGAAATATTTAAAAACGGTCCAAATTTGTGAAGAGACATTGAATGTCTAATAATTTAATTTTATTAAATATTACCTTATCTTTTACAAATATCAGAGACCCCAGTTATTGAACTGATTTAAATTCACCAAGAAAACGATTAGACCTAAACGAGTCCTTAAACACTATATAGTCTCACTAATGAATGACTCAAAATGATTCACTGACTCACTCATAGCATATAAGACGCTCATTTGTCGCCACCTAGTGACATTTCCAGAAGGGGTCACTGAACTGATCAGTTAATAAAATTGAACACATTTGTGAAACAGAAGCAAGCCTCACCAAAAAACTTTTTATTTTGCAGCTAATTCTGCATAATTTTAAACTTGAATCACTAAAATAGCTGGAATTGGTGCTTTTAGAAAAACATTTTGTGGATCAGTGATTCTTACCTTTTTACCCCTCATGAGTTTGCATCCCTGTAATTTGTTGTAGCATTGCAAGAACAAATCTACAAATTAGAAAAGAAGCAAAGTTTTTACCCATTTAGCGCTCTTGCCACCTGTGACAGCGTAGCTTAATTATGTGACTTGTTTTTTTTTTTATTTTTGCATAGCTGAATTTCAAACATTACAAGTAAACACACTACTAAGATGGACAGAAAACATGAACAAGTTCTTGAAAAGGAACAATGTTGACAATGGTTAGCCAATGTGGGATAGAGGTGTGCCGTAGAATTATTTAGTTGTAAAAAGTGTGACGTGGCAGAAACAAGGTTGGGAAACACTGTCCTAGAAACACAAATAATCAAGTCTAAACATATTTCTGACTCATCCTCAAAAATGTGGATGCTTTGATTGAAATGAAAAGCATTGTAAAGTAAAAGATATGCTTTGATTTGTGGCTTGAATTTCATGGTGCTGGATTTCCTTATGCACATTTAAAATTGTTGATGAGGCCTTGATGTAAAAGCAGTCTTTCATAACGGTGTGCTAGCTTAAATTCCATTATTCTTAAATGCACGTAGAGCAACTAAGCAAAGGAATCACAAATTACAGTAGGAGGAATATAATTGACACTTCAAAATCAGAGTCAAAAGAAGTAGACCGATATATCAGTTTACCGATTAATCTGTGCCAATAGTTGCTTTTTGGAACTGTTGGTTATGAGCAAACATTTATGCTGATACTTTTTTATTATTCCTCCTTGTTCCTCTGTTGCCAGCACTGGAGGATTCTAGAGTTAGAACAGCTTGATTCTACAGTATAACAGGGGCCTCTAGAGGTTAAATAAAAACATCAGCTGTATCTGAAAAATTGCCAGTTGGCTCAAAACCAAGGTCAGAATATATTACATTTCTATTTTTGGAGCTGTGGTGTGCCAACTTTTTCTTTTGAAGGGATTGGCTGTATCTACATCTTTCACCATTGAAAATATTAATATATATTTTATCCTCACTTCAATGCATATTTTGTTATTTTGAATAGATTATCAAGTTTTCTAAATTGAAGCGAGGGCATGCAAAGCAAAATTAGACTATATAGATATGTACCCCATTTTCACAACGAAGAACCACTTAAGTTAACATTGACCTCACATTCACATTTTTGCTAAAAGTGTACATGTTAAAATTGAATCTTTGTTTCCTCAAATAGTTCCTGAGGGAGGACTTAAAATATCATGACTCCAAAGCAAAACACAACAACTTCCATAAAATAGATCTGCTGATCACGGTGGAGGACATGTGGAACTCCTGGAAGGCGTCTGAAGGTTTGCATACATACTGTTCTTATAAACAAACTATGTATTTCAAAATCATCCCTGAAAGGTGACATTATAACAGGTAGGTTATAATTTAGAGGTACTGTATATTAAACAAAAAGTATCAAGGAACAATCCCACCCCTAAGAAAAAATAAATCAATATATAGGTGAAATCAATATATAATTTAATAAATTTGTTGGTTATGTTATACGTGATGACTTTTTGTCTGAAGTGTATAACTGGACAGTAGAGGAAGCCGAGGTGTGGCTCATCAGCTGTGTGGATTTACCGCAGTATGCTGATTCCTTCAGGAAAAACGGCATCAGTGGCAAAGCTCTACCAAGGTAAAAATGCTTAAAATTAGTGTGTCTGTTGCCTTCATATAGTAGTTCAACTGTTAGACTGAAATGTTCATTGATCAATGTAATGGAGTCATGATGTCTCAATCCCTACACAGACTTGCAGTGAAAAACACCACCCTGCTTCTGACAGTGCTGAAGATACTGGACCGCAGTCATGCAAAGAAACTGCATCTGAAGGCTCTGGACACAGTCCTCTTTGGACCTCCACTAAGTGAGTAGTAGAACTTGAACTACTACTCGAGTAGTCCAGAAAAGTAGTCGACTAGACTACAGGTCAATGTTTACCTAATGTAACTCACCATATTATGTGCTGCATATGTGGTCTTTGCTGTTTATGGTAAGTCCAATGCTTTATTGATAGTGAGTGTTTAAGTGGAGAGAATGCCTGAAAAGCTAAGATGATGTGGGTAAGAGTTGGCATAAGCAGTGCAAAAAACAGTCATGCCCCACCCCTGTTGTGTTTCCTGTTTTGGAGGTTTGGAAATGTTCAACAAGGCATTCTTAACAAGTTTTTCTGTATTGATGCTTTCAAAGGTTTTTCTGGACAAAGTCCAGACTGCAACATTCATTGCTTGTTATGTACTGAAATCAAGAAAAGGTTGACACTGATTTTTTTTTTCTACATCTTAAAATAGCCAGGCATATTTGAGTATAAGAGCCAGACTGAGGTATGCCCCATTAATGTCCTTTGATACAGCGTGATACTCAAGGACAATGTTGTATAAAGTATCCATTCGTCATAAGTAAAAGTAAAGATACCTTCATGGACATTGACTCAAGTAAAATTTAAAGTAGCTCATGAGTAAAATACTTAAGTAAAAGTATTAAAGTAACTGATATTAAATTGACTTAAGTATCAAAAGTACAAGTAAATCGCATAAATTACATTTACAATTAAACCCAGGGCAACTTCTTTGATTGGATGTGCTCATCAATTATTCGCCCTCATGCCATCCCAGATGTATAAGAATGTCCTCTGAAGAACACAAAGATTTTTAGAAGAATATCTCAGTTCTGTAGACAATTCAATGCAAGTGAATGGTGGCCAGAACATTGAAGCTCCAAAAAGGGGAACATAAAGGGTACATCAAAGTGAACTATAAGACTCCAGTGGTTTAATCCATGTCTTCTGAAGATATTTGGTTTTGGATGAGAACAAACCAAACTGGAACTCATTTTCACTGTACATCTTTGATCTGGCCACCATTCACTTACATGGAATTGATACAGAACAGAGATGGTCTTCTAAAAATATTTTTTGTTTGTGTTATGCAGCAGAAAGAAAGTCATACACATCTGGGATGGGAATTTTCTTTTTTGGGGGGTGAATTTTTATTTAATGGTATGTTCAAGTCACATCAGAATTATCATATTTACAAGATGAGTGAAAATTAACAGCACCACAAAGTCTTAAATCCAGTGAGATTTTCTTGGAGTGCCAGTTTTCTGAGATGGGGGCATGCCAATTTAAGAAGCATGGCAAGACTCAAGCAAATTGGTTACTTTACAGTTTAGATTGAATGCATTTTTGTCCATTTGATAAAGAATAAAGCTTGCCAAATATACGACTCATATAGTTAGTTTATTTGTGATGACAGGCTTGTGCAAAAAAATAACATTTCTCATCAGTATATGTGGCCACACAGGAATGATCAAACAAAACAAACTTGAAACAACTTAACAGCGTGGCAACAACCTAACAACCACATAGAACACCCTAGCAAGTGCAGAGCAATTTGCTAAAAATACATTAAACAACTTAGCAACAGCATACTGTATCAACACACTGCAAAGCATACCTGAGCAACCATCCAGAACACCTGACTACTGTGTCACCTAATATCTCTGTGAACTTCTTGTCCCTAACTCTCCACTTGGGTCAGCTTACCAACTTCTGCAGAAAGTTCCTCGTTGTCGCTACAAATTGAAGGGCGATCGGGCATTTGCTATTATAGGCCCCAAACTCTGGAACAAGCTTCCACTTGATATCAGTACTGCTCCAACACTCTGCCTTTTTAAATCTGCTTTAAAAACACATTTTTATTTGTTTGCTTTTTAATACATTTGAATTAGGTATATACACTCACCTAAAGGATTATTAGGAACACCTGTTCAATTTCTCATTAATGCAATTATCTAATCAACCAATCACATGGCAGTTGCTTCAATGCATTTAGGGGTGTGGTCAAGACAATCTCCTGAACTCCAAACTGAATGTCAGAATGGGAAAGAAAGGTGATTTAAGCAATTTTGAGCGTGGCATGGTTGTTGGTGCCAGACGGGCCGGTCTGAGTATTTCACAATCTGCTCAGTTACTGGGATTTTCCCGCTCAACCATTTCTAGGGTTTACAAAGAATGGTGTGAAAAGGGAAAAACATCCAGTATGCGGCAGTCCCGTGGGCGAAAATGCCTTGTTGATGCTAGAGGTCAGAGGAGAATGGGCCGACTGATTCAAGCTGATAGAAGAGCAACTTTGCCTGAAATAACCACTCGTTACAACCGAGGTATGCAGCAAAGCATTTGTGAAGCCACAACACACACAACCTTGAGGCGGATGGGCTACAACAGCAGAAGACCCCACCGGGTACCACTCTTCTCCACTACAAATAGGAAAAAGAGGCTACAATTTGCAAGAGCTCACCAAAATTGGACAGTTGAAGACTGGAAAAATGTTGCCTGGTCTGATGAGTCTCGATTTCTGTTGAGACATTCAGATGGTAGAGTCAGAATTTGGCGTAAACAGAATGAGAACATGGATCCATCATGCCTTGTTACCACTGTGCAGGCTGGTGGTGGTGGTGTAATGGTGTGGGGGATGTTTTCTTGGCACACTTTAGGCCCCTTAGTGCCAATTGGGCATCGTTTAAATGCCACGGCCTACCTGAGCATTGTTTCTGACCATGTCCATCCATTTATGGCCACCATGTACCCATCCTCTGATGGCTACTTCCAGCAGGATAATGCACCATGTCACAAAGCTTGAATCATTTCAAATTGGTTTCTTGAACATGACAATGAGTTCACTGTACTAAAATGGCCCCCACAGTCACCAGATCTCAACCCAATAGAGCATCTTTGGGATGTGGTGGAACGGGAGCTTCGTGCCCTGGATGTGCATCCCACAAATCTTCATCAACTGCAAGATGCTATCCTATCAATATGGGCCAACATTTCTAAAGAATGCTTTCAGCACCTTGTTGAATCAATGCCAGGTAGAATTAAGGCAGTTCTGAAGGCGAAAGGGGGTCAAACACAGTATTAGTATGGTGTTCCTAATAATCCTTTAGGTGAGTGTAGATTTTCGACTCTGGTATATATATTATTACCTCATGTGACTCTACCGTCCCTAGAAACCATGCCAATTTGTTTGCTTTAGGAGACCTGGCTGGAGTAACTCAGCACACCCTGGATTCGAACTCGTGACTCCAGGGGTCCTTTTTTTTTTACTTAAAAGGAGGAATTTGTTGAATACAATTTTTTTTTTTTCCATTTATGCCACAACTGCTACCAATTGAGCTTTGCTTGTTAAAAGTGGGAATATTCCTTTAATGAATGTGATGAGCAGGGCAGAGCTGAGCGTCGTCTGGGCAGAGCAAGGCTGGAAAGATAAGTGCGAATGATTTCCACCTCCTTACGGAGGAAGTTGGGACAGGCTTTACAAACACAGACATTTAATGACACTTTTCCAGTGTATAAAGAAACAAATAAACACTCTGCTTTTCAGCCAGCTGCGTCAAATCATAAAGACAGTCAGACACGTGGACAAGCTTTGTACATCTCTCTCCTGTCTGCCGCTGTCTCTTCTCCTTAAATACTCCCACCTCCCCTCGCTGGAACGCGAGGCTGGTGTGACGCTCCAGTGGAAGTAATTTGCCACTTATCTTCCCAGCCTCACTAAGTAGATGTACAGGTGTACCTAAAAAAAAGTGGCCAGTGAGCATATATGTACTGTATAATTGAGAAAACTCATCATTTCTGGAGGAAAATATGTATGTAAAATACAGTAACCACTCTCATTGATTCTGTTTTGTACTGACTTTACTATAAGTAGGAATCAACTTGCCATGCTTGAGGTGAACCACTGACTTGACTTGTGTTACAATATTGCCTCAAATTTGTATGTCTTCCCTCTTTTAGGTAAAAGTTTTCCTATAATTTATAATTTCCCCCAGAGGTAAAAGTTTGAGCCTTTCTTTATTTTCTCTTACATGGAATCTTTATTTGGTCTCTCTTGTGGGTGGAATGCAAACATGACACCTTTTTGAACTAATTTTTGAGTTCATTTTTGAACTTAGTTAAAAGTTCCATTTGTTTATTTTCCTTTTATTTCCCCTTGTTGTGACCCCTCAGGGTGACCATAGTCCGGGTCGTAACACTTGACTTGTCTTGCTTAACTGGATGCACTCTGACTTGAGACTTGAAGATGAGGACTTGAGACATGTACATGTGTAACTTGCTCACAGCTTCTGGAGATTGGTGGGGATGGTAGATGGCATTCCATCATATGATTGAAGATCAGCCAGTCATGAAACTCTGTTGTCAATATCAAAGCTGCTCTTAAAAAAAGTGCTTTTGAAAAGGCACCATCTTAATCCAAAAGGCCATCAAAGTCTGCAAGACATTTGTTGCAAGCATTTTTCTGAATGTCACTGACAGGCAGTAGGTACTGTATATGGCTCATGGTGACTCTGGATAAGGAACGTTACAACAGCCATATTCCTTTTGTGCTCTTTTATTCACAAAGCAAAAACTGTTTAGTTATGGCTTCTGAGACTTTAGCAAGCTGGGGCCTCTTAATAATCTCAGCTATGGCAGTTATTCAGCTTGCCTTTTCGGTCACTGTAATACTGTCTGTAGTAGAAGATTACTCGCTGTTTCAGACAAAATATTACTGTAGTGACCCATAGTGTTGCACCACTAATGCAAATCTGTCTAGTGTCAGTGTGTATAGCTTGTATGTGACAGTTGGCAGAGTGCTGTACAAGTCAAGATGAAGGAAAGATTCACTTTCATTGTATGAAAAAAAAGATGCAATGAAAGTGAATAGTGACAGTGGCTTTCATTTGATCTAGCCATTATTGAAAAGGAAATCCCAGAATGAAGTATATCATGTGCTGGCCCCAAAAGATTTAACCTGAGCCCATATCAGTGGCTGGTTAAGATGGTTGATTCAAAACCATCCACTCGCATATATTTTGGCACCACTTTATGTCCCGTCACCTGCCTTTTTCCTGGGATAGGATGTGAATGGTGAAATCACAGATGGAAATAGCACTTGCAAATCCATTCATCCAAAATCCTGCCATTACTCCGCTGATGCCACCATTGTTGTGGTGAGGATCACCTCTCTGGCCGCTCATATCTTTGTCAGTGCTGCACTAAAATGCTAAGTAATTGGAGAGTGGCTGAAAAAGATTTATTATTCAATTATTCTGTAGCAACAAGCTACTTATAACAATTAGTAGAAGTCTAATGTGACAAAATGCTACATCCAGCCTCCATATGAAGCATGGTTATATCCCTGATGTATTTTTCAATTCTCACTATTTCAGGTGGTCTTGGATATCTAAAACTTTTCTCTGTGGATTACTGCTTGTTTGTACTACTGTACTTTTTTTCTCTCTCTGTGTGTGTGTGTGTGTGTGTGTGTGTGTGTGTGTGTGTGTGTGTGTGTGTGTGTGTGTATATCATGCATCTATTAATTTGTAATGGTAGAGACAGGAAGACTATCAACATAAGCAGACTCTTGATTTATTGCATTACCCCTGCCAAAAAATCCTTGGTTCTTTTCCATTTACCTTCAAATGGAGCTCTCTCTCTTGGGGTTTTGTTAGTCCATAGAGAGTCGAGTCCATGCACCATACTGCACGTCCTGCAAAAATAAATGTCAGAGTTTTGGATTGATGCCTTTTTCACGCATCGATAATCAGAAGTTTTTCCGATGATTATCGATATACACTCACTAAATACTTTATTAGGAACACAATGGTACTAAAAAAGTGCCTGACATGGTCTTCTGTTGTTGCAGCCCATCAGCCTCAATGTTCAACATTTTGTGCATTCAGAAATACTATTCTGCTCACTACAATTGTACAGCGTGGTTATGCGAGTTACCATAGCCTTTCTGTCAGCTCTAACCAGTTTCTCCTCTGACCTCTCTCACCAACAAGGCATTTCCGTCCACAGAACTGCTGCTCACTGGATGTTTTTGGCACCAATCTGAGTAAATTCTAGAGATTTTGTGCGTGAAAATCTGAGGAGATCAGCAGTTAAGAAATACTCCATCTAGCTCGTCTGGCACCAACAATCATGCCATGGTCAAAATCATTGAGATAAAATTTTTTCCCCATTCTGATGGTGATGTGAACATTAACTAAAGCTCTTGACCTGTATCTGCATGAGTTTATACATTTTACTGCTGCCACATGATTGGCTGATTAGATAATCGCATGAATATGTAGGTACACAGGTGTTCCTAATAAAGTGCTCTGTTTATAGCAGGATTTTTTCAGATATAAATAGGGCTACCCTTTGCACAATAGTCTGTCTTTTCAAACATATTTCTGAACACAACTTTATAAAGTGTTAGCGACATTGTCAATTAAACGGGGTCGCACACTGGACGTGGCTGTTGGATGACATGACCCATTCTAAAATTCAAAACAATAGTTTTCTATAAAGGTATGTACACACACCATGGGTCTCTCGAGGCTGCTGAAAAATGTCACGTGCCTCAGAGTTACTCGCATAGATTTCCATTCAATTCAACCCCAAACATTATCAAAAGGACAAAGATTATTTACTCTAGCCATCAGTGAATGATATATTGTGTATAAGTATCTTTCATATAGTCCACACAATGCATTTTCAGTTACAAGTATGCCTTTTTGTAGTTTGACAGCTTGAATGAAACCTCGTCATAGATACATACAGCGAAATTGCGTAATAATTTGTAATCGTTTAGTTTGCGCAGTTACGCCAGTTTCATACACTAACCTGCAAACGCATCCACGTCCTAACCTTTGTTTGGATGCGTCCTGTGCAAGGAGCTCTAAAATACCCATCCTATGTTGTGATGCCTTCCGACTGGCTACAGTGATTGTCATATCACCCTCTTGTGGTCTTCAAACGCTATTACACCAGACATTCAACAGAAACTCAACTGGGTGAATTGGAAAGCACACAAATTAGGCTTCTATTTTAAATCTCGGCTAATGTAAATATATCAATGCCTCAAATATATTGATAAAATAATGTGCCGATCAATATATCGATATTTTATGACATGCCTGTAAAAAATATTCTTGTTTAAATACAACTTAAGCTCTATCAACAGCATCATGGCATCGGTTATCACAGACTTGGTTCCTTTCCTCAGTGTGTAAAGACAAACTAAAACTGTGTTTAGAGTAATGCATATATTATGGAATTCTATTGGACAATTACACCAGCTTTCATTTGTAAGGTGGGCCAAGTGACAGTCATGTCAGCGAGCTATCTATGCTCCTGAGCGCATGTGACGTAATAGCTCCACTCATTATAACAGGTGCGGCGTTCGTTTCCAGCACTCTCCGGCATGTCTCAAGCCTTTCACCTGGCACCTTTCTCTCAACGGTCTGAGGCACAGGCCCCCCTGTGGAATTATTGTCTGCTATATAATTATATATGCAGTTGACAGAACTTAATAAAAACTATAAGGTAATACAGGCAATGTCATATTGGGAATATAGTCATGGCTAAAGGGCATCCAAGATGGGAAAATTTTATTTTATAGGTTGTATTAAACTCTAATATATAATTCAGTTTTTGATCCACATGATAAAAGGATTCTTGATGGATCAGTTGAATACTTTAAATATTTTTGTCTAAAAATCAACAGTGCAAATGGAAGTTTTGAGAAGATTGTAGACATAAGCAGTAGGAAGAAGGCATTCATTTCCTCTTTATATTATTGTAACAAGGTAAAAGGGAAAGGAGGATGTAAGAACTGGATTGACAATATAAATAAGAGTTTAATAAAAAAAAGATGCAAACATAAACACATGCAGGGCAGCTGCCCGTAACTCTCTCTTTCTCTTGAACTGCCACCTCCAGTCGCCTTTATCCCTCTCAAGGGATAGATTAGCCTGCTTGGTGGCTGGGTTTGCAGCATCATGACCCAGCCCCGCCCTCCTCCCTGCCACAATTATATTATATTTTTTTTTAATTGAGTAGGTATATGAAGCTGTTTCTACAGTCCATTAATTGACCACCTGATGCAAAACACAAAACTGGTAATAACATTCTCGATCTAATAAGCTCTAATCTGATTGACTTAAAAGTACACAGGTTTGTTTTTATTTAGGCCACCTGAAAACAAAGCCAAGTTTACTAGGACAATTGCTGATACGAGCGCTTTTGAGGATGAAATAATTTCTGGATTTGCCAAAGTTTGCCAAGTTAATGACATCAAATTTTAGAAAGTTTAGTTTGAGGCCCTTTCTAGCAAGTAAACTAGATATTCACTTTACCAGGTATGTGATTTTTTCCAGATTAATCCGGGATTCATTTTTTCTGACTTAAATTGTGACCCACGTGAATTCTCGATAAGCTGTGCATTCTGTACATTCTCTTTAAGCAATATTTCACCCAAATGAGTTTCATTCAACCTTCCTTTTGAATGGATCAAAAATGGATCAGAATAAGCTGCAATAATATTTACAAACTAACAAGATAAAAACATGATTCAAAATAAAGCAAATTAAGCTATTTGTCACCCACCAATATGTTGCTTTTGTGATCTTTGTGGCAGTGAGCAGACACAGTCACTTAAAGGACTTAATGTTGGTGGTGTCCATTGTGATTGGAGTGGGGGGCTGCTGGTTTGCCTACATGCAGAAGCGAAACTCTACGGACCACATGGGCAAGATGATAAAGGACCTAGAGGGGCTACAGAGAGCTGAGCAGAGCCTCCTGGACCTGCAGCAGAAGTAAGTTCTGCTCCGTACAAAAGACTATTTTCCTCCGGGCCTGTTTACTTTTTTATGCACAGTTCATTTACACTAGGTCACCTAAATGTGTCTCTGCAAGATAGTTATAACAAACAGATAGTCCCAACTCACACTGGTCGAGTCAATATTGTTGTGTCTAATAAGACGGTTTGCTCAAACAGATGAATTTTCATAGCACCACAGAGATACAGTGTTTACAGTTTTCAAGAAAAGTAAGCTATTTAATGGCTTACTTAAAGTTGTCTTTGCATATTAAGCTGGAATAGGAGAAAGTATTTTAACACAGAAAATGTTACACACTTCAGCTTTAACATGTATCATTTTTACATCTTGTCGCTATACTTTTAAAACAATGTACACTGGCGGCCAAATGTTTGGAATAATGTGCAGAGCCTTGTTAGAGCCAGTTATCCTTTGACTTTGAAGACTGTAGGGTACACCTTTTGTATGAAATTCAGTTTTGTTTTTTCAATTGCAAGCAGTGTATATCAAAACATTAATAGACTGAAGAGTTTCTTGAGAAATCGTTTTCTTTTTTTTTTTGCCATTTTTTTACCTGAATTACAGTAACAGTTTTACAGGTGAATTACAGTAACAGTTTCCTTCTGTAACCTAAATCTAAACATTAGTCCACACTTTTGGCCGTTTGTGCGTGTGTGTGCGCGCGTGTGTGTGTGTGCGCGCATGTGTGCGTGTGTGTATATAGGAGTTGTGTTGTGTTACTATTAAATGAGGGGTGACTTTTAAAAAAAAAAAATTGTTATATATATATATTAACATTATGGCACAAACGTTGTTAATTGATCTTAACTTGTTTTAAACCCGGAACAGTCTTTTAAAGTATATTCTTCTCATCCCACTGGCAAGTAGTGTTTTCTTATTTTAAGCATAAACCTCACTAATGTCATATTTCTCTAACAAAACTAAACTTTTTTTTTATTATTTTGCTTCTCAATTAAATATATCTTGCTTTTAAGGATGTTCTGGTGGTAGTGTGGTTTATTTACTAATATCTTTGGTCAGGTCATAAGGCTCAGGCAGGGTGATGCAAGCGTGCCTTTTAAAGTCCTTAAATGGAAGGAGCCTGGGTAGCTCAGCGAGTATTGACTCTGACTACCACCCCTGGAGTTGGGAGTTCATATCCAGGTTGTGCTGAGTGACTCCAGCCAGGTCTCCTATGCAATCAAATTGGCCCGGTTGCTAGTGAGGGTAGAGACACATGGGGTAACCTCCTCGTAGTCACGATTAGGGTTTCTCTCTTTCAATGTGGTGTGTGGTAAATTGTGCTTGGATCGCAAAGAGTAGCATGAGCCTCCAAATGCTGTGAGTCTCCACGATGTCATGCACAGTGAGCCACGTGATAAGATGCGTGGATTGACAGTCTCGGAAGCGTAGGCAATTGAGACTTGTCCTCTGCCACCAGGATTGAGGTGAGTAACCGCGCCACAATGAGGACCTACTAAGTAGTGGAAATTGGTCAAAATTGGGAAAAGAAAGTCCTTATATGGCAAAAGGACGAGCAGTGCTTTGCTGAATCCAGCTCTGTGTTTTAAAAAAATCACGCTATCAGGCTGCACGCTCGGTTCAACTGGTGCCCTAACCAGTGAAGCAGAACAGAGAACCTGTCTCTGCCTTCTTTCAGAGGTCACAGGTCTTCGAGAAGCTCATGATTCAAACTTCCCTTCTTCATGGTGCATTAATTTAAAGAAATTACCTTATAAGGATGTAAGGATGTATTACAGTGCTCTATATTAGTTTGTTCAGGGAAAGCTGTAGAAGAGGAATGTTTGTTGAGTGTAATGTGGTAAGAATCACTTGTGTTCGAGAAGAGCAGATGGAGCTGGTTGTATGGTATGTCTCTTTGTCCTTCATTCTAAATCCCATTTGGAACAGAGATCTGAACACCTCGTTTCCACTTTGATCCACACTGCCTCCACCCTGCGTGATGCACTTTTCATGTCTGTTGTGAAAGGCTTTCATAGTTTGCTTCCTCTCTTTTAATTGCTCTCTTCCATTTCCTTGATTTGTCCATCTCTGCTCCCCCTCCCTGTTATGTATAACGTTAGCCTTGGTCGCTGTAATATCAAGGTTTAATTTATACCTCACTTCCTGTTTAAACTGGGACTACTTCAGAATTCTTTTTCTCTGTATTCTTCCTCCTATTTGACTAGTAAAGAGGAGAAATGGATAAACAGACTGCTTAAAGGGATAGTTTACTTCTCAAAAATGAAGACGCTGTTGTCATTTACTCACCCTCATATTGTTCAAAACATCTACAAATTAATTCTAATTGAGTATTTTTTTATACATTTACTTGAAATGTATGACTTTCTTTCTGCCTTGGAACACAACAAGTGATGTTAGGAATATTAGCCTCAGTCACCATTTACTTTTCATTGTATGGTAAAAACAAGATGCAGTGAAGGTGAATGGTGACTGAGGCTGTCTGTCCCTAACATTCTGCCTTTTGTGTTCTACGGGAAAAAGAAAGTCATACATGTTTGGAACATGACCGTAAGTAGATGACAGCGTTTACATTTTTGGGTGAACTATCCTATTAAGCAACAACATCGCTGTTTAATTGTATCACAGACATGCCAGACAAAAATATATATTTCCAGTAGTTACACTTATTTTAAATGTAACTGATATACTTAAAACTGATTGTTAACATGGGACAAGTGCGACTAGATTTAGCCATCCAGATCCTGCCATCATTAAATGGTTATCCAGTGCAAAGCTGATGAATGAATTTTCCAGTAAAGCTTTAAGAAAGTTATACCACACAGAATCACCACTTCAAACAAGCCACATCTTGTTCAGCTGTCTTTTCACAAGGAGGAAGAGGTGTGGTAAAATATTGCAGATCCAGTTCCCCACTAATTTCTAAACATTTCTCTAGAGCTTCACCTGGTGGTGAAATATATGAACTGTTTGTCAAGTAAAGAGTTTATACAACATTTTGCAGTCAACGGTAGCTTCTTTTGAAATTGATCATGTGTTTGTGTGCAGGCTGCAGATCGCACAGGAAGAACACCTCACGGTGGAGTTTGAGAAGGTCAACCTGGAGCATGAGTTACGAAATGAGATAAACGCAGCCAAGCAGGAGGCACAAAGGCTCAAAGAACTGCGTGAGGGCACAGTGAACGAGCTGAGCAGACAGAAATATGCAGAGGAAGAGTTGGAACAGGTATCTTTGTTTGCATAGCTTTACTAAAGTATAGTTTACCCAAAAATACAAATTCTCTCATCATTTAGTCACTTTCATGCCATCCCAGATGTGTGTGACTTTCTTCTGCAGAACACAAATTAAAATGTTTTGAAGAATATCTCAGCTCTGCTGGTCCATACAATGAAAGTAAATGGTGACCAGAACATTGAAGCTCCAAAATCACATAAAGGCAGCATAAAAGTAATCCATACAACTCCTGTGGTTTAATCAATGTCTTCTGAAGCAATGCAATCACTTTGAGTGAGAAATAGATCAATATTATGTATTTTTTTACTATATATCTCCACTTTCACTTTCAAAATATAAAAGTGAAAGTGGAGATTTATAATAAAAAGAACATAAATATTGATCTGTTTCTCAGCCAAAATGATTTGCATGAGGGTGGTTAAATATAGTGAATAAATTTAGGTTAAAAGGCAAATTTTCTTTTCTAAAAAAAAAACAATGCTATGTAAATTAGTCATCATCCTATTAAATATGCATACATTTGCATATAATACCAAATGTTAGACTCAGAAAATGACAGACGGTTTGTTTTTTTGCGATTAGCAACTCAGTGGTTCGTAATTGCCGGAACCTTTTGTCAAAAGGTTGTGAATATAACAAAATATTTAGGTAAGCAGTTTGCTTTTCAAGAAACAAAATATTCATTTTGGCAAAATACCTGCAAAACTTGCTGTAAAAAGGGTTGTACCTGTTATGAAACATTGTATTTGCTATATACCCAAAATGGAAAAATATTAATATATACTAATTTGTGGTAATATAAATACACAAATGTATGATTGTTGACTTATTCTGAATGCTCTCTGAAAGTTAGAAAGTTGAAGTGGGAAAAATTGCAGTAATCCAAAATTATAACATCCAAATATAATTGTGTTTTATGCATGAAGTACCTCCCCTAACATGTATTATTGTAAAATAATAATGATGATGATAATAATAGTAAAATAGATTATGAATCTATGATCATTAGTAATGTGTGATCAAGAGGGTGTTTTACTAAAAATTTTATTAATTTCTCAAACCTTAGTAAAATGATTAGCACGGTTCAGCTGAAGCAAATGCCTCTTCACCATTTGCACACCAGCAACATGTTTGGAGACCCTCACTGTCTCCCATAGATTCATCATTGGTGTTCCATCACCATGGAAACCACTCAAGTGGTGCAAAAGAGGTCGCACAGAATTAGCTCCCCAAAACACTGAAGAGTGTTTGTGCATGTATTTGTTAGGTGCGCATGGCTCTGAGGAAAGCAGAGAGGGAGCTGGAGTCGAGGAGCAGCTGGTCTCCTCCTGAAGCTCTGCAAAAATGGCTACAACTCACTCATGAGGTGGAGGTACAGTACTACAACATAAAGAAGCAGAATGCAGAAAGACAACTCATCATGGCTAGAGAAGGGGTGAGACTGTCACATACAAGCAATTACTGAATATCAAACGCTGCTTTGCCTATTCTGTGAGTTTGACATCCATTTAGCTGTTAAAGGAAAAGTTCACTTAAAAATTAAAATTCGGTCATCATTTACTCACCTTTGTGATGTGCCAAACCTGTATGACTTCCATGGAACATAAAAGGTGCATTTTTGATGAATATTCTGGCCACCCTTTACCATAAAATGAGGACTGGAGCTGTCAATCTCCAAAATGACAAAAAAGCACCATAAAAGTATCAAAGAAAATTGGTTCAAACAACAGCTGAAATTTAAGTAGCTATTCACTGATTTACATGCGTTGAATAAGTTACGTAAAAGTAATCCACTACAAATTACTAACTACTTTTCTAAAAAATTGTAATAAGATTACATTTACTTTTTACTTCATTGATAATAACGTTACTAATCACATTGTTTTTAAGTTACTTTCTAAATTAAAATTTTTACAAAATAATGTATATTTTCTCCTTGTTTATTGAAAGTCAGTAACTGTAGTCTGATTACAAGAATGTATAATGTTACCCTGCTTTTAGTGCCTAAAGTTAGCAGATTACAGTAACTAATTACTTTGTAATCCAATTACACCGATCCCTGATTTTTTTACTCTGGCAGAAAAATGTTTGGAATAATGTACATATTTTGCTGTTTCAGAAGGAAATCGGTACTTTAATTCATCAAAGTGGCATTCAACTGATCACAAAGTATAGTCAGGACATTATTGATGTAAAAAAAAACAGCACCATCACTATTTGAAAGTCATTTTTGATCAAATCTAGACAGGCCCCATTTCCAGCAGCCATCACTCAAACACCTTATCCTTGAGTAATAATGCTAAATTGCTAATCTCATACTAGAAAACCACTTGCCATTATATCAAACACTGCTGAAAGATATTTGGTTGATTAAATGAAGCTTAACATTGTCTTTGTGTTTGTTTTTGAGTTGCCACAGTATGCAATAGGCTGGCATTTCTTAAGGTCAATATTAGGTAAAAAATGGCAAAAAAAGAAACTGATTTCTCAAGAAACTCTTCAGTCAATCGTTGTTTTGAGGAATGAAGGCTATACAATGCTTGAAATTGCCAAAAAACTGAAGATTTCATACAAAGGTGTACACTACAGTCTTCACTGACAAAGGACAACTGGCTCTAATAAGGACAGAAAGAGATGTGGACGGCCAGATTTACAACTAAATAAGAGAAGTACATCAGAGTCTCTAGTTTGAGAAATAGATGCCTCACATGTCCTTAGCTGACAGCTTCATTGAATTCTACCCACTCAACACCAATTTCATGTACAACGGTAAAGAGAAGACTCAGGGGTGCAGGCCTTATGGGAAGAATTGCAAAGGAAAAAGCCACTTTTAAAACAGAAAAACAAAAAGAAAAGGTTAGAGTGGGAAAAGAAACACAGACATTGGACAACAGATAATTGGAAAAGAGTGTTATGGATCTTAACCCCATTGAGCTTTTGTGGGATCAGCTAGACTGTATGGTGTGTGTGAATTGCCCAACAAGACAGCCACATCTATGGCAAGTTTTACAGGAAGTGTGGGGTGAAATGTCACCTGAGTATCTGGACAAACTGACAGCTAGAATGCCAAGAATCTGCAAAGCTGTCATTGCTGCATGTGGAGGATTTTATGATGAGAACTCTTTGAAGTAGTTTAAGAAGTTTGTCATGTTATTTATGTCCAGACTATATACACTGTGATCAGTTGAATGCCACTTTGGTGAATAAAAGTACCAATCTTTTTCCATAAGAGCAAAATATACATTATTAAAAACTTTTGGCCACCAGTGTACATGTGGTTGTGTTTGTCATGACAGGCAGAAAAGATTAAGAAGAAGAGAGGATCACTGTTTGGAACATTCCAGCTGGCTCACAGCTCTTCATTGGATGATGTTGATCACAAAATCCTGTCAGCCAAGTGAGTCTATCATTGATGTCACCGTTTATTGCAGACATTGATGTTTTTTGTTTATTTATAAACTTTTTATATAAATCTGCCAACCTTGTTTTTTTTAAAGCAGTGGTTTTCAACAGTTAATTTTTATCCTCACTCTTTAAATGAATAGACTTATCAATATTTATATCACGAATTATAGGACAAAACATTTCCCATATCTTCTGTTTTTGGCGTCTAGGGCTGTGTGTCTAATATTGCTAATATTAATACAATATTTGTTCCAGTGTTTGTCACATTTATGATGTTGTTTATGCAAAATGCAAAATCGTCTTTTTTTCCTATTCAATCTTATGTCATTTAAATCATTGGCATATTGTCTATTTAGTTCATGTAACATTAATTCATTTAACATTTCGATTTTGAATTGACACTTTTCTTGAGCTTTTGTTCACTAAACATTTTTGGTACTGTGTTGGGTCACCACTTGATGTCTGATGTCATGAAGCAAAACCAATTGAGAACCATTATTTGAAGTACACCAACCAAACCAAACATCTTGCGTCAACCTTTATTTTACATTTCCACAGACAGGCTCTGGGTGAGGTCACTGCCGCGTTAAGAGAAAAGCTCCATCGCTGGCAGCAGATCGAGATTTTGACAGGTTTAAATATTGTAAATAACCCTGGCATGTCCTCTCTGGCCTCTGCCCTAAACCTTGACCCTGCTTTCCTGGGCATCCGCCCCACCACACCTCAGCACCTGCTGCTATCTGATGACCTAGACGATATGGACGAGGACATACTTTCCACAGGAACCATGCAATGTGAGTTTATTATGTACATGTGTGGACTATTGTAGTGCTGTTTTTAACTATTATGTTAACTGTTGTGCCGAGTAAGAATTGGCATATGACCTTGTTCATCTATGTTTTAATTGGAGATTCTCAGCCTTCTTAAAGGGATAGTTCCCACTAAAATGTCACCATGTTGTTCCAAAGTCGTATGACTTTCATATGACTAATTCTCCGATGTAGAGATGGGCAAAAGGACAGACTCAGTCACCATTCACTTTCATTGTATGGAAAAATTATGCAATAAAAGTTAATGATGTGGCTGGCTTTCATTCTGCCTAACAAGTTCTTTTATAATCCACTACAGAAAGAAAGTCATACGGGTTTGGAACAACATTACGGAATTTACAATTTTGGCTGAACTATCCCTTGAATAATGTTCAAATTTGATCTGGAACAGTTGATGGCCAGTTTTCTAATCCTAATACATGGGAATGTAGCTTTGTGGTGTGATAAAATTGGCTAATGTCCACAGATGCCGCATGGCAGATGGACCGGCGAGTGAGCGACCTTTGGCCTGTTGGGTCCGAGAGCCAAACCCTGTGGAAACATTCTGGTTGGCACAACCCCCTTTATTCTCTCAGCCAATGCTAACACTAAGAAACTCTTCTGTGTCCCTCCCACTGGCCGTTTAAGACTTTATAGATGTTCTGCAACAGAAATGATATCTCCAACTCTTTAACAGACCACTGAGTAACAAATACAAACAAAGTTCAGATGTGGAATCATGTTAAACAATTTCATGGGCATCTAAGGTGAATTAAATCTTTTGTAATCATTATTGTAGACATTATAATTCTACATCTGTATTGATGACAATTACACTTACGTCTATAAAAATGAAAGGAATAGTTAACCAAATGAAAAATGAATATCATCATTTACTCTTATATTGTTCCAAACCTGTTTCTTATTTCCATGGAATACCAAAGGAGATGTTCTCAGTCACCCTTCACTTTCATTGTATTGACAAAAAAGATGCAATGAAAGTGAATGGTGACTGAGACAAAAATTCTTCCTAACATCTCCTTTTGCATTCAAAGAAATAAAGAAAGTCATTCAAGTTTGGAACAACATAAGGGTAAGTAAATACAGAAATTAATTTTGGGGTTAACTGCCCATTTAAGTGTTATATTGAAGAAAGCTCTAAAGGCAGAGCGAACGTTTAAAGGAATAATTCACACAAAAATGAAAATTCTCTAATTTACACACCCTCATGCCATCCCAGATGTGTATGACTTTCTTTCTGCTACAGAACACAAATTAAGATTTTTAGAAGAATATCTCCACTTTGCAGGTTCATACAATGCAAGTGAATGGTGGCCAGAATTTGGAAGCTCTAAAAAGCATATAAAGGCAGCATAAAAGTAATCCATACGACTCCAGTGTAGTAATCAATGACTTCTGAAGCTATCCAGTTGTTTGGGGGTTAGAATAGACCAAAATTAAAAAAAAAAAGTTTTTTTTTCACTGTACATCTTGACAGCAGTCTCCTGGGTGATCATGATTTCAAGCTTGTTTACACTTCCTATAGTGCCATCTAATGCTCCGCGCGTGCATCAAGCACTAGGAAGTGTAATCAAGCTTGAAATCATGATCACCCAGGAGACTGCTGTCAAGATGTCTGTCTTTTGCTGAACACAAAGAAAATAGAAGAATATTTAAACTCTGTAGCTTCATAAATTGCAAGTGAATGGTTACCAAAACTTTGTAGCTCCAAAATGCACTTAAAGGCAGCATAAAAGTAATCCATAAGATTCCAGAAGTTAAATCTATGTATTCAGAAGCGATATTATGTGTGTGGGTGAGAAACAGATAAATATTTAAGTTCTTTTTTACTATAAATCTCCACTTTCACTTTCACATTCTGAAAGTTAGAGTGGAGATTTAAAGTAAAAAAGTATTTAAATATTTATCTGTTTCTCACCAAAAGTGATTGCATCACTTCAGAACTGCTGGAGTCTTATGGATTACTTTTATGCTGCCTGTATATGATTTCTGGACATTCAAAGTTCTGCCACCATTCACTTGCATTGTTTGGACCTACAAAGTGGAGATATTCTTCTAAAAACATTCATTTGTGTTTTGCAGAAGAAAGAAAGAAGAAAAGTATGACACATCTTAGATGGCATCAGGGCGAGTAAATGAGAGGCATTTTTGGGTGAACTGTTCACAACGCTTTCCCTTTTTTTTTTTTTTTTTTTAAATAGCTTTTCACACTAACTAAGTTTAACCCTGGGTCAGTTATTCTCACTGTATATCTTTGGCACAGCATTTTGGGGATAGCACCACAAGCATTGCTAAGCCTGCTTTGGAGCAGGGCTTCATGACCCTGGGTTAAAGGCGGTGCTAACCCCCTTTCAGAATTGGAATTGTGAACCATTACACAACATTTTGCGGTAATGTACTATGTTTTAACTTATTACATGGCTCTTTAAAATACTTGATTCTTATTGGTAAATTGCTGCATTCTGCGGTCAAATCATTTTGTATAATGAAGGCTAAACTGTCAAATTTACCATTGGCTCAGGCTGCCGATTATTTTGTATCTCTCCTTTTTCTCGTATGATAAACTAATTTACACTCATGAACATTATTATGTTTATATATATGTAGTCATTTGGTTAGTAGCCATGTAATAAGCAGGAAAATGTACAGAAATTTGCTCAATATTGCAAAATTAACCCCTTTAGGGTAGTATGGGCTGATCACACTGTCTAGGTTTATTTTGCAATAATGACCAACTTGACTGTACATTAGCCTGAATTTCAACATTGCAATGTTTCAACTAACAAAGAACTGCATAAAAGCAGCATTTCTCTATAGGCTGGAAATCTCTGTACTCCTATGAACAGTTTTTATACCCACTGTGAACATCGATCACCTCTGCACAGCAGTTGAATTGTTGCAATGCTTTCACACTTTTGTGTTCACTTCCTATTCAACATCTCAGCTCTGTTTCCTTTTCCTGCTCATCAAAGTCTATCATTATGTTTTTATATTTTCCTTCATTAACCAACATTATTTTGATTTATTACCATCACACACAGCTACTCCCTGCTGTACCTTCCTAAATGTGTTTGTATTTTTGTAGATCCTTGCTTTTGCTCTTAACTTCTATTGTCTCTCCTGTTTTCAGTAACTCATCAACATCTTTGTGTGCTTCTCCTCAGCTCCCAGTCTCATGTCCCTCCGGCCTCGACACGGAGACGCCTTGCTGAACCTAAGCTCACAGAGGTTGGTAGAAGACAGTGAGAGTGTGGCTGGGCCCATGTATCCCCTGCGGCCCCACAGCCGCCCGTACACGCGACAGGCTCGCAGCCACTCTATAGGCCAGCTAGAGTTCCTCCCTGTGCCCTCACTCTCCTCTTCTCTGTCTCATCCCTCCATCATCTCTCCTATGCAGTCTCTCTTTTCCTCTTCCAGCTGTTCTTTCTCTGGTTCTCGTTTTGCTGCACTTCGGTACCGTTCCTCATACTTCAAGTCAATGGAGGCAGTGTCCGGTTTGCCACCAACAGGGTGCACTGGTTCATGCACTTTACAGAGAACTGGAAGCATTGGGTACCTCATATGCTGTTGTCTATGAAAACACATAGCATGTGTGTGTTGGATGTGGCTAACGCCCCTGCTTTGAACTAATTATTAATTTAATCAAATACAGGGTTTCCACCAGTGTCTGAAATATTTAAGGAAAAGTCATTACAAATCTCTGACATTTTTTAGATTTTATTAATTTATTAATTATTGATCAACTAGACACTGCTTTGTGTGAGCTTTGTGTGAAGGAATGAGGGCTCAGATAGCTGAATCGTCCATTTTTTTCACAGAAAAGTATGTTGCATTATAAAAGTATAATGGATAACAAATGCTGTTTCACGTTGGCTTTAAATGAATCCTGACAGATTGAAGCAAAGATAAAAGGGCTAAAGCACAATACGTAGACTCTGAAATTCTCTTCTCTCCTTGTCCCGTCGTCTAGGGATCTGAACCGGTCGGAATCGGATTCCTCCCTCTCGAGGTCTCAGCCAGCTGGGGAGACCCATCACTACTCCTCTACTCCACTGTACAATACACTTTCCAGGTCCAATGGGGGTTCCTCCACAGACAGCCCACTACTGAAGAAAAAGACCTTTGGCATGGAGAAGTGTGCCAGTCTTGGAGAGATCCACTCTCAGCCATCCAGTATCACCTCAGTCGAGTCTTCTCGCTCTCTTTTCTATACCTCTACTGAACCGGATGGCCCCTCAGTGAGGACCAGCAGTCGTATCACTCAAATCCCAGGCAAGAAGAACCTGGTGGATGAGGACAGTGGATCTACAGGGGAAGACACTGAGGGCTCCAGCTCTGGCCGCAAGAAGCACACCTTTCCCAGAATCTTTAGAAAATTAAAGAAATAACTACACCAATGGAATCCCCTATTTAAGGCCTTTATGGATTTTCCATTGTAAGAGAGTAATGTAAATAAGAGTTTTAAAAAGTCACACACAAAAGGACTTGGGGGGGGGGGGGGGCTGTTAAGACAGAATGTGTGATTGCATTACAAAGATCAAGATTCAGTGCAACAATTGAAACCGAATGCAGGTGTCTTGAGGCACATTTTTAAGTTGATGGTGTTTAAAAACGTGCCGCTGAGAAACAGTGAGATGCACCACAGTGGAAAAAGACATCAGTCTAGCTCATGTTTACAAAAAAGTATTCAGTGTTCAATACAAGTTAAGCTCAGGCGACAGCATTTGTGGTATAATGTTGATTACCACAAAAATAATTTTGACTCATCCCTCCTTAAAAAAAAATAACAGAAGTCTGAGTTCCAGTGAGGCTCTTACAATGGAAGTGAATGGGACAATCCATAAACATTCAAATACTCACTGTTTCAGAGGTATAGCCACAAGAAGTGAACAATATGTATGTTAGTGTGATAAAATCACTTACTAACTCTTTCTGTGTAATGTTACATATAATTTTACATCTACATTTCTAAGCCGTAAACCCTAAAACGACCATAAAAAATCTCTATATAAACAACTTTACAACTCAAGTTATACATGAGTTGGACATGAACAGGAGAATTAATGTAAGTGCTTTTATAAAATTATAAGTTTCACTTTTCTGCCTTTTTATAAACCCTCCAAAATCTGGCCCCATTAACGTCCATTGTAAGTGCCTCACTGTAACCTCGAATTTTGTGGAAATCAACATTACCCCGAATAATCCTTTAAGACTAGCACGGTGGTACTTTTAATCCTCATCATTGGGAGCATCTTTTCGAAGAATTTTATACTTTAGAAAATATATTATTTAGAACACGTCATTTATGTTGCATTTTTGACTTATAGTTTGTGTTGACCAGTGGAACAGAAACAGTCATTTGTTGGGAACAGGTATAATGTCACTGTAAATGTTTTTGTCTAGTTACTTCAACAAATAAGTGCACTTGATGGCATTTCCATTTGAGTGTTTCATCTATTTTTATTATGAGCTTTAGCTTTCACTCTCAATGGACTGATTTACAAACGCCTCGGTGCATGCAAAGGTTTTCTGCACATACAAATGACTCAAGCCTGCCCTTTGGCATGTTGTTTTACATAGGATTTGCTTGGACTTTTACCTTTTCATGTGGTACTGCAATGCTTCAAGGATAACAACTTAGCTACAAATATGAACACCATCCATTTCTTAAGAAAGATTAGAGACATCAGAATACTTAAATATACTAAATATATACACAACCACATACTAAAAATAAACATTGAATGCCAGTATGAGGAATGAGCATCTATGTACTTGTATTGACTGACGGGTGCTAAATATATATTTTCTTTGCTTTTGATTTGACTCCTGTTGCCAAAATGGTTAGAGGAAATTGGAGTATTTCTCTATAAAAGCATTGCCAAATGTTTTGCCGTGTACTCCCTGTATGTGTTAACAGACCATGACGTGTAGCGTAGTTCTCATACTCATTTCTGTCTCTCGTGTTCTACATGTAACTACATGCCTCTAACTCCCAAGTCCTTTCATTAAAATACTGAAAGAAAAAAGGGTGTTTTGTTCATTCAGATGTGGAATGCTCACATACTGTGCACTGGGGAGTTTAATGACAAATCTTCACAACAATATACTTTTACTTGAGAAGCACCATTGTGAGATATTAAGTCTTGTTTCTATAGAATTCTAGCAATGCTATAATGCTTACAACAAGAAAAAAGCTATTTGCCAGTGGGGTAAGAAAAATCAACTCAATTCAAGGGAGTTATTTTTCTAACCCACTGGCAGATATTTTTGTCTTAAACCTCAATAAATGTCATTAGATTTAACTGAAAACAAGACTGTCATTTTGCATTCTCTAAATGATTTACTGTGCTCTGAATTTATAACTCGTCCTGTTCAGCATGCATGTTTTGATTAACATTTTCTTTGCACCATGGCTCAAATAAATTGAAGTGTAAATTATGTCATTTTGAAACCTTCCCATGAAGTAGCTGAGCTATTTTTGTTTGAAGAAATTGGCTTTGAAATATATAGCAACAACACTGTATGCTGACCCAATACCTCACATATTCAGATATAACACTGTGTATATCTCAAATGTTTTAAATAGTTCACCCAGGGTTAGCTTAAAAATATCAGAGATGTTTTGGCACTGCAGTCCACTGTATTTAACAGATCCTGAAGCTTTGTTTGCATCTACCATCATGGAGCAGATCGCTAAAAAGCTAGGCACCATGTATGCTCAATTGCAAGTTGAGAAAATCTAAATCATGACCGCTCTGAGTTAGTATCCACAATAAAGCCCCAACAAGGACAGGATTATCATTGTTGCCATGGTGCTCAAATAAACAATTTTGAAAAGTGTGTTTCATTCAAGCTGTGCATGGCCATGGTCAAACATTGAAATATGATGAAACAATTTTGAATTCCCTTTGGTACATAGTTTTACTAAGAAGAAGAATTCAGTTGTGCCACAAAGACATCAGATTTTATTTGTATGACATGGCCTTTGACAAATATTATCAAAATATTTATTACGTTTTTATATATTTAACATTCTATAATATTTATACTACACTTTATTCACTAGATCTACAATGGTAGTTATATAAAATCAGCAGTTTGACTAAACCACATCAGGTCTTCTAAAGGGATTGACTTGTTTTAATGTGGCTCTTGTCTTTGATGTAGAATTCACTGTAAAAGAAAAAGATCTCTTTATAAAAGTTAAAATGCACCTTTTTCACACTCTGCATGATTTTGTCTTAAAAGACCAGACAAACAGAATGGGATGGAAATAGAATTCTTTGGACATCAATTATTCAGACAGAGAACACAATGTCTCCCTGTTTCTCAGTACCACATCAACTGAGAATTAATTATCATAAATAAAGCTTTTTGTAATGAGTCGTACAAAACAATAAGATCATTTCAGTCCACCTTTTTGAAAATCTGTACAGGCAAGGAATGCACAGTTTCTCCAGTCAGGAAGTACTTGTTAGGACTTGTGCATTTGAGAGGGTGCAGTTCAGCCTCCCAACGCTGGAGGCACCGTTATGCTTCGCTTATGGCCTCCCAGTTCATGGCAGTGAAGTCGGCTTCAGTCAGGTTAACCGTGAAGGGTCCCTCTACTCTCTCAGGCTCCACATGCTGCTCCTCATTGTTGGCATTGAGGTCGTTTACGCGCCAGGAGTTCAGCGGACGGATGGATTTCTTAAAACGCTATGTGCACAAACAAGAAAAATGCTTGTTAGAGATTTGACTTAATACGTACACTAGCTGATCATGATAATGATAATTTACCTGTTCAATTTGTTAAAGGAATAGTTCGCCACAAATGAAAATTCTCATCATTTACTCACCCTCATGCCATCCCAGATGTGTATGACTATCTGTCTTCTACACAAATTATTTTTAGAGCAATATCTCAGCTATGTCCATTCATAATGCAAGTGAATGGGGGGCAGAACTATGAAGGTCCAAAAAGAATATAAAAGGCAGCATAAAATAAGTCATTATTTACTATAAATCTCCACTTTCACATTCTTTTATTTTAGGCGATTCAAAATTTTCTGTGCATATCGCCACCTACTGGGCAGGGAGGAGAATTTATAGTAAAAAAGGGCTAAAATATTGTTCTGTTTCTTACCCACATCTATCATATCGCTTCTGAAGACATGGATTTAACCACTGGAGTCATATGGATTACTTTTATGTGCTTTTTGGAGCTTCAAAGTTCTGGTAAACATTCAATTGCATTGTATGGACCAACAGAGCTGAAATATTCTTCTAAAAATCTTAATTTCTGCAGACGAAAGTCATACACATCTGGGATGGCATGATGGTGAGTAAATATGGTGAACTATCTCTTTAAGAATAATGAAATCGCATTTAAAATTATTCACAAAGTAATAAAGTTATCCACTATTCTAAGAGTAGGCAGTTGGTAAGCAATGTACAAACTTGCCACTTTTAGAATTCATAAAGCATGTGCAGTCATAGGTGTGCATCTATAATCATTTTGCAATGGCTTTGATTGAGGCTCATCCGATTGGAATTTGGAATCGGAACGATTCATTTTCTATAAGTTTAAACTGTTATATAATAATCAACCACATAGAGCTATTTCAGCCTCTACTTCCACTGCTCACTACTACTTCAGTGACTTACGTCTTTTAGAGTGCCAGACTCTTTACTGATGGCGACTATGGCCCAGATGAGAATTTGCAGACAACAGAAGGCACCCATACACACGCCCAGTGCTTTGCCCCAAGTCGGATACACGTAGGAGCCATAGCGTAGCGAAGTACGGTACATCTCAATGAAGATGTAAGTCAGGATGAACTGCACAGAGAGAACAATCTCTTAACATTCTGAATATAAAACCAGAGGCCTCAGTAAAAGTGAAGGAAAAATCATTGTCAACTGGATAACATGTCCCAGCCATTGTGAGTATTCTCTAAATTATTCATTACACTGGACACTGGACATGGTGTTTGTTTCCACTTTGCTGAGGGTGAATGTGTTTTAAGTGTAGTACAATTCTGTTCACGCCCTTTTGGCCTTCGCCCTTACCAAATCATAACTATTGAAAATCACATTTACATAGACAAAACTAGAGAAAAGTTAGAAAAATATCCTCGCTGAACTCCAAGCCTGGTCAGACCGTGAGTCAACCAGCTAAAACAGCCAAGGAGAGACCAGCTAAGACCAGCAAATCAAGTTGATTTCAGCAGATATATGAGAAAGAATAGAGAATTTCTGTATGGGGTATCAAAGTCATAATATTTTTAGCAGAACTGTAATGACATATCATTACATGTTTAATGGTGACGGTGATTCTAAATAACAACCAAACCAAAACAGGACCCTCACCGTTAGCAGGAAGGGAGTGAAAACCACCCAGCAGGCTTTGAAGTAAAACAGCAGTTTTGTGCACCAGGGCGGACAATGACAGATCATGTCCACAATGTCCTGACAGAACTGGTTCACTCCTGTAATAAACAAATGAAATCAATAAAACATATGCAACTCCACACCTGTGTCATATGTATCACAAAGTGCAGGAATGGTGAAATAGAAGACTGCTTGATGATGGATCAAAGAGATGCCTTTAAAATGTGACAGAGATTTTTATTTAGCTGGCACTTTTTATCCAAAGCCGTTTGCATGGCATTACCACAAGGATTATATCCATGGAGTAGTTTCAACCTCAGATGGCACATCCACAGATTCGCCAAAGTCTGGGCATTTAGTGGCATTAAATCATGGCATGAAAGAGTTTCGTTTGAGGCACTTAGTAGCAAGCAGATATAACCCCATCATAAAAAACGATGGGGCAAGAAAAATTTGCAGGATCCTTATGCATTGACAATTTTCTATGACAAATAAGTGTATTTCCCTCTGAATATTCACTATCATTTTGCATCCAGACATTTTACATTTGAGGTTTTAGGTCATTCCCATTATCTTCAATGGTAATTTTCATATATTTTTAATGACTATAATACTGAAGTTTTTTTACTGTAAATACTTTAATTAAAAAACTGAATTAAAGATGAAGTGTGTACAAAAACCTGTACCGCCAAACGGAATTGCAATAAGAAACATTTTCAAATCAGTTTTCTGAAAACGCCTCCCATCTGATGTTGATGAAACAGATATTCCAGCCCCCAACTCACCCAATTGGTCGAGTCATTGTTATTGCCTCTCTTGAAATGGGTCGCCAAAACAAAATTCTATGTATTTCATAGCGCCACAGAGACCGCAATGAATGGCTTACTTACTGGCCACCATTCACTTACATTGAATGGACCTACAGAGTGGAGATATTCTTCTAAAAAACTTAGTATCTGTTCAGCAGAAGAAAGAAAGTCATAAGAGTATTTTCATATTATGGTGAACTATCCCTTTAAGCTATGACAGGAGAAAGTATTTAAACACAGAAAAGAAGTTACGCAATTCAGCTTGAACCATTGCAGTAATCAGAATTAAATTACTGAAATTACAGCAATGAAAATTGGCAAATGCAAATATTAATAGTCTTAAAAAATTTGCTTCATTTTCTTTAAGAAAAATCTAATTTTGTATATATAGGTTTTATTTTTATTTTAGGGGGAAATATTACCCAGACTCATTCTTTACACATTTTGTGAGATTCGCCCATTGTCTGTTTTCGCTTTTAGTGTTTACAGAGTGGTTGGTCTTTTTACATTTAAAAAGGAATAATCAGGGCACTATGGCAAAATGGTGACCACAGCTATTCTTCAGGTCATGGATCACCCCTTCCGGTGTTTGAAAATATTTGACTACTATGCTACCACCACCCATTAGGAAGTAAATGAGAGTGTACCATAGAAGAACGAGATGCCAATGCACATGAAGAGAGTGATAATGATGAGACCAAAGCTGGTGCTGAAGGAGTCTATGAGGGTGAACCAGTATATCCCTCCCTGTGATGAAACACACAAACTCAAAAAGGTGACATGACACCACAACAAACCCACAAAACAGTATTCCTAATGAAAAATATGAATGGAAAATGGAAGTGTTTATTAATTGTGATATTAAACAACAAATGTTACTAAACCATGTATAAAAGTGTCCAACACAGTTATTGCACCATAGAAAGAGCTTATGTGAAAGAGGAAATATGGAGGTGTATTTGTCAGTGTTCCTCATACATCGGTGATAAGTAGCAAGCCCATCAGATAGAAGCTGAAACAAAGTGCCGCCAGGAACAGCGTCTTGTACTTCAGATTGGATCTCAGTTGAGGAAACTCATCCAGCACAGCTGTACAGATGCCCTCCATGTTACCAAACTATCAAGACAGAGAGCAAATCACAATAGCAAGCTCGTCATTAGCTTAATAATATGCTTTGAGAGAAGCTTGCATTGTTTAGTGCTAAACAACTTTTCCTTTTTTAAAGCTTTAAAGTGAGTCAACATCAACTGCCATTCTATTGCAAAGACAGACCAAGATATTCATGACATTGTTTTCATTTTGTGTTTTTGGAATAAGACAGACAGTCATATGGGTTTGGAGCGACATGAGGGTTTCCTCTAAAGTTTGCATAAGTATTTATATATACTTCTATTTTCTATTCACTTCATTTTTATTCTATTTTTGTATTATTATCTCTGTCTTGTTGCTGTATTGTTTGTGCACTGGAAGCTTCTGTCACCAAGACAAATTCCTTGTATGTGTAAGCATTATTACTAAACCTGAAAGAGAGAAAAGAGACATGACTTTTGAAGTACAGATAGAGGAAGGAAACCCACTGTGTGCTCACGCACATTTACTGAAAGCTCTGTGGCAAGGCAGACCATACAGTGCAATTTCAAACATCACTGTTGACAAATCTGCATTCTGAACACCGTTGTTTCATAAACTCACATTTCGTATCGGTTGTCGGAAATGTTGATTATGAAAAATGTAGCCAAGGAAACTTGGCTAAATTAGATTAGAAAAAAAATAAAGAGGAAGGTAAATGTGTGACAGAATCTGAATGCACTGTAGTCTCTTACCAGTGTATCCACTCCCAACATAAAGAGCATTAGGAAAAAAAGGATGGACCAAAACACGGACCCAGGCAGAAGGGCCAGGGCTTCTGGATAGGCAACAAATGCCAGACCAGGACCTGGAAAGGAAAGACACAATTAAATGCTCTTGAAAACGAATAAACTAACAATCTATCCGTTGCAGAAAATCATTTAAGGATATAGAACGTGTTTTGAGTGCTTGTAAATCACTTCCGGAGCAACATGACAGGATGAACAGGAAGTACCTGTGTCTGCCACTTCACCCACAGGCACACCCTTCCTCCAAGCCATGTGACCCAGGATAGAGAAGATGGCAAATCCTGCAAAAAAGCTGGTAGTGCAGTTCCCTATAGTGATAATCAGAGTGTCTCTGGAAGAAAGGCAAATCGTTTTTACATGAGACCAGACGATCTAGCTTTATTGGTTTTCTTTTTTTTGCATAAAGGGCAAAAAACAACAACAATGTTTTCATAACAAGGCCTAACCTGATGACATTATTGTCAAATTTATTGTAAGAGGCCATTGACAGGAGCCCACCAACTCCAATACCAAGTGAGTAAAAGATCTGTGATGCAGCATCATTCCAAACCTACAATGACAGGAAATCATTACTCAATCATTAACCACATTCCACATACAATAAAGGAAATTGAAAACTGTTGCTTTCATAGAGTTGATGGTGTGAGCGAAATGGTACCTGTGCGTCGGCCAAATGAGCCCAGTTTGGAGTGAGGTAGAAGGCTACGCCATTTAAAGAGCCCTCTAGGGTTGCCCCTCTAATGATGAGGACCACAAGCACAAAATATGGGAAGGTGGCAGTCACATACACCACCTGTCAGCAGAGGCAAAAACAAAGTGTGAGTTTTGAATAATTGTATCATATGCTCTGGGCACAGCAGCTGATTTAAATCCAGTCTATTATTCCGGTCTCTTGTCCCAAAATTGTGGAACTCGTTACAGGTGAAATTAGATTTGTGGCAATGAATCTTAGTTTGTGTAAATCATGTAAAAACATGTCTATATTTTGTACATCTAATTTTGTTTTTACCTTGTTTTTACCATGCAGTGTCTTGAGAAGTTACATTTAAAGGCACTATATATAGTAAAAACAAAGTTTAGCCTATTATTATTCAAATTAAAGCCAACCAACAAGTCATTTAGTGGGGTTGACAAGTTTATCTTTATATAATCTTTTGATTTTTTTGTTTCTTTAGTTTTTATGTTTTAAAATTAAAGTGGCGGTGCTTTAATTAGAGTGGTGACAGCAAGCTAGCTGTCTGTCAGTTTGTACCATAAAATCCT
Source organism: Xyrauchen texanus (assembly GCF_025860055.1). Taxonomy (NCBI): domain Eukaryota; kingdom Metazoa; phylum Chordata; class Actinopteri; order Cypriniformes; family Catostomidae; genus Xyrauchen; species Xyrauchen texanus. The sequence continues at coordinate 24,454,295 of NC_068309.1, read as the reverse complement.
ATTGGAAAAGCTGCATCAATAAATTAAATGTATTTACTTTAATGCATCGCCACTACCACCATACACATTCATATGGACGTTTATGGCAAGCCGAATTGACTTTTAATAATTTGCAGGATATGAATTGTTGATATCAACAATTACATTTTTACTAGTTAAAAAGCGAATTCTTGATATCAGGAATGTAATAACTACTAGTGAACATGCTCATTTTTTATAGCAGTAATTGCATATGAAGTACTACTAAAATTTTATCCTTGATATAAAAAATGACTTCATCACTCGCAGAAACTCAACAGGTAGAAACTGTAATTCTAGATATCTGTAATTGCATTTTCACTAATAGAATTTCACAATGATCTGTCATTCACTCCTTTTCAAAACGCAATTACGGATATACAAAATGTTTTTTTGTTTTTTTTGTTTGTTTTTTTACTAGTTCAAAATTTCACATCTCAGCAATGCACTTCTAAAAAATTACCAATTTGTATATAATTAATTTCAAGGTTATTAGTGCAAATGTCCATTCTGGAGATCAAACACTGAATTACTACCAGTAAAAATGCATATTTTTGATATCAGTATTGAACTAAAAGAAAATCTGAGAAGAGAGGGAAGAAACTTGCAGGTTATAAAACCTTGTTCCCTGTTTGGGGAAGCCCAACCTGCAGCCATACAGATACCCTGTAAGGACACACCCTTTGCCAATGCTCAAGAGGAGGCCATACTCCTGGTAGAATGAGCCCTCACACCCATTGCAACTAATAAGTGAGGGCAATGGCTTCAATGACCCAATGGGATAACGTGTACTTGGAAATGCCTGAACCCTTCTAGGGGCTTCCAAAACAGACAAACTGTTCAGACACCCTGAATTGACTCATAGAATCAACATATATACTTAAAGCCCTTATTGGGCAAAGCATGTGCAATCCTATAGCCTCATCTAACTCAAAGGGAGGAGAGAATCCCTGTAGGGTGATAACCTGAATTTTAAAAGGTGTTGTTAGTATCTTGGGCACATACCCCTCTCTGAGCTTGAGACTGCCCAGTCCAAACTCCACATACGAGTTCTTAACTGACAAGGCGTCAAGGTCCCCTATGCGTTTGACTGATACCAAGGCAAGTAGTAGCACAGTCTTTAGTGAGAGTATGTGTAAACGTAATTGCTCCAGTGGCTCAAATAGGGGCTAGAGCATCTAAGATCACAAGAGACCTTGGCAGTAACAAAGGCGAAAATTAGCAGTTTCCAGGGACGCAAAAAGGTTCACCTGGGCCTTCCCAAATACCTCTCAAATATTCTGTACTACCTGAGGATAGAGTCTCTATTCCCCTGGTCTGACACCATGACCTGAACGCAAATCTGCCACACCGTTCAAGTGGCCCAGGACGTGCACTGAAGCGATAGATAGGAGACATAACTCCCTCCAGAGGAGAATCCAGCATGCCAAAATCAGCATTGGGCATGACCAAACTCCCCCCTGACATTTAAGTATGCCACTACTGTCGTGCTATCTGTTCGAATCAGACCATGACATCTGTGCATTTCTGCTCAGAAGGCCCTTAAGGCGAGAAAGACAGCCAACAGTTCCAGGTGATTTATGTGCTACATATATGTATATCCATGCTGATGACATAATTTGTAATGAAAATAGTTCTAATAAATTATAAATGAGTAAAATAGAGTAGTGTTGTCACAAATATCGATATTTCGATAAATATCGATACTGAAATATCTGAACGGTACCAATACTAATTTCCCTAAGTGTCGATACTAGCCGAGCTGTCACTTTCACTTCTCTCCAAAGGCGCGTTGACAAACACCACACACACTCGCACTCCTCTCATTCGCTCTGGTTAAATAGCAAAAGTGAAGTGAATGTAAAGATGGCGAGTGCATGCGGCGCCCCCGCGACCAGTTTTGTTTGATAAAGAACACAGCAGGAGTGCTATCTGGAAATATTTTTGATATGAAGCCAGACATCCCAAGTCTCCCGGAAGTTCCGGAGTCTCCCGCATATTGATAGCTTCTCCCTGATGCCCGCAATTTAGTTCAAATCTCCCGGAATCTATAGCGCACATGCGAGACAGAACATACTGCACGCATAACATAGATAGTGCGCACACAACATACATAGCGCGTGCACGGCAGAGAGGGAGAGAGCGAGAGACCTTATGAAAGCTAGTCAACCCCCTTGACGTTTAAGTATCTTTTGTTGACATTGAGATTTGATTTGATTTGACTTGGAAATACAAAAGATTGCACTTTTTATTTACTTGCACTTTATTGGTTTTTGAATGTATGGCAATCTGAGAGGCTTTTGAACAAGTGCAATACCTCAGGACATTTTGTTCATGTAAAATATACCTCATTGTCATGTTCTAGACAGTTCTACCCTCTTAATATTGTGGCAGTTTTTTTCTCTGTGGTATCGAAAATGGTATCGAATATCGATATTTTTCAAGGTATCGTATCGAACTTAGAAATTCTAGTATCGTGACAACACTAAAATAGAGGCATTTTCACTATTTTCATTAGTGGATCACACTATATTAGAAAACAAAGAAACATTTCCAAAAGAAACACAGAATAAAATGTATACTCAAAACAAAATGTTTTTTTTTTAAATAAAAAAAAAACAAAAAACTAAAAAAAAAAAAAAAGAGTAGGCCTACACACATACTCTAGATAAATATGAATATAATGCTGAAACATTTTTAGTGTGTTGGTTCAGTAGTAGTCTTTGCTAGGGCATGCAGTCTTGTGCTGTTTTACGGTGCCACTCTCAAATAAGACACCTTGACCAGCATCTGTTTATTGTTTTGTTTTTAATTTTTTTAGCAACTACACTCAACAAAGAGATACAATGTTTGAAATGAAAAAAAAAACAACAAAACAAACTGGACCAGTGTGAAAAATAAATGTAATCGATTAACAAACAAGCCACCAGTTTTGTTTTCTTCCTTTGAATAATAGTACTGGAATGCCACTCCAAACCATTCCGGCCCAATTTAACCCCTGATTATACTCCTCTGCTTTTAAATCAACACCATCTCAAATTAAGTCCACACCTACTTTCCCACCAGGAACAGAGCCAACTGGATGCTCTCTGAATCATGATCTGTCCTCTTTAAAACATTTAGGTGTGGCTGGGTCAGGTCTTACCTTGCCAGAGCTGCGAATGCCCTTGAGCATGCAGAGGAAAATGACAAACCAGGCAGCCAGCAAACAGAGAGCTAGAGGCCAACGCACTGGGCCAGGATTATGCAGCCCCTCACTGTTAACCACACCCAGAACCTTTACACTGGAACATACAAACACACACAAACACACACTCAGTGTCTATTGGCATTTCAAATTCAACCAGCAGTATTTTCTCACTGGCTTTATTGCATATTAACAACATATGACTACTTCAAGTGGTTTTGGAAGTAAATTTGAACAGATCGCACCACAGATAAATATAGTTGCATCTATATTTGCATAGATGCAACATACATGTCTGTGAGTGTGTCTCTGTAACAGCAGTACTTTGGACTTGGATGCATGTTTGCTGTACATTATATATCACCTCTAACTCTGTTTGTTTTAGGTTCAAGGATGAGAACAAACAGAGTTTCACACACTTATTCCTACTGGTACTGATACCATTTTTTTTACTAAATATCAACAAACAATTATTAAAAGGTTACATAAAGTAAAAATAGATATTTCAAGTAACAATTCCAGAATAGCACTTCCTATAGTGTACAACAGTCAAGTTTGAGATTACTATCAAAATACAAAATAAGTGTCTTATATTCTATATTGTAAAAATGTTATGAGACCTGGGTGGAGTCACTCAGCAGCAGACATGGATTAAACCTCTTATTGATTACTTTTATGCTCCATTTATATGTTTTTTTGGACCTTCAGAGATCTGATCACATTCACTTGCATTGTATGGACCTACAGAGCTGAAATATTCTTCCAAAAATCTTTGTTTGTGTTCAGCAGAAAAAAGAAACTAATAGACATCTGGGATAGCATAAGTCAATATAATTATTTACTCAATAATGAGAGAATTTTCATTTTTGTGTTAACTATCCCTTTAATCTGACTAAAATCAACCTGACAAATGAGGTTACAAAAACAGTTGTATTTAAGGATTTGATCAGGTAGAAAAAGATCCTTGGAGGTCACATTTGCGGGTTATCACACATTTTTGTATCATATATTATACATTAAACAACAAAAATGAAAATCAATGTGGTATTATTAATCATAATAACCAAGAACACTTACTTCCAGAAGACCTCAGAGGGACTTTGTGTGCGATGAGTAGCATTTGTTTTGTTCTGTAGAGCAAAGGGGTAAAATTAGCTTTTTTGACAGACAGACTGACATACAGCAGATTTTGAACAGAATAGTAATACTCACTCCACAAAGAGCAAGATTATGAAGGGCATCACATGACCATGGTAGAGGGCTCTGGAAAGAACTGCCCAGGTAGTAGAACGTCCAAGCGATAATGACATTATAATAGAGACACACAAGTGTGGACACACAAAGCATCCCTATGCCAATACCTGCAATGAGATTAGGAAAACAAAACATCATCTCCATATCCCAGCCATTTGTTTGTTTAGTCTTGCATTAATTACTGATTATTACCTAACACAAGGATAGATTATTATTCTTATGCAAAGTTCAACTCCATGACTTGACACTCAGTGAATAATTATTAAAATCCAAGAACTAATTTACATAAATCACAGAACAATTTACAAAGCATGACTATATTAAGCCACTGAATTACTGAATTCCATGTGTAGTGGTACCTTTGAGGAGAGGGCAGCACTTCCACACCATGATGGGGCCTGCAGCTCCATACTGACCCAGGCTGAGCTCCATGAGGAAGAGTGGCATTCCCGTGAAGAAGAGCATGATGAAGTACGGGATGAGAAACACGCCTGCAGTGCAAAACAGGATGCTTGATTGCATGATTACACTTTAGAACTTCGCTTGATTACAGTCTGTAATTAAAAAAATTATTAGGGCTGTCGATTGACAAAAAATAACACGTTAAAAAGATTTATGCAATTAATCGCACCATGATAAGGAAGATTCCTAAGAAATGCAAGCTTGTAATACCATCCGTTTACTCCAGAGGGCAGTAAGTGAAATTTCAGCTGTATGCGCAGTTTATACAGTGAAGAAAACACTTCAGTAGGCAGAACAACGCAAACTCGCGTTACATTCTTGCGTTCAAAACACTCGAAGGAGCGCAAATGCGAACTAAGGGATCTCAAGATGTGTTTAAATATTGGGTATTAAACTATATTTAACTTGACACAGTGACCTAAACATTTTATGTTTATGATGCAACACACCCGAGACTCTACACAAGCATGTGTACATTAACAGGTCCTTAAACAAGCCCTCATAATAAATCTCCAACTGATTGACAAATTCACTTGTGAAATGAATTGCTGTGAACTGTATCCCAATGATTGACTTATGATCAATAAACAATACATTGTATTCTAAAGCCGCTTTTTGTATTGTCTTATCAATGAATAACTCTTCTGCCACAAGAGTGTAATGCATTTTAATTATCTAAAATATATATATATATATATATATATATATATATATATATATATATATATATATATATATATATACACACACACACACACACACACACACACATCTCATTTTTAAATATTTAAAGAGAAATTATAATTATATATTGATATAAATATGTATATCTTTATATATTGAATTAATTTTATATGAGGGGCTTTCTCCGCAAATATTTGTATATGCGATTAATTAATTGGGACACAATGTAATTAATTTGATTTAAAAAGAATTACCGATTGACAGCCCTAAAAATTATATTTAAACTTAAATAAAAATATATTTATTTAAATATAACATTTGTCAAATTAGGCATAATGATTTATCCTTTTAACAGCAGAATGGTTGAACAAGCACCACAGACACTTCCTGTGTTTCAACAGTATGTGCTGGTTAATTGCTGAAATAAGGTGTGTTTCACGCATACCATTAAACAGACTTTGCACAATAACTAAATTTTTACAAGGTGAATAAACAGTGCGCATTTACCTGCACAACCTTACACCGATTATCCTTAATAAGACGATTACGTAACCAAATTAAACTTGTGCGACCCAACGCACACATGCGTGAACATTTTGGCTTTGCTATATGCCATGCATAATTTGAATTAATTTAAACCAACTGATCTCAATTAACAATTTTATTTAAAAAAATAATAATAATTTCTATAACTTCGTCCCACTGTCCACATTTGTTGCCATAAATGTTTATTATTATTATTATTATCATTTTGCAAGTTTAAACTGTGCTACTAGTTAACAATCAGCGGTCACGCTCGGGTCTCAGGAAGTTAAGCAAAAACCAATCAGCACATGTAGATTTTTGCCCATTACCCCGATTTTGCTCGGCATGTTAACACCTTTACTAATGTGTGCAAGTGTTGTGCACATGACTGAGCACCTGAGCTGAGAATAACCTGTGATTTCATATCTCATGTTAACACGTTTTTCTTGCGTTGTCTGATTTTTTAAATAAACTGATTATAGGTTGTTATAAGCATATTGTTGTGCATGTAAACGCAGTCAGAGCTCCTGAATCACTGTCACTCTAGATTTTCTCTTCAGAATTTGTATTCCCACATTTCTATTCAATCAATCCAATACATAAAAAATTATAAATACTGTAGTTCTCTATACATAAATAGCAAATCATAAAAACATCACTGTTTACTGCTGTTAATTCTGGATTTAACTAAACACAACAATTCAGTTTAACAGGATTATAAGAACTAAAACAGAACTGAGTCAGACTGTGTGCATGCATGGATTGGTGTGTATGTGAGAGAAAGAGAGCAATTTTGGCTGACTCTCAGAGTGTTTCTTTGGTTTCAAGACTGGTATTTAGCTAAATGCCCTGTCACATAGTTCAGACTCACTGCTATTCATCCATTAATGACATTCATGCTTAGCAGAACAACATACTAGCACAATATCATGTGCTATCATAGTTTATCATGATTAATTCAGTCTCTCCATTCTCATTTAGTGTTAAAATTAATTACTGTAATATAACATGAAATACAACACCTGCAATCTACACTAAGCTCAGCCTGAAATGCCAGTGCATGTCTACACCAGATGACTTCATTTGTATTACCAGCCATCTTTACATTGCAAATTGTTTTTTTGGTTTTTTTGGTTAAATGGCCAGCTTGGTTTAAGCAAATATTTTAAGCAGGAATGTGCCCTCTCTAGTACAGAGGGAGAAATCCAGTTTTGGAGAGGGGTGGATTTGAGGTCTACTGATATTTTGGATGTTGCACTGATAAATAGCTTGTGTCTCTTAGAACCCAAATCAGCCACAAAATAAAAGCTATATCTATCCATCCTAAAAGCTCTTTGCAGATTTTTCATGTTTACTGTCACTGACCTCCTCCGTTTCGGTAGCAGAGATAAGGGAACCTCCAGACATTCCCTAGGCCAACGCAGTAGCCGATACAAGAGAGCAGAAATTCGTACTTGCCACCCCACTGTTCTCTGGGGGGCTGGGCACCTTGAGCAGGTGTAGAGGATGCAGGCTGATGTCCAGCTTGTGACTGGGACACGGGGTGGATGACATCACGAGAAGGCACAATCCCATTCTGCGGTGCTGAACTCTGCCAAAAAGATTATTCAAAGAGTTTTCTATACCTGATCAAATACAGCCGTGGAATATAACAGATCAACACAACTCTCTGTAACCCATATGTATATTTAAAAAAAGTCCAAGCAATAAATGCCCTCCCATGGCTGTTTAATCATTGACATTAGTAGTACCCTTCTCAGCTGTCAACTTTATAACATTACTACAGTATACTGTTAAGAATGGGGAACTAAGTTGGTTTTCCAGTGTGATAAAAGGGAAGCATCTTGATAGACTAAAATATGGATGACGAATAAGTGGATGTTCAACCTAAACACATTCTTAAGCTTAAAAATCTAGACCCAGCGCAATGCAGATGAACGCAAAGACCTTGAATTTTTTACATTTTATTGAGAGCAGTTCAAATAGTACAAACAAAAGTATATAAAACAATACACATCAGATATGAGAAAACAATGACATGAAAGTGAAGCAACAAAAGACATACAGTAGAAAAATGTTGTACATAGTAAACAGTTGCATAGTTCGTCTTGCTTTCAGATATTTACTTCTAGATATTGTTTCAAAGTGTTTTCATTTCTATTTAAAACATTTCAAATAAAAGGTATTTTTTAGTCAATTTAACTTATAACTTAAGAATAACAAGCCATAATAATAATTAAAATCACATATAAATACCAAATTCTTATCTTTAACAATTGAGATATAGTTTAACATTACATCACCATCTTAAAAAACAAAAAAACAATCTTGGATTCTTTTTGGAAATAATTTATTAATTCTCTCCAAAAGACATGTTCTTCGGGACATTCCCAAAATAGATTATTAATAGTCTCAGGGGCACTCTAACAAAAACACAGTTATCTTCCATACTAACTTTAAAGCGCTATACCACAAGTGTCTTAACCAGTTATATTCTATGAATCAATCTTAAATGACACCTTGAATTTTTTATTTTATTTTGTTTTTTTATTTTTTTAAAAGAGAGTTTAATTTAGCTGTAACATCATGGATATTTTTTCGAAATGTTATTGTTTGCGAAAGCGAACATAAAATATTTTTACATCCATCCTTGCCATGCAACCTAATGCAGGAAGTAAATTCTTCAACTGATACTAATGGAAATTAATTAGCAATTTTACGTTTCAAAATTTCCCCGGAAATTGCATGCGATACTACCATTAAATATCCTATTGACAAGGATCAACTGAGAAATGTTAAAGCGTCTAAAAAACGCGACGATCCTGCGCAAGACTCTGATACGCAAAAGTCGAAGACAACATCTACCCGCATGTTTACATATAAAACAATCGAGCGCAGATGGACACAAAACGCTTTCGGTGTGAACGGCCCCTTAACAGCGACAAGCTTCTGAAAAAGGGTGGATGGAGGACAACATAATCTGGTAATATTATTTAGATGTTGTCTATGCTATTATTTTAACACAAAGGTAAATTAAACTTCACATTTTATTATCATGTAATTTTCTCAGCAATAATGTAGATTTGGCTGCCTTAAATTGTGCAAGTAAATTGTCTTTTAATTCCCTAGAATTTGTCCTACCACACATTTAATAACACTTCCTAACCACTGCAATAACAAAAAAGTTTGGAGCACGATGAAACGCAGCCACGAACAGGAATGAGGGCAGACGGGTTGTGTTACCACGACAGACCAGCATTCAGCAGTAGCATACACAAACGATAGTTTCATTTAAAACGCAAATATCCATAACTTTAAAAAAACATCTTTATTTCACGTTCAAAATAAAGTATTGTAAGTATTTTAAGTACCTCTCTGTTATGTGTTGAGCTCGCAGTTACACCGTTTCCAGGTGCTGCTGTTCTCGCCTGCTCACTCGGCATCTCCCCAGCGGACAAGGCGGCAATTTTCTTCTGATGCTCGCTACATTGTTCGCTTAATGGTTTCATCGAAAACCTTGGGCAGCTGTTAGAAAACACTGTAATGTTCTTACTTTTCTGAAAAGCGACCTCACGGAAATGACGTTAGAATAAAGTCAAGTAAAGAGCGCAGGTGGATCTCGATGATCCATATTGTCGGTTGGGGGAGGAACAGTCAACAAATAAAGGAGGCGCCGACACCGGCTGTCTGTTCCGCACACGCGCTGTGCGCTCACCTTCCTGCAGGTAGACCCATAAACAGGCCCAACGCCCATCCTAAAATATTGGTGGTATTTACCCTCATTCTGTCGTTGTTTTAATTTACCAACTTGAATGTTTAGTTCTTTGTTCGTTTGCCATGTCCTGTGTCTAGACGTCATTGCGTCAATTTAATCTTTATTTCTCTCTGCCAAACAGTTTTTTCATTTTGTTATTATTCCTTAAATAACTCTGAAATTTATTATGTCTTGATGTAAGAAAATACACCAAAAATAAAGTTTACAGTCGTTTGGTTATGTTCACACATTGTTCTCGTTAAATCAGGAAACCACTTTTACCACCAACTTGAACTTCACTTGAGCAGGAAACTGCAGCCAGAGGCGCAAGTGTGCAGCTTTGGTACAACACAGACTCATTTTGTGAGACCATCTGGGGCAAATTCAATATATACGTGGGTCCAAAAGTCTTAAACCAAAGCGAAATGTATTATATTTAGCATTATTCAAATTTAATAAAAATAAATAAAAAAAAAAAAAAACATTTTAACTTATTATGTTATTAGCATTACAATTTTGAGTAAAAAGTTGAATTGAAAAACATTTACACATAAAATAATGCCCATCACAAATGCATGATTAAAAACACCCTTTAATAATGGTGCTTCAGTATTTTGCTGTACTTTTTATTTCCATTGTCTCTTCTCAAGATATCCATAAAACAATCAATAGCTTTATTTTTTAAGTAAAATTTTCAATCATCAATAATTTTCATGTGATATTTATTTGTTTTATCAGGGAGGGGATGGTGAAATTATGCACACCTTATATCAAGGTGTGCATCATTATTAGGCAGCTTCATTACCTCAGGTAAAATGGTCCCTGAAAATTTGAATATTGTAAAATGCCTTTCAGACGGATGCAACACTCTTGAAATATCGAAACTATTAAGGCGTGACCACCAGACAATCAAATGTTTTCTTGCGAATAGTCAACTGGGGGTGCAAAAAAACGCATGGAGATGAAAAGGTGCAAATTAACTGCAAAATACTTGAGAATAATTAAACATGAAGCTACCAGGAACCCATTATCCTCCAATGCTACCATATTCCAGAACTGCAACCTACCTGGAGTGTCCAGAAGTACAAGGTGCCGAGTGCTCAGAGGCATGGCCAAGGTCAAGAAGGCTGAAACACGACCACAACTTAATATATTCACAAATTGAAGCGTCAAGATTGGGCAAAGAAATACATGAAGACAGATTTTCCAAAGGTTTTATGGACAGATGAAATTAGAGAGATGCTTGATGGACCAGATGGAATAGTATATTTTTCTATATCATTGTATATTTTTTACATCAGTACTACTTATATGGAATGGCCTGGACTTTTTGTGATCCAGGACAGAGCATATGAGTTTACTAAAAGTGTTGATGCAGCAAAAACCCCACAGTACACTCAGTTGTGACAGAAATAATGATACTATGGACCTTGAGAAACATAGCTGAAGATAAAGATTAAAACAACTAGTGGTCAAAGTGACCGTAAAATGCTCAGACTGTCATGTTTTTTAACTTCTCTAATTAAAAGGTTATTTTTAAAAATAGACTAAAGCCAGGTTTCCACCATTAAAAATAAATCAAAAGCTCTGTGAGATAATGGTGGCAGACAGTAACCACTGTTTATAAAAAATAATGAAGGGGCGTACCCATGAGGTTATATCACAAAATAATCTGTATTAAAGATGAGATTTCATCTGACATCTCGGGTTTGTTGGTTTGCTCAATAAACTCTAACATTTGACACCTGGAACTCCTGACATTGAGAGTTTTCTTACTGAGAGGAAAGAAAAGTTCTCCACACTACGTAGAGAATGTTGATGTCTTTTGTACCGTTTTCAAGATATAAAAGTTCATGATTAAACGTGCACTATTTTTGAGCGGGAGTTTGTAAGAATCCTCCACAAAGGATCATAAATCAACTTTTGAAAAAGACAAACCAGTCGACCATGTGACTCTGCAAAGTTACTTTTGATTGGCTCAGGACACCTTTATTGTGCAGCCAATTTCAGTTCAAAACATTCCTACCCAAGAAAGATCGTCTCTTCTCTTGATCTTCCTCTTCTGCTGAACTTCGCTCTTGTAAGCGTCTCATGCTTCTTCCAGATACTCCATGCCATGTAGAGTCCAAGGAAATCTCGGGACACCAAAAGTCCCTAGGAAGCCTCTCACTCTCTGCTCTACGGTTCACACACCCAGCGGGAGTCGCGAGTCCTCCTTGCAGAAGGGCTCGCTTCTTCCTGACAATAGCTATCCATGATCATAACAGAGTCCAAAACATAGACGGAACGAACTTTCAAAAAATGCCAAAGAACGAAGCAACACAAAGAATGCAATGGAAGGAAACCCAACAACACGCAAGTACATCTCCAGACTTTTGCTCAAAGTGCTGGTGTATTAGTTAAATACTTTGTGTAATCTGCTTGCAAATCGATTTAGACTCAAAGAAGGATAAATGGTTCTTAAGGCATTGTCGATAGACTCCATAAAGTGTATTTTCACTGTAGTGATCATTCTGTCACTTTACTTACCAACCTGTTTCATGTTGTATGTGTTAGATTAGTGTTATGTTTCGATAGCAATAAAGTTTGTCTGTGTTCAAAGATAATTTGACTGTGGTATATTTTGATAAATAATTTCATCCCTGTTTTAAAAAGATTTCTCTTCAAACAATACCTAAATATGTGTAATATTATTTTCAATAAGCCATGAGGATAATATTACTCCAATAAGTGAATTAATCATAACTCCCTTATTAAAGCTAATTCCTTACAATAGAAATTGTGAGCGGATACAACAAGACTTTGTATTGTGATTTTAATGGTGGAGAAATTTATTCAGACAAATAATGTAGTTATTTGTCATTTATCTAATTTATAATGGTTGTCGAATGCGACTAATTCCATTATACATTTCCTTACATAATAATATAGAATAAGGACAGTTTAATTTAATTTCTAGCTCACACATACTGTTCCTACATATAATGGTGGGGATTTGTGGCACTTTAATCCATACCGTGTACATTTACATCAACTAAATTTCCTCTATATATATATATATATATATATATATATATATATATATTATATATATTACACACAGGGTTGGGGAGTAATGGAATACATGTAACAGGATTATGTATTTAAAATACAAAATATAAGTAACTATATTCCACTACAGTTACCATTTAAATAATTGGTATTTAGAATACAGTTACATTCAAAAAGTATTTCGATTACTGAAGAGATTACTTTGTGTTTTATTGTCATTTGTTTAATATAATATTTAGTGCTTTCAGATTGAAAACATTTATACATATAAATGATGTGATCCAAAGTGCATTTGAAAATCAGGGAAACATTTTCTTATGATGTGTTATATTCATACAAGCAGACAGAGAAGTAAGTTTGGAGCAGAAGAAATAGAAATAAACCTTGTCAGATTTACGCTGTTAAAATGTTATTTCTAGCCATTTTACATGCACATGTTCCCAGACACGATCATATATTTATCAGGAAAATTCACGTTGGATCATAATTTCTTTTTTTCTAGTAAGACCTTTGATATTAGGACAAAAATCATATTCTTGATAATAATTTTTGTATTGTTTCCTGTAAAAATATCAAAAAATCCTTAAAACAAGAACAATTTGATTGATCTTGTTTTAGAAACAATACTGTGAATGTATTTTTAACATGTGTATTTTGTCTTGGGGTCTCTGACAGAGTTTATATAGTCAAAACAAGTGAAAACAATCTACCACTGCTGAAGAAGTAATTCAATGTATTTAGAATACCTTTAGGTTTTGTGTCACCAGGGGTGATGGTCGGACTCATGTTTATCTTAGAAGGAATGAGCGTTACACCGAGGCCTGTACTCTGGAGTGGGATCTATTTGTAGGTGGAGGGTCAATCATGGTCTGGGGTGGTGTGTCACGCATCATCACACTGAGCTTGTTGTGATTGTAGGCAATCTCAATGCTGTGCGTTACAGGGAAGACATCCTCCTCCCTCATGTGGTACCCTTCCTGCAGACTCATCCTGACATGACCCTTCAGCATGACAATGCCACATGCCATACTGCTCGTTCTGTGCAAATGTCTGTCAGACTTCTGCCATGGCCAGGGAAGAGCCTGGATCTAAATCCCATTGAGCACATCTGGGACCTGTTGGATCGGAGTGTGAGGGCTAGGGCCATTCCCCTCTGAAATATCCAGGAACTTGCAAGTGCCTTGGTGGTAGAGTGGGGTAAAATCTCACAGCAAGAACTGGCAAAATCTGGTGCAGTCCATGAGGAGGAGATGCACAGCAGTATTTAATGTAGAAGGTGGCCACACCAGATACTGACTGTTACATTTGTCTGATAATATACCAAATTTAACAAAAAACTATAGGCTGATACTGATATCAACATATTGACATCAAATCACTGTTTTACTTAGGAATGAAATGTACAAAGAGGTATAAATCCTTTTTTTTACCATTCTTACAAAAAATATTTCTATTGAACATGGATTGGATCTGTTGAATGCATGACAGGCCAACATTTTAAAGAGAGCCACAATGAAAAATAAATAGAAAATAATAGATATTTAAAAAATAAATAACAAAACAATTACATGATGATTGATATGCAAAAAAAAAATAATTTTGTACCTCTTAAACATTTTTGCACTTCTGTTTTTGCAGTTCAAAACCATACAACTCACATTTTATATGTATGTACTGTATATGATAGAACATTACAAATTCATGTTATTTATATGTTGGGGAATTCCATGGGAATGTCAACCACATCATGGAAAAATAAAAGGTTTTAATTAAAAGAAACAAACCCCCTTTTAATATTGAACTGTGGCAGGGCGGCGGGCAGGGCCGGGTCGTGATCCTACACACCTGGTCCCGTATTAGGCTAATTAAGCCACCGTGAGGGATAAAGGTCGACTGCAGAGGATCGTGCGGGAGAGAGAGATCATTTACGGACATGTCCGTCATGTGTGTGTTTATGTTGTCTTTTAAGTTTATCATGAAACTATTATTTATATTGAAAAGCCGGTTCTCGCTTCCTCCTTTACATTGATCCCTTTACACAAACATTTAGAAAATGTAACACTATCTGGGTCTTTTGTAGATCCATTTTTGATAGATATAAGTGTGGGGTCTCTAAAGACCCAAATATGTAAGTGTTTGGGAAAATGACCATGCATTTAAGGGTTAAGGTTAAGTCATCACCCAAGGCCATATTATGATTTCTGTCTTAATTCAATCAATCATGCAGCATTATTGGATATCATACCGATCTCTGCTGGTTTCAAAGCATTTGAGATGGTATAACTCATCATGTAGCCTATAGGCAAGTCCCACTTTCACAACTGTCACTTCCATTTATGGAGTTTTTCTGCATTCATGTGAGAACGAGACAGAATAAAAATTAAATATGACATGTACTTAGGAGTGTGTGGCAGGGCGGAGGGCGGGGCCGGGTCGTGATCCTACACACCCCTCCCCGCTCGCGATAATTTTGGCAATAATTTTAGCCTGCGTGTATAAGTGTAATGTGATTTTGTCCCTTTGGGGCTTGCCATAGAAAGTTAATGTCATGTTCAGACCTTATTTTACTTGTAAATCCAAAACTGCAATAATAAAAACATAGGAAATTCCAGAAGAATCCCATGGGTTGTGTCTAGAATGGAACCGTCAATAGATGTGGAGGCCATTGTCAGATAGCTGTGCAACACATTTTGAGGTAATTGGTCACAATGTGGCAGTGGCACTATAATAAGTGATTTTATGTATTTGTTTAAAACTTAAAATAGGATTAGCATGCTTCAAAGATCTCAACATCTTTTAAAGTATGTGTTTTATCATTAGACAGCAATTCACTGGATCACTGGGTGAAATTTGACAGTGGTCATTATATATATATACACTGGCAGCCAAAGTTTTGAATAATGTATATTTTGCTCTTATGGAAAGAAATTGGTACTTTTATTCACCAAAGTGGCATTCAACTGATCACAGTGTATAGTCAGGACATTAATAACGTGAAAAACTTCTTAAACTACTTCAAAGAGTTCTCATCATAAAATCCTCCACGTGCAGCAATGACAGATTTGCAGATCCTTGTCATTCTTGCTGTCAGTTTGTCCAGATACTCAGGTGACATTTCACCCCACACTTCCTGTAGCACTTGCCATAGATGTGGCTGTCTTGTTGGGCATTTCTCACGCACCTTACAGTCTAGCTGATCCCACAAAAGCTCAATGGGGTTAAGATCCGGAACACTCTTTTCCAATTATCTGTTGTCCAATGTCTGTGTTTCTTTTCCCACTCTAACCTTTTCTTTTTGTATTTCTGTTTCAAAAGTGTACATTTCTTTGCAATTCTTCCCATAAGGCCTGCACCCCTGAGTCTTCTCTTTACCGTTGTACATGAAACTGGTGTTGAGTGGGTAGAATTCAATGAAGCTGTCAGCTGAGGACATGTAAAGCATCAATTTCTCAAACTAGAGACTCTGATGTACTTCTCTTATTTAGTTGTACATCTGGCCTTCCACATCTTTGTCTGTCCTTGTTAGAGCCAGTTGTCTTTTGTCCTTGAAGACTAGTGTACATAGCTGCCAAGTCTCACCCTTTGACCGTGAGACTCACGCATATCAACCAGTTCCATCCCCCAAAAGTTAAATTGCTTCTTTTTTTCTACGTATATATTTCCTCACTTGTCTTCACTTGCTCTTGCTTGATCCTTTAAGCACGCACCTTATGTGAACACTCGCATCCAACGTGTTAAATGAAGTTAGAGTGGAGTCGAAGCTGGAAGAATCACTGGAATAATGGTGCAACATTCCTGTCTTGAACAGGCTGTTTAAAAGGGGCTACTGTGAGCTGAGTGCTGTCTTTCAACTGAAGCAGGTCAAACGGTAGGTAACCATCTAATTTTTGATCATTCGAATTACATGAAAGGTGTCAAAATGTGTGTCTCGTTCCTGATTGCATTTCTATTGTTTTGTCGAAGGTTCTGTTGCGCAGTTTATGAAATATTCAACTTCTACGTTTTTTGTGCTGAAATATCTACCACCAGCACGCTAGCTAGCTAGACACTGCTGTAGCAATAGTCGTGTTCACGCATCGCCTAGTCCTGTCAACACCAAAAGTGTGGGTGTTCTTCTGGCATCGTTGTAAGATATCATGTCAGAAATCAACAATTAAGTCTTGGGGAACATATGAGTTAGCTAGCTAGCTGTGTGTTTTCTGGTAGTAGGAATGCTGAGTCCCTAAGTTGATATCAGTACACAGCTGGAGACTACGGACAGCTTGGGTGGCAGCAAGCACACATCACAATTTCTCCAGAAATTGTACCCCTCTCTAGTTCTAGATGCCCAGGCAATCAAAAGTTATGCAAATGTTAAACATACATTTTTTCTGTTTCAAAGATGACAGGGCAGAAGCAGAAAGATCTGTTTTCACTCTGGGAAGCAAAGGGTCAGCCCCCTTCCAAAAAGGTTGCTAGGTCAGAGGAGACAGTGGAGGAGAAAAAGGGGAAAACAGGGAAAAAAACAGAAATCTTTTATTGGAGCAGCAAGCTATAAGTGTACTTTTAAATGTGAGCGGTCAACCAAATGGCCATTCATTACCATAGGCACCACCAGCTCCAACTCTTGGTGTTCGATGTGTAGACAGGAGAATTCCTGTGCCCATCAAGGTGTTGTGAACAGACATATGAAAAGCAAGGGCCATCAGGCCAAAGAACAGGCACTCCAGTCAACAAGAGCTTTTGCACAGTTTTGTGTCCCAGTCTCTATTGGTGGAATGACAGCACAAGATGCCAAGGTACATTATACATATGAACCTCAAAAGGGTGTATGACTGGGCTTTACTGGTTACTACACTGTTAAAAAGAAAGAAAATAAATTCCTGAAACTGAGTTGTCACCATTATGGTGGGCATTTGGACACATCTGTATATGCATTTTAAGGGTTTTCTCTTAAAGTAATCTTAATGATTTAAGCTGCATTGCAAGGTATTGATGTCTTGATTTCATAATTATTTTACCAATATACACTAGTAAAACCTATTTCCACATCTGATGTCTTTTCATACTCAATATGTTGCTCATTCATATATTTCCAAACACCCCAACTGAGAGGGGCCGCAAACTACCAAAATTCTGGGTCGCTCCGCCCCCAAACCACGTAATCGCACTCTGAACTTTTTTTTTATTGAAAATAATAAACACACCTATAAGCTTCATTCAGCTAGTCGAGTAAACCGTTTAGGTAAATTACTTTGCTGTTTTCTGCTGTGGTTATTTCGTTTTTTTTATTTTTCAAACCGAAAAAGTTGGTTGGCAGAATTAACCTGTTCCGGTAGAGTCCATCTACAAGCTTAGCCTAAAATAGCATAATGCCCCCAAGACCCCGCTCTTTTTGAATGGATATCTATGGAGGAGATGCTGAGGTGTGCTGAATAAGATGCTTTTGTGTCAACAGTTAATCACTTAATGAACTAACCACCAATTCGCTAATCTTCCGACATGTTTTACACTAAACCGTTCTTTTTTAGAAAGAACTACGTGTGGAGTTTACTACGATAAAATTGCTGCTATAAGTCACTGACGATTTTGCGTCAGGTAGGTGTCAGTTTACGGCTCTCCCCATTCATTTTGTAGGATATACGCAAACGGTGACTTGATGTCGTAACACGACGTTACGCGCCCTCCTATGGTTAAAGCGCGTTTTTTTATTATTATTTTTATTGAACAAAAGACTTACAGGGATTACACATATCACACACAAAAAACACTTAAGAAAACAGAAAACTCGAGGTAGAGCAAGGCAATAAAGTATATTTTTACATTAATCAGAGATAGTCTACAAAAAAACGAATTCACAAAATATCAAAAGCAATAGAAATTAAACACAATAAATGCATACTACTACTGCTAATAATAATCAAATAAAGCTAAATAATATACGAAAATATATAATAATAATAAAATAATAATTGTCACCTTCAGGAAATCAGGAGGTAACTCTTATAGTGAAACCACATTTTTTTAATCAACAGAGCAGTTTTAGCGGCTTTCTTGTTAAATGATAAACCAAGAGAGTCATATGTTAATTTTAAATCGACACAGAACAGCCTAAAATTGGACTTAGAATAAGTGATTTTACAATAATGGAGATGAAAATTTCCATCCATATCATAAAGCGCGCGGAGGTTGTTAAATAAATATACAACATTTCTGGTTCCTGTTTAGGTTCCGTCCTGCTAGATTGACGAAGAAGAAGAAGCGCTAGTCCATTGGCTGAGATATTCTGGTGACGTACCTTTTTTCAGGCGGGTTGTACTTTAGTGGCGCGCAAATCTCTTTCATAAACACAGACCGTTTGTGGGAGCAGCCGAGTATCAGGGCAGCCGAGTTGCACTTTATACGAAAACAAGCATACGAAAACCTCTTGTTTATTTCATAATATTGTACATTTGTTTGCTGTTTCCTACCAGAAGACCTCAACCATGCACGTGATCAAGCGAGGTAAAGTTCCACTTAAACAAACTTAAATATAAAGTGTTGTTGGATAAGGAAAACATTTATAGGCTTTATATGCAAATATGAATATTTACTGTTTATCCAAGTTGTCTCATGACTACAATGCTGGCCAGTCTGCAAGACTAGCAATAACATGTATTGTCCCTCGTGTAGAAGTGTCTCAATGTAAGACAAACAAAGCAGAGTAATTTGAAGTTGTAGATAAGGAAGCCGATTTATTCATTGTGTATTTGACAGGTTTTTTTTCCAACTACATATATTAAGTTGTTATCCATCCCAAAGGTTATGCTTAAATTTCCTGTTGAGTAGCTGTTTTCTTTGTTAGCTCATAGTTGGCGCCAAGCGCGGCATTAACTAGGTCAGAGTTGTTACAAAAATACTGACACTTAATTGTCAAAGTAATATAATAAGATTTTGTGTGAGTAATAATAAAAATAGCATCATATTTCATGCTCATGAGAAGCATATTTTTATACACATTCCAGATTAAAAAATAAAAAATTAGTGTCCTCATGATTATGGTTATTTTGTTTTATTCTATTCATATTATGCTAACTGGTGTATTTTTCCCCACTCTTGTTTCAGATGGACGCCAGGAGCGTGTCATGTTTGACAAAATCACATCACGCATCCAGAAACTTTGTTATGGACTCAACTCTGACTTTGTTGATCCTGTAAGTTGTGAAATTGTTTTCACATCAAAACATTTTAATAAAATCTTACAACGTACATTTCCTCATCCTTTATAGACCTCTCACATAAATGCCAAAAAAATCCTTAAACACCTGCTGACACCTTGTCATCTTTGTCTAGGGCTCGTAATCCCATCAAGGTGTTCATTCAGTTGAGTCTTTACAAGTGGTTGACTTGTTTAGCAACTTAGTTATTTATAAGGTTTCATTGTGTTAACACTGACAGAGATTTAGTCACTCCCAGTGGCAGTCATTGCGTCACTGATGATTTGCATAAAGTTAAACTCTGCTCAACTTTGTTTGTGTCACAAAGTTGTATGACTTTGGTGGCTTTGTCGTTGCAAATTGCTGTCAGTATGAATGCCCCATTCTCGTAGATTCAGATCTGTGAGGAAAAAAGGCATCTTCACAGATTCTAAATTATGATTTTTTTATTTATTTATTTATTTTTTTTGTTGCTCAGACTCAGATCACAATGAAGGTGATTCAGGGTCTTTACAGTGGTGTCACCACAGTAGAGCTGGACACCCTGGCAGCTGAGATCACTGCCACCCTCACTACCAAACACCCTGACTATGCCATCCTTGCAGCCCGCATCGCTGTCTCCAATCTGCACAAAGAGACTAAGAAAGTCTTCAGTGGTGAGCTGCAGTTTGTCATTTCTTTCATGTCTACAGAACACTTGCCTAGCCTTTCATTAAAAAAAAATCTTGATTTATTTTCTGTATCTTTCAATCTCAGAGGTAATGGAGGACCTTTATAACTATGTGAATCCCCTAAACGGTCGCCATTCACCTATGGTTTCCAAAGAAACCCTTGACATTGTTTTGGCCAACAAAGATGTAAGTGCTTAATAAGCATAAGCACATTTAATTTTCTTCATTCAAACTCAAGTTGTGGTGTTAAGTTTATACTTTGTTCATTTAATTCTTTCTTGCTTTCATAGCGCCTCAACTCAGCCATCATTTTTGACCGGGATTTCTCTTACAACTTCTTTGGCTTCAAGGTAGTTCTAAAACCTGAGAACATGAGATATAATGGTTGTCTGAAAATTATGCAATGTTTTAGTTTTCTTTTATACAATTTTTGTACCCTCTTTTAGACATTGGAGCGCTCCTATCTGCTTAAGATTGATGGAAAAGGTACGTTTAAATTCAAGCTGTGTAGCAGAGCTCCACAATAAAGATTTTTGTCCTCACCCAGTAGATAAATAGTTCAGATTTGTATTTGGCCTACCAACATTTATTTATGAAAATAAATACTAGCTGAAACACATCTTGAACACTGTTACACACAACTGCCACTGTTGATATAAAATTAGGTCTAATAGATTCTACCTTTAAAGTTATTTCATATAAAACTAACATTTTGTCAAAATATAAGTTACTCATGTAAAATCCTGAAACAATTTTGTAAAGGTGATTTTATGTTTAATGATTAAATATTTTTGGCACATAGCACAGTGTTGCTCTTTTCCTCAGTGCTGTTTGGCATGTCAGGGCTGCCTACTGTTTCATGGGTTTGACTTAACTTCCTCCGTAACGCTTTAAACTAGAAAAGTCTCTCTAGAATTGAAATTGGTCACATCCTGGTCGTTGCACGCACGTGCCAGAAAGAAGAGTGGATCGTGATTGCGAGCTGGTTCCGTTGCACTCGTGCAGATGAGAAGCCTTTAGCTGATTGCGAGATTATCATTATTTCTCCTCGGCAGTCCAAAATATCTTTAATGTGAGAACCACGTCATTGTTCTTTCCCTACTGTCCACGACAGGCCGAATAGAACGCGCCCCCCCCCCTCCGCCCCCAGTTGAGAAACACTGCTTTAACTCACACACACTCACTCATATCAGACCCCCTCGCTTCTCTCTAATATTTTCTCTGCTGCATGTGTGTGGCGCAAGTGGACTAGTCTGACAGGCAGTAGAGAAGGAAAGGAGATGCGCATATGCAGGTGATATTCTCCATCCGGTTGCATTTTTTTTTTCTCAATACCGTAGAAGAAAATGTACATGGTATGATAACTATTAATTTTCATATGAAAATTATTAGTTATCGTACCATGTACATTTAATTTAGTTATCATGCCATGTACATTTCCATATCTACGGTATTGAAACCGGTATACCACTGCAAACTTAGTGGGTAAGGGGTGAAAAAGAAAATCTCAGCTTTCTAATGTTATAATTCTTATGTTTCTATGAACTATAGAGCGAGCGCTGTATGCAGAACATCCGTTTGAATTGGCATAATTGGTCACCACATTAATAAGCTTTAAAACAACATTTATTGTTTGAATTTGGGGGCAGATAGGAAACTTCCTTTGACACCTTGATTGCTTGTTTTCAGTTGCTGAACGGCCTCAACACATGCTCATGAGAGTGTCTGTGGGGATTCATAAGGAAGATATCACTGCAGCCATTGAAACCTACAACCTGCTGTCTGAGAAGTGGTTCACTCATGCCTCTCCTACCCTCTTCAATGCAGGCACCAACAGACCACAACTCTCCAGGTGAAAACAGGAAAGACAACATGGTTACTATTAGAGATGTAACTGTATGAAAATGTTATCGGTATTGTAAAAATGTGCTGAGAATTTTCAAAAAATGTTGGTTTGGTGACTGAACTACATGGCTCTCTGAAATTCTTGATTCTGGTCACTCATCCCGAAACTCAAGATCCTTTCACGCTCTCTCCTTTCATACAAGCACAACTGGTCCATCATGCGTCTCTGTTATAGTTATCGATTGTATTGAAAATGAAATCGGAGAACTTCAGTATTTGCATAGGACGATTGTTTTGTAGACTGCAAAGGATTAAAAAATAATTTAAGAACAGGTAGCATTTTAAAACATTCATCTCAAATCACTATTTCATGTCCCCATAATTATTTGAAAAGCTGTGTATTAGTGGTATGAATGTACATCACTTAAGTGTCGCACGCATTTGTTACCATCTATGTTTCCATCCAAGGATTTTTTGCGAAAAGTTTTAGTGCATCAAAATAAAGCTGATGGAAATGCAAATTATTGCGAAAATAATTGTGTACAATAAGTGTGTTCATAATATTTTTGATTACCTCTAGCGCATAAACTCTGGCGACACTTCAGATGGCATGAAAAACTGGTTTGGAAACACTTTCTTGAGAAAATTGGCATTAGTGCAAAAATGTCACATGACAGAATTTGCCCCAATCGTTAGCCTGTGTCAATCATAACGACAAGGATTATGGATTGCAACATAGGATCTATATGCCGTTAAAATCAATCATGACACTCCAGGAGTGCCAACACAAATATCTCATATCATGCATGGAGAACAAATTAATGGCCACTGTTTGATTAATTTAATCGCAGTAGCTATCCATTTATTTAAGTTGCTGTTCCACACCATTCAAAATAATAGATGGCAGTCACATAATTGGCCCATAATACAAAAACACATTTCGTGTGCACAAAGTTGTTTAAAATAAATACACAATACTAGGAGAAAAGCATCAGTGTGCTTTTGTTTGGAACGCTAACTTTTTATAAACCTATTGTTTAGCTTTTGAAAAAATGCCATCATAAATCCCTGTATTAAATTGCCAAACGGGGAAAAAAATTAAGACCACTGCAAAATTATCAGTTTCTCTTTTACTATTTATAGGTACCTACCCATGTTTTTGAGTATTATTATTATTATTTTTTTTTTAATTGTATTATTATTCTATAAAGTACTGACACGATTTCTCCCAAATTCCAAATAAAAATATGGCCATTTAGAGACTTTATTTGCCACCTGGTTATCTACTGGTTAGATGGAGACCTGGAGAGGCCTTCAAGCTACAGTGTCTTGCACCCACTGTGAAATTTGGTGGATGATCGGTGATTACCTGGGGGTGTTTCAGCAAGACTGGAATTGGGCAGATTCCTCTTTGTGAAGGATATCTATTGTTCTGACTGATTTATTATCAAATTTTCTATTCAATTGAAAAAAAAATCCTTAATCCCAAATAAATAAAAAGGTCATGGAAATTAATTGGCCAAAGGTGTTGGAAACCTGTAGCAAAGTAGGCCATTATTTATAATATGAGTTGTCAATTTTCTTTTCATCAAATGTCTAGTTGCTTTCTGCTTGCTATGAAAGACGACAGTATTGAGGGGATCTATGATACATTGAAGCAGTGTGCCCTCATCTCCAAGTCAGCTGGTGGTATTGGTGTTGCAGTGAGCTGCATCAGAGCTACAGGCAGCTACAT
Source organism: Xyrauchen texanus (assembly GCF_025860055.1). Taxonomy (NCBI): domain Eukaryota; kingdom Metazoa; phylum Chordata; class Actinopteri; order Cypriniformes; family Catostomidae; genus Xyrauchen; species Xyrauchen texanus. The sequence goes on along the minus strand of NC_068309.1, from coordinate 24,429,934 downwards.
TGCTGGGGTAAATGTTCTAAATCCACCGCTTTCGTCATTTGCCTATATTTGATAACTTGAACAATTAGGAAATGAAGCTAAACACTGGCTTTTATCATTAGACAAATGGCAACTCTAATGGCCTGGTTCCTATGCTCCGTGTCTACAACAACACCGCACGCTATGTGGACCAAGGAGGAAATAAGGTAATATATTTTACCTGTTGGTTTTATAGAAAGCATGAATTTCTTCCCAGGGCTGCTTTAAAATATAACTCTGAGAGATAAGCATGTTGATTTATAAATGCATGGTTTTAAAATTTGACCTATCTTTCCTCAAATCAGAGACCAGGAGCTTTTGCCATGTACTTGGAGCCGTGGCACTTTGATGTCTTTGACTTCTTAGAGCTTAAAAAGAACACTGGAAAAGAGGAACAAAGAGCTAGAGATCTGTTTTATGCACTTTGGATCCCTGATCTGTTCATGAAGAGAGTGGAGACCAATGCGGTGAGCACACAAAACATTGAGTTTAATATATTTACATACATGGGGAATTGGACCATTGCCAAAGACCAGGATATTTGTTTTTAATTTTAAGCACAATTTAACATCTGAATCATATCCTTTTGCAGGAATGGTCTTTGATGTGCCCTTGTGACTGCCCTGGTCTGGATGAGTGTTGGGGAGAGGAGTTTGAGAAGCTCTACACAAAGTATGAAAATAGTGCAATGTGATATTGAAAATACCAAAATGATTAGTAATTAAAGTGTCTTGTTGTAAACAAATTAACCATCTTTTAAAGATATGAGAAGGAGGGCAAATCTAAGCGTGTGGTGAAAGCTCAGCAGCTGTGGCACGCAATCATCGAATCTCAGACAGAGACTGGAACACCCTACATGCTTTACAAGGATGCCTGCAACCGCAAGAGCAACCAGCAGAACCTGGGCACAATCAAGTGCAGTAACCTGTGCACAGAGATTGTAGAGTACACTAGCAAAGACGAGGTAGGGGGAAGAATATGAAAACATGACATCAAAATGGACCCATTCTACTTTCTTAATACACATTCCTGATGTTATTGTAAATGATTAATTGGTGAGCATTATTCAAAAAGTAAAAATCCAGTCTATATCCAACACCTATCAAATGTCCTGTTTCACTTAGAAATGCCTTGCATTGTGAAGGTAAAATGGGTTGTAAATGCTGTTTCATGTTGACTTAAAAAGTTGAGTGCTAATTGACCAAACACTCTTCTTTTTGTAGGTGGCTGTTTGCAACCTGGCGTCCATTGCGCTTAACATGTATGTCACCCCGAACGGACCTTTGATTTCCAGAAGTTGGCCTCTGTTACAAAGGTCATTGTGAAGAACCTGAACAAAATCATCGACATCAACTACTACCCAGTGCAAGAAGTAAAGTTCTGTTTCTTATTCTGCTTTAGCTACTTCCAGCATTATTATTATTATTATTATTGCAGCAAATGCTAATGATCTATCACATAACAGGCAGAGAACTCCAACAAGCGTCACCGGCCCATTGGTATTGGCGTGCAGGGCCTGGCTGACGCCTTCATTCTCATGCGTTTCCCCTTCGAGAGTGCAGAAGCTCAACTCCTCAACATACAGATCTTTGAGACCATATACTATGCTGCCCTGGAGTCCAGCTGTGAGCTGGCTTCAGAATTTGGGCCATATGAAACCTATGCTGGGTCTCCTGTCAGCAAGGGTGTAAGTTAAAATAAGATCTAAAGTGTAGATCTACTTCAGTTATGGTGTACAGATATTGGTTGAGATTACAGAGCTGTAATTGTTCCTTGTTTGATCACGCAGATCTTGCAGTATGATATGTGGGAAAAGACACCTACGAAACTTTGGGACTGGAATGCACTCAAGGAGAAAATTGCAAAGTTAGTAAATGCATAAAAACATCTGTGCACCTGTTTTTCACTAACCTCAGTCTTCCAATGGTCATGGAAAACCTGCAAATATCAGGACAGTTTTTAATTGTGATTTGTAGGCCTGAAAATGTGATCTTAAATCAGTCTCAACTGCTGGTGGGTGCACTATGGCATGAAAATTTGTTAAACTTTGTTTGTCTCCAAATACATAAGTCAGGCATATGGGGTATTGTTTGAAAGCTTAGAATGTGTTACATAAAATAACAAAATTAATCCTGAACATTTATCGCAAATCAGCGCCACCTAAAGGTCTTTCAAATAGCACTTATCACAAATCGTAATTTTGTTACAGAACCAGAATTACATGCTTGCATATGGGAAAAAAATATTGCAATTCTATTCATCTTAAGATTGTAAATGTATATGAATATTATTTATGAATAATTCGATTTTTATTTGGGGGGGGCTTTCTGAGAAAATAAGACCTATTTTTGGCAGTTAGACCACAGTATGTGTAAATGGTGAGCTTTTACATTTTGAGAGTTGAAAAATTGCAGGCAGCACCCCAAAAATGCCCTGAAAAGGTTGAAGACGTTAAGGTCTTAAAGTCATGTAAATTTGTATAGTAAATATACACTTTTCTAGTTGTGCTCCACTCTAAAATACAAGGGAAATTACTCTAAATTATTTTCCAAATCCCCATCCAGTGTTCAGAAATTAAAGTAGTTCATTGATCAAAAGGTGTGGGAACCCTGTAACCTGCAAGCGACAACTGTTTCACTTCATGAATGACTGGCTGTTCACTGGAATATTTAAGTCTCCTGTACTTTCTCTTAGACATGGTGTACGCAACAGTCTGCTTCTGGCTCCCATGCCCACTGCCTCCACGGCTCAGATCCTGGGCAACAACGAGTCAATCGAGCCTTACACGAGCAACCTCTACACACGCAGAGTTCTGTCTGGAGAGTTTCAAGTGAGCTTGAAAGTTCATTAGGAGTACACATAAATGGGTTTCTTTGTATTTAATTAACCAGTAGGCTCTGTTTACCTCTAGATTGTGAACCCACACCTTCTCAAAGATCTAACAGAGCGGGGACTTTGGAATGAAGAAATGAAGAACCAACTAATTGCTCAAAATGGATCAATCCAGGTTAGTTGTGTTCCCAATACATTGGAGGCTAAAAAAAAAAAATGGTCCTTTAAAAAAAAAAAAAAAACTTTATAAATATTTCTTTTTGCAGAGCATTTCCACAATCCCAGATGACCTGAAGGAGCTGTACAAGACCGTGTGGGAGATTTCTCAAAAGACCATTCTAAAGATGGCCGCAGAACGAGGAGCCTACATTGACCAGAGCCAGTCCCTCAATATCCATATTGCTGAACCCAACTATGGCAAGCTGACCAGCATGCATTTCTTTGGTTGGAAGCAGGTAGGTACCTCCATGAACCAGGATTTACAAATGTGGAATTAAGAGAAATGGCATGTCTGTTACTGACTACTAAAATGTTGTTCCTAACAAACTTGTCTCCACAGGGTCTTAAAACCGGAATGTATTATCTAAGGACTAAGCCAGCTGCCAACCCTATTCAATTCACTCTGAATAAAGAGAAATTGATGGAGACGCAGAAAAGTGCGACCAGTGAGGAAGAAGCTAAAGAGCGCAACAAAGCCGCCATGGTGTGCTCTCTGGAGAACCGTGATGACTGTCTGATGTGTGGCTCCTAAACCAAACTCCTTCCTTGCTCTCAGTGAGGATCATTAGAATTTTGCATTTTGTACAGTATTATGTTTTTTGTTTTACTGGTATGGAGCTATTATAATAATATTCATAATTTATATAAATGTTTTCCATCTGCATTCAGTAATGATCTGACAAGTCATCACTAGCACAATGTAGTTTATAGTCATGTATACAAAAATTAAATATTTTGAAGGGTGCTCATGATTTTGTTTAACTTTTTAAATGAATAAAAATAAAGTACTGAATGGGTCATCTGAGTTCTACAGTCATTTTCACACTGCAAACACCTTTACCGGTTTATTCAATGTGCGCAAGTATTGAGCGCATGTCTGGTTACATTTCATCTTAAAGCAGAGTATAACCCAATTATTTAAAATCTCATGTAAGGTGTGTTTTTTTTTTTTTCCTTTTTTTTGTCTTCATAATAGTTTCTTGTATCTAGCGTGCTTTTTTTTTTTTTTTTTGTGCATGTAAACCCTCAATTGCAATGCATGTGGTGAATATTTAACTAGCATTGAGGGATGTGACTTGCAACTTCATTTATTAATACACTGTTAACCCTAATAAGTTAGAACTAATTACATTTTAAGTGAATAAACTAGCAAGTTATTTTGACAATAGAATATCGAAATTGTTTTTTGTACTACACAAGCATGTTAATTGCTCCTGAAATATTGAGTAAAACAACTCTTACATTTTAATGGCACGTACTTTTTTTTTTATTATTAAATGTAACTGGCTGAATTTCATGTAACTCAATTTTAATGCTTAAAATAGAGGGAACCCAAGTAGCTAGTACAGTGAATACTAGCATCTGGATTGGATGCTAATCATAAATGATTAGCAGCAACTGTAACAAGTAAAGCAATGGGCTTTTACTATAGAACAATCTTAAATTGTACCTAAGCTCAAGCTCCTCTATTAACCATAGTGGTAAAACTGAAAAAGTTACCATAAAATATAATCTAAAATAACAAAACATTAAACACTAACAAGTCTCCCCATCTTGCACAAAGACACATTGTGTAACAATTGATTTTAACATTTACTCTCCTGGTTTCTGTTAAAATTAAGTTCCTGTAAATTTAAAGAGACATGTTCATTAAACTCAAAACAGTGAAACTATTCAGATGTGAACTCAAAGCGAAAGTTTTAAATGGTCATGAAGGTTAATTTATTTGAACTAATTTGTATGATTTAATTTTTCCCTGCTCAAAACAAATATTTTGAGCATTACGGTTTACAGTGTTGTTTACAGGTACAATGACTAATGAAATATAAACAGTATCCCCATCTCTAAGTCACTGGTCATATATGATTATTATGGGAAGAGGTGTTACGTTCCATAAAGGTAGGGAGTGTTTGAGTTAATTGACCTAGAGGCCTTACAGGAGCAGCAGGTGTTGAGCAAGCTGTAACTTGTGCACATTGTCTCTAGGGTTATTACTCTGGTCGCATGGAGTCTGTAACCATCTCAGTATTTAAGTATCCAGTTCTCTGCGGTTTTGTTAATCGTGGGAATATGTGTCCAAGTGTTTCTATAGCTAAACTGATATTGCAGTAAAGTAATTTCACTAAGGCAACAGGCAATGTGTTCTCAAAGCACACTTGTGGTTGCGAGTGATTACATTGCTTTTAAAAATGGGCAATCTGTACATCATTGTTGTGAGTGTTGGCTATATTTAAACAGTTGACAAAACATTTCATTTCCTAATAATTGTAACATTTAAGAAGACCAAACAGCCATTTTGCATCTCTCAAAGCACTGTCTCTCTCTAAAATGCCTTGTCTTAAAAAATAAAATAAAAATGCTGTGAGCTTGTTTTCATAAGCTATCTTGTCTTGGAAAAATTATCCCAGTCTTTAAAGAGCTGTTAGCTCCAAGATCAAATTCCTGAGAACCAAAACCAGTGTCCTGGGAGTCATCGCTGCCGGTCGGAGATGATACTTGCTTTCCACTGAAACTGAAATTAATTTCCTTTAGGCCTGTCCTCTCTATACTTTCCTCTATCCTCTTTGCCATGAAACTCACCAAGCTTCTCTTATTCAGTTCAGTCTTATTGTCCTCACTTGCATTTCCCTCATTGACTATTTTAATTACATCCTCATCTGATCTGTCCTCTAAATATTCTGTACTTACATTATTTTCACAGCCCTCTGCATTTTCTTTTATCTCGTCTTGTACATTTTCCCATGTATCACCTTCATCTGTTCTAAATTCCTCTTTAATTTCTCTCTTCATCATTGTCTGCTCTTCACTTTTTCCACTTAATTCAGTGTCTATGTTTGACTCTATTTCTATGACTGTTTGTGAATCACTATCTATATTTGTTTCAGCTTCTTCCTCCACACTAATCTCAATGACTCCATCATTACTCAATTCCAAATCCCCCCCATTTCCTTCCTCTTCTCTCCCATTGGTCACATCCGTGTCAACTCTGTCTCCCTCTACACCATCATCTTTCTCTTTTACACTGATTGGCTCTTCATTTGACTTCCTATTTGCTTCTATGTCACTACCTGGTGAATCTTGCATGTCCACATCCTCTCCATCTCTCTCTTCCACAGTGTCTCGTCCATCACCAATGTCCTCTGTATCAGCCTTTGGCTCTTCATGGTGAACTAGTGAAGGTGGAGTCTTTCTCTCATTGCTGTTGAAGCCCCGAAAGTTGTTTTTGGCTCCATGGATGTACTTCCCCAGGAAAGAAGAGCCTTCTGATGGATCTGCTTTGGGGTCATCTGAGCTGTCCTGCATGGCATTGTGGAGCTGCTTCATTTCAGCATGTAATCGGGCAACCACTTTACTCAGCTCTGTGATCCTGTTCCCAACATCTATGGGAAAACGTTTCCAGTTAATTTCAGTATTTTCACTGCTAATGCATGCTGTTTAGAAATGTGTTCTATTCTACATTGTAAAGCTGCACGATTATGACAAAAATCATAATTGTCAATTATTTAACTTGATATTGTAATTGTGTTTAATTTTGATTAATATAATTTACATGGCTTATCTTGTATGGCAATTGCATACAATATTCTTTATGAAAGCTCACTTTCCAACAAGCTGAGAAATGAGTTCTGGAAATATTTGTTTGCTGTTTTATACATACAAGACTCGGTCAACTCCTATTTTGAGTAAATACATTGAATGCAAGCAACCTCTGCAGAAAACACATTGTAAATAGAAATGTATGATGTAATGGGAACATAAAACTAATGCTGTAACTGACACTTTTATACTCTCGATTATTTCTTTAATTGTGCAGCCATACTATACTGTATTGTGTGTACTATAGAAATGCCAATCTTTTTATATGACATAGTGTAAATGTATAGCTTAAGATACATCCAAATAAAAAGTTTCACATTTATTATTAATGAGAAAGATAGAAACACCTCTTCAAGCTAATTCACCCCAGTGTGAATACTACCACACTATTTGCACTTTGTCTATTATATATACTGTATATATATATATATATATATATATATATATATATATATATATACACACAGTACTGTGCAAATATCTTCACAAAAGAATTTGTCTTAAGATGGTTATTTATATCTTCAGCTTTAGTGTTTAATAGGAAATATACAATTTTAGACTCCCAAACATTCCTTTTGCAAATAGCATAGACTAGAAGAACAGGGAGCCCTGCAACAGATGTCATGGTCCCCACAGAGCCCCCCCACTGGATGTCGAGTCATAAAGAGACAGAAGTAATCGAGATGCCTCAACAGATAGAAGAACTGTGGCAAATTCTCCAAGAATCTTGAAACATCCTATCTGCCAACAACCAAGAAAAACTGTGTCCAGGTGTACCAGGAGAATTGGTGCTCTTTTGAAGACAACGGTGGTCACACCAAATATTGATTTAGCTTTTATATGTTTACTGGACTTTTTATGATATTAATTGATAAATTAAAACTATTTGTCATTATTTTTTAAGACATCCTCACTGTGCAACATTTTTCACAAGTGGCCTAAAACGTTTGCATATATATACATTATATCATATAAAATCATTTTTAAATATATAAAATGATATACAAATAATTATCTTTTTTTTTTCTTTTATAAAGCTTTGGGGCTTTATCATAGCTTTGTCTTGTTGTTACCTGACTATCAGGGTAAAAATTGCAGCTTTTTACACCCAGTGAAAATAGTCACTCCGTTTCAGTCATACCTTTGCGTTTTGTCTCCTCAAACTCTCTCCTTGCAGATTCAATATAGCGCTGAACAAGGGCCCGGATGACCTGCTGCTTGTAGGAAATACGGCTCTCACCAAATGCTCCATCATCCTTCAAAGTCAAATTTTAAACAGTTATAGGACACTTAGTGATGGGTTTTGTCAAAGATGTTGTAATTTATTATAAATTCTCATTGAAAAACAGCACATCAAGTGTGTGAGTACACTCAACATTTTGTAGAGTGAAATATCTTATTCTGATCAGTTAAGTTTGTTGTGTAAAAGAAGCATACCAGAGATGCAATTGGAGGGTAGTCTGGAGCCGAGTTACAGTTGAGGCAGCAGCAACAGATCCTTCTGAATATTCCTCTAAAATATAAAGAAAAACACTAGAATCAGAATCCTGGTATTCTAAAAATGACACTTTTGTCTTTTATAATTTGGTTAAACTAAGATGAGGATTTCATGACGTAAAATAGCTGAGAATAAGCAACCGTAAAAGATAGAAAAGGGCCTTTGGAGAGGGGATGATGTTGAAGGGGACAGGCATTGTCAGTCCTTCTCTAAAGTAACTCAGATAGAGCTTAGAACGGGCAAACTTCCACTCTACATCAGCATCATCCTACAGAAAAAATGATGTAAATGAAAAATAAAAACTCTTCATTAGGTTTACATCAAGGTTAGTCACTTATAGACAGAACAGGTGTTTTATTTCATGCAAGGGACAAATTAAACTTTCGAAACCTATCAAGCGTACCTCAATTTTCTGGAAAGAGTTGGTGATCATGGCAATGAGCATGTTTAGAAGGACAATGACAATGAGCAGAGTATAGATGCCATAGAGGATTCTCCCAACAAGCTCAGCCAAAGCAAACTCATCCATGTCCACATTGGTCTGATCAGCAACACCAAACATGGTCCAGAAGAGGAACCGAAAGGTCTCATTCAATCTGTAAATGTGAGGATTTGAAGATAATTGTTGAAAGGATGTATTGATCCTTTATTTGTAACAATAATATGTCAACTTCAGATTTTTCTAAAAAGATAAAGCACAAAATACCTTCCAAGACGAGGAGAGATCACATAAGGGACATAAGTATTGTTGATGCCACACAGGAAGGCTGTTCCAATGATCACCAAAATGAACATGAATCTGGAGAGGAAATACCAACATACTATTGAAGTAAAATGCAAGTATGAACATGGAAAAAGATCTTCAAAGAAGCTTCTTCAATGAACAGTATTACAATATGCTATTAAATTGTAATTCATTAAATTTAAGGATTTTAATTTATTCATTCAGCAGACATTTTTATCCAAATGAGGAATACAGCAAAAGCAATTCATCATAAGGGGGAAATACAAGAGATGTGCCTCAATACAAAGTTTCAAATTGCTCAGTGAAGTACAAGTAGGGAGGAAGGTGAGAGAGAGAGAGAGAGAGAGAGAGAGAGAGACTGGTGAAAGAATGGAATGATATATTTTTTTTAAGAAGATAGAAGACACAGCACATTGTTATTTTACTATTTCAATTATGGCCACTACCTAGATAACATGAAACCTCATTGGTCATCACCCATTGTGTGACATGAAGTCTGGTCATGAGACACAATGAGAACCAATAAGGTTTATTGACGTAGCTGCCAAATTTGACACACTTTATTAATTATTTGATTTGATAATGAATAACAACTTTTGTTCTGTTGGACATACTAAGTGTTTGTATCACTCAGAATACAGTGCATGAGTCGTATCAATTACTTTTACTGTGGTTTTATGTTGTTTTTTTGTCCTTGTCACCATTCACTTACATTATGTCAAATAAACTGCGAAGACTTTTTTTTAAATGTTACCTTTTGTGTTTCACGGAAGAAAGAAAGTCAAACAGGTTCGGAGCAACATTAGGGTGAGTCAACAATGCCAGAATTTTCATATTTGGGTGAACTTTTCGTTTCATCTTTATAATCAACATGTTGACTATTGAAACTGTACTGAATACCTCATCATGTCATCAATCATCTTCCCAATGGAGATCTGCAAGGTACCGAGAGACTCGTGTGCTGGCAGGATGTAGGCCAAGCGAGTGAAACTCAACATGCTAGTCACTGCAAACAGCACCTCAGCAATGAACTGGGGATCCTCCTGATGCCAGTCTTCACGTGCTGCATGGAGAAAAACAGCTGATCTTTAGAAGATGTGCAATATTGTGGTGAGAAGGGTGAGGCTATGGCCAAGTGATGCTAAGACATGGGAAGTGTATTTGTATGTCTGACTAGGTGTTCTCTCACAGGTTTCGGTGAAGTAGACACACTCGTCCTGGCACCCAGGTTCCTGGCACACGAAATAGCTCTTGAGCATGATGACCACTCTCATGGCGAATGAAGCCAGGTACATACTAAGTACCATCACATCCAGACAGTTCCACCAATCCAGGAAGTATGTCCTCAAGCCCTCAATCCAAACCTCCTTACACTCGAACCAGAAAAATCCTGCAGATAACAACACTCCAATGTAGTTAATAATTCAAATGTTTTTGTTTCTAATCATCTCAGCTGTGAAATCTGTAATATTAGCTCAAATATTATCTGTAGACCTTATCACAAAATTAATACATCGTTTTTTTGTCATTTGAATTTCACATATTGTGTGGTTTTTTGATATCTGTGAATAAATATTATGTGAATCTTTGGCATTTCACATCATGTGATCATGTGCCTTATTTGGCAGTGTAAATCTAGCATACTTTTTAAATTGAATATTTTTTAATGATTTAATGTAAATGTATACTGTATCATAATTCTTTGTATTTAATTACCCTGGCATTAATAACAAAAATACAAAATAAACATACAACAGCCAAGACAATTAATTTGCCATCTTACTCTCTTCTGATTTCCATAATCTATCGCTATTCCTTTTTCTGTTTTTGGAAGTCGTGGAAATGTAATAGTGGATTTTTCTTTTGCTGTTGATGCAAATAGAAATGCTGTGGTTTCCCATTCATCACTGTAGAAGTTAACCCCACTGTAGTTTACTTTCGTGTTCCACATACAAAGTGTCCATTGATTAGTGCTGTCACGATTATGACATTTGGCTGATGAATAATTTTCAAACAATAATTCCGATTATGATGATCAATTGTCTGTTTTATTGCTTCCACGATTATGACGATGTATTGCCATACAAATTATCATGCTTTTGTCATGAATGTGTGAACCTTAAGAAGTCGTTATGCATATATAACTTTTACATTATTTCCTTTAAGGCTTTAAAAACGTATGAATGACATAAAAAATATATGTTTTAAATAATTAAAATATCTGTTCTATTTTGGTCCACTTTAGTCACTGTTTTGTTTTCCACAGTTCATCACTTTTCTTTTTTTCACGTTCCTTTAAGGCTCTCCGATTAAACCCTAAGGACCTTATTTCACATGAAGAAAGACCTTTGAGATTCCATGTTTCTTCATTCTATCATCTCGTGCTCCTCTGTGTCACTGCATGTCATTAACACTGCATGTATGAACCCAAAATGACAAATAACATTTTCCATTACACAACCATTTAATTAAAGTGAAACGCTTTGTTTTCACTAAAAGCCTTGTCTATATGACGCAGAGTTTGGCGCGTGTATCACAGCACTTTAACTCTAGTTCTGAAGAGGTTAATCTTCATGCACTCTTCAGGAGGGGCAGTCACACTGACTACACTTCATGCTCCATTCACTCCCATTCAAACACATCCGAACACAGCAGACCGGAAACTCAAGCTCATTCAAAGACATTTCGTACTATGATTAAACCCACTAGAGTGTTTGAAAATATTCTCTTCGGTATCAGGGTTGAATGTGAATGTTAAAACATTTGAGTTATTCCCTATAAAAGATACACACAGTAATGTTTTATAAATTGCAGGTATCCAAGTAAAACATGTGGTAATATATTTAGTCATAAAGATATGTAAGGGCCAAACAGACAGAGCTAGGTTGAACTATAGACCAATAATGGAAAATATATCTCTTTCTCTTAATGGGCGTATATTGCTTTCCAACAGTAAAGGTCTTTCCAGATTGGTATCCACCTCCCGTGATGCTTAGCGCAAAATGTGGGCATTATTTCCGTTGTCAAGTAAACACAGCTGTTGTTACGGTGTACATCCATTTTTTCGTTGTGGTGTTTGGATTATGAGGAGAGTATGTATGATTTTGTGAGGACATACATCAATCACTATATCAGCATGTTACTGATTGATAATACATTGCAGAAAAGCCATAAAGATAAAAAGCATAAAGCGCAAACAAAACCGACACACTTTTTCTCCCAGACACAGTTGAGATTTAATCTAAGCACAAATGGAACATTTCAAGCAAAATTATCGGTTATTTTAGAAGAGAACCTGTGTTAGTTCAGCTTCAGATGTGTGTGTTTGTCACCTTGCATATTCAAATCAGACAGACACGCTGAGGAAGAGCTATGAAGTTCTCATACTTGGGTATGTAATCGCTTTTTAAATTTTCTTATCGGACTGTTATTTCCTTAGAAATCTGCATGTAAGGTTAAACTTTTGTTCGGCGGGTGATTGACTGTGACTGGTGAGAGGTGGTGCTTCGCCGCCACAAATAGTATGTTGCTATGGAAACATTTTTTCAATTTTATTTGGCTGAACAAACCCCATTATTTAAAAATATATATATTATGTAATACACGATAACAAGGGGGGTTAGGTGTGTGTGTGGAGCGGAGGGGGCGGGGCCGGTCGGAATATCGCGCGCCCGGTCCCCAATCAGCCTGATGAGGCGCGCGAGGGATAAAGGCGGCCGGTGACGATTGTTCGAGAGAGAATTACGGACATGTCCGTCATGTGTGTTTGTTTATGTGTTTTTGAGTTTCTCATTAAAATATAATTTATGTGGACAAGCCGGTTCTCGCCTCCTCCTTGCCCATCCTTCAACTGTGTTACAGTGTGCTTGATTTTAGGATATCAAATATTGTGTTTAAAATTACATGGATTAAGGATTACGTGTATTTTTTGTAGGGATTCAATATGGCATATTTTGCTAATCTCATTTTTGAAATTATTGGTGGTATTTTCTATTGAAATGTAATTGATCACTTCCCAGTTAAATTATCACATTTTCATAGACAATCCCTATTATCTTGGCTACCTATATATAAACAATTTACTCCCCATCGATGCCTAATTTGGAACAATAGAGATATCAAATACAAGAATAAATCTTTGTTTATAAAAAGTTTTGAAAATGGTTTAATCCTGATAATCCATAGATAAATGTAATGAAGCCCACCTGCCGACATCGTTCGAAATCCTTTTAAATAAGGGATTGAAATGAACTCAATCCCACAAATTTGCTGGGAATAATATTCCCAAATACTTAATGCCTTGTTTGGGCCACTGGAAGGTGCCTGGCTGAGCATTACACTGTCAGAGCCAAAGCTTCGGATTTAGACCAATTAACTCTGTATCCTGAGAATTTAGAAAAGGAATTAATAATCCTGTGGAGACAAGGTATAGATAGATCTAGTAGGGTCAGAGACGAATTATAAAATATAATCTGAGTAAAGCAAAAGCTTATGTGCCACACCTCCTGCCATCACCCCTGGAAAATCATCCTCCTCTCTTATAGTGGCTGCTAATGGTTCCAGGGCAAGACAGAATGATAATGGGGAATTAATCAATTTGTTTGTACCGCTGCTACCAGGTGCCTATAAAGTAGCTTAATCAATCCAATAAAAGTATTCCCAAACCTGTACATTTCCAAAATCTTAAAAGACAATCCTATTCTACCATAACAAACGCCTGTTCGGTGTCAAGTGAGATGGCAGCGAGTCTGATAGATCATTCACCACTGACCACATGATAATGGAATACATGTAACAGGATTACGTATTTAAAATACAAAATATAAGTAACTATATTCCACTACAGTTACAATTTAAATAATTGGTTATTAGAATAGTTACATTCAAAAAGTATTTATATTACAGAAGAGATTACTTTGCATTTTATTGTCATTTGTTTCATTTAATATTTTGTCATTTCAGATTGAAAACATTTATACATATAAATGATGTGATCCAAAGTGCATTTGAACAGCAGTGAAACAATTTCTTATGATGTGTTGCATTCATACAAGCAGACAGAGAAGTAAGTTTGAAGTAAGTTTGAATTACATTTGGAGCAGAAGAAATAGAAATAAACTTTGTGTAAATTATCAGCTTTACGCTAAGCTAAAATGCTATTTCTACATGATACAAGGCACAATCATATTTTTTTATCAAGAAAATTCACGTTGGATCATAATTTCTTTTTCTAGTAAGATCTTTGATATTATTGCAAAAATCATATTCTTGATAATAATTTTTGTATTGTTTACTGTAAAAATCCTTAAAACAAGCTCAATTAGATTAATCTTGTTTTAGAAGCAATATTGCACAAGATATTTAGATTTTGTATTTTTAACATGTGTATTTTGTCTTACTGTACTGACAGAGTTTTTACAGTCAAAACAAGTGAAAAAAAAATCTACCAGTGCTGAAGAAGTAATCCAAAGTATTTAGAATATGTTACTGACCTTGAGTAATCTAACAGAATACGTTACAAATGACATTTTACAGCATGTATTCTGTAATCTGTAGCTGAATACACTTCAGAAGTAACCCTCCCATCCATGTCTATATATATAAGAGATGTCATAACTTAATCGGTTAGCCAATATTTTTGACAATATTTGAATGTCTAGCTGGATCAGGGAAAGTGGACAGTAACACTTACAATCGCTTGGATCTTTGTCCTTTTTAAGAATCAGACTGATTCGGTCTTGTGTCATAGTTGTTGGAAGCTTTCCATTCTGTAATGATTCCGTATAAACTTCTAGCAAAAGTGGAGCCAGTTCTGTAGCTTAAGACCTAAAAAATTCAACTGTAAAGCCATCTGGCGTCAGTTTAGGGAGTTCTAATAGTTCCACAAAGTTTCTAAAATCTTCATCAGTAGACGAAGACTTGGAACTATAGAGATCAAGATTTTTTTTTTTAAAAGCATTATTAATATCAATGGCAGAGTTAAAAATAAAATTCACCACCAGCAGATTTCACTGAGGGAATGGTAGAAAAAGACTCTCTCCCTGCCTTTTCCCCCGACTCAAAACATGACTGTCTTGCCCTGAATTGCCAAAACGCCACCTTCCGTGACAAATAGTACTATATATCTGGACCATTTAGTCTCATATAAACATTGATTTCAGCCTTTAACATTTGTTTGAATTCAGGATTTGCTATGCTTTCTTTTTCTGCAGATGTGGCAACACCTCTAAACTCACCAGGGTGTGATCTGAGACTAAGATGTCAATTCCCTGAGGCCATAAGACCACATTCGGCACTTCAGATCTGCCTCAGCACTATTAATATTCCCTTCCAATTCCACAAGTTCAAATGATAGATATTTCAAAGCTGTGAGATTTATTGCTGCAGGAAAGTGAGTAGACAATATATTTTAAAATGTTTAATATAATATAATATAATTTTTTTTATTTTTTATGATGTATTATTTACTTTCACCAGAAGTCCTCCCATGTGACATCATGGGCGAATTCCATTCGAAAGTGGTCATCTCTATGCCCTAGTCACTCCAAGGGACAAAACTCTTGATGTGGGCATTCTGAAGAGAGTGTGGTAATACAGTTTGAATGTACTCTTCTCTAAAAGTCTTGTAAAAGGGCCCTTTGTGAAAAAATTTAATTTCTTTCTTTTGTTTGGAACCAACCTTCGAGTGGCATCCCCTTCCCGAAGTACCCTTCAAGGGTGGAGAAATGCTGTTTGGAACACACCCTATATCCTGGTCTGTTGCTTTGTATAAAAAAAATGTTAATGCTCAAAGCCTAGTGTGACTGCCCTTCAGTGAGATGGTCGGAGTTCAATTGAATGAGACACTCAAACACATTGTTCAATAAAATGTGACTGTAATTTAAAGTGCACAATTATCACGTTAGATAAAATAACCGTGATCATATTATTTAATAATCGCACCATTGATTTTAGGAAAATACGATTACTGGGACCTACCAATCACCCAAATCATGTGGAAGGAGTTGTGCAGGATGTTCTGCTCACGAGAGGCAAACTCCTCCCGGTGCATCTCCATGGCAATGGACTCCCCCAGTAGTGTGATGAGAAACCACATATATGAGGCAGAATGGAGAAGAAATTTAATCACTGGAATCTTCAGAGTCTTTCCCAACTGGGAAAAGAAATGGCAAAAATATGTCAACTAGATATAGTATAATTGCTTAGGGAAAACTGAGTAAACTAAGCGTACAAATATTTAAGCAAAAAGTCTAATGAAGACATTTGGATCACCCACCTTTGATTTTGGTGCAATCCAATAGATAAAGCAGAGGAGGGGCATGGACAAGAAAATCCCTAAAGACACCAGGAGTTTCCAGGCTGTTCGGCTGCCCCTCCAGCCTGACAGATTTCCACACCAGATGGAGGAGAGCACTTGCTGGCAGATCGGGTGGGCTACAAACTACAAATACATGCAAAATACAAGTACAAGTATGTTATATTTTCCAAATTAAACCAACTGTGAACCAAATGCTTTCATAATTAATATTATAATATGACACTGTAGACTATTCAGGGCAGGATCATCAACGGATATTTGGCTAAACAAGTTTTGGCAGACTAACATCAGATGAGGGACCCTGGGTACCCTATTAGTCAGCTCAAACTGTTTGCACCAAGGGCTCTGGTATCAAGTTTCCTTTAGCAGTCACATGGCTTGAAGCTTTGGAACCCCCTGGCAGTCTGATGCCCCAGGGCACTGGTGCCACTTGCTAAGTCTATAATCCCACCGCGATACCATTCAGGACAAACAAGACAAGGTCATGGTTATATTTAATTTAAATGGATCGTTTTTAAGGAAAAGGAATGAGCCATTCTATGGGGTTAAATCTTGGGATTCTACCTGTTTTTGGTTGAGGTTGACTGCAAGCCGCAAGCGAGCCAGGTTTGGAATGCCCTCCTCAAATGCCTGCTGGTCCAGCTCATCGTCGCTGTCCTCTTCATCTCTAACACAGCTGTTCAGGATGGTGGTGACCTCACTTTGGTTCCTGCACATTCCAAGCAGCTCCACGGCAAACTCCTGGCACAATTCCTCAAGACCAATATACTGAGGCTGTAAAATGCAAAATTGTTATCAAACCAGAATTTACAGAATCATTATATCTTATCATTATATATTATATTAAATATATATTATAGTATTATTAGAATCATCCTCTTGGGATCTGGCAACTTTTTCATCAACCACAAGGTGTAGCGATATGAAAACTACCAAGTAATCTCATGTCAATCAGTTAAACAGCATATGCACATCTGGAGAATCTAGAATCCTGCTTCATTCAACCTTAAATTCAGGTTCCTTCTTAGAAAGCTTGCGAAGGTCCCTGCTTAGTCGAAAGGTACTGAGCATGGCATCTTCTGCAGTGATAGACAGGTAAGCACGGCTGGCAATGCCTCGGTAGGTATTGATTCGTGACAAGGAGAACTTCAACAAGTCGTATTGGCGCCCATTCCTGCACTCCAGGCATGCACATGACATTTTGTGTGGCCACGGAATGACGTGACCTTTCTGAGAGAGCATTGTCACAATGTCATATAGATCCTTCTGACAGGCCAGTGTCAATGGTGTCACTCCAGGGGCAAACTGTGAATCATCAATGGAGTGGTCAAAAATGGCCTGAGAGAAAGAGCGCACATCCATCTTGTTCCCCTTCTCTTGATCCAGTCGATCCAGGAGGCGTTTGACCACACGAGGTTGGTTGGTATCCACAGCCACCAGAAGAGCTTCATGAATCTGCCGGAAGTCAAACTTGATGCTTTGAAGAAGGGTGTCCATTGTGTCCTCGTTGCCCAGCCTGATAGACAGGTTGAGTGCTTCTCTCCATTGGCGGTCCTCAGAGTCGTCCAGCTGACGGATGATGCCATCACCCGTCTTCAGCAGGGCAGTGATCATGTGAATGTTCCCCTCTCGGATGGCACCAAGGAGCTCCGCTGGGAAGCATAACTTCTTGTTCACAATCTCGCGCCATTGGTCAGGCTATACAAAAGAGAGAATAAATTATAATTCTTACAAAGCCATTAAAGAGAAATGAGATATTATGTTAAAGTAAAGGCTAGACTTATTTGAATAAAGCCAATAACCCATATCATAGATTGTTGTTTGTTATGTTCCAATGTCCTTTATTTCTAAAGACTGTTTACATGACATTGTATTTAAGATAAAATGATTGAATTATTTTATACACAGACTTACAAAACACACATACAATATCTGTAATGCCTTAATATCCACATTTTATATTCAGTAATTAATAAACCCAACACATATTATAAACATAAAGTGTTTTACAACATTACATTTAAGCAGTCACAATTTTTTGTCTTTCCAAAGCTTCTTTATAAATAGTGCCTTCCAACTCCCTCAGTAAACAAACCAAATGGGACTGTGGCAAGAAAAAAGTACAATAGATGAGGAGGAAAGTAATAATTTAAACTTAATTCATGTCAAATCACTCACCTCTATCACTGATCCTTTATGAAATCTTCAAGTTCTAGAGATTTTAGTAAATTAATTCAGAACTAATTCACATTTTCTCATAATGAACAATATATTTTTCTTACCGTGAGGTTTTCCATCTTGAAATGGTCCAAAATATATATATATATATATATTTATTACAGTGGTACTTAATCAGTAGATGACTGTCTCACATATCAACTGCATATACAAATATCAAACAGATGTCTTCAAGCAGCTTCATAATCAGTCAGTAACCAATGTTTTGCAAGGCTTTGATGCTGTGAATCTGAAGTGAGTGCTTATGTGAGTCAACACGCCTGAAGGATTAAATTCTGAACAAAGTAAACAACAGGTATCATTTCCCAATGGACACAACCAATTAAATTTGCAACTGTAACACTATGTTGCATGTCATTAGTGTTCACTAAGGACTCCTCATTTTCCACTCCCTCCATCAGCACACATCCTACTTTCAAAACCTCTTTTAACATACCCATTTTTCTATTTTTTAAACAAACTCACCTTCTAGCAGTTTTGGAACCAGAGAGAAGTGTTTTTAAACTTTAATTATAAGTGACTGGCTCCATCACTTGAGTCACTTTAACCCAGAAATACATACATTTTATCCACTAAAAGTGTTTCTGGGTAAAGGTGACTCAATATGATGGAGCAAATCACATTTTTTCTTCATTAGAGTGACTGTTTTCAATAGGTGTAAATAGAACCTGCCACAAAGCGTGGCTATTTGCACGCAAATAGTCTGATGGAAACAAACATTGAAGTCACACTTCGTCTATCACTGCAATGGTGTAGTGTTTTGAGATGTGCATGTACTTTTTATGCAGATGACCCGGGTTCGAGTCTCCATTTGGTCCCTTATTTTCCCATCCAGTTTAAAGTCTCGACTATTAATGTTTCCTTTAATACTATAATAATACATAAAAATTAAGGATTATGTACATACATGTTGTTGCATTGTAATTACATGTAAAGTATTTTTATTTACATTTGTAGCTACATTGTTAACTTTTCACCTAACCCATCCCTTACCCCAAAACATAACTCTAACCCCTAATCCGAACCCTTACCATACCTCAACCTCAGTAGCAGCAAATGTGGGAATTTTGCAGAACATGTAGTTATACAATAAATACATAGTCTTGTATGTATTTAATGTTAGTACATAGTAGTTAAGGCCACCTAGTGTGACCAGTTTATAGAAATAATATAATATTAGTACAAATAATAGTAATATCGTAATAACCATGTTTTTAGCTGAAGCCATAGTAGTAATAAAATTAACCATGGTATTACTACAGTAATATGCGTTCCATGTATATTTTCCTGGTTACTATGATTTACGACAAAATACCAATATGCTACAGTGGTTACTGTAGTAAAATCATGGATAAATTCTGAAAGGGAATGTTGGGTTTAGGGGTTGATGTAGGGTGTCTATGGGACTAAATAAACAGACAAACTCCAATGATGCCCCTATTCTGTTTTAGTATTTAATTAGGAGTGCAAATATTATCTAACACTATTTGCACTTAGACGCTAGTTGCTATTAAGTTTTTATATCCAAGTTTTGTCCAAAAGGGGTGCAAATAGCAAAGATTTTTGTTTCTATTTACCCTTAGTGCGAACAGCCTCTGCCTTTTTATGAATGTGAATGGTTTCTTTGCTTTTAACATCATGCCAGCTTCTATGGTGGTTTAAAAAAAGGTTAAACAGGGTAAAACAACAAAAAAGATGTTTAAGATCCATTTTTAATAGAAACGCTAAGAGAGTGAACGACAGATATGACATCATGCATATTGACAGTCCAAACATGTTAACCAGTAAAATATTTTATACAACAGACTGCCTTCATGACATAGTATAAACATAATAACCAAAAAAACAAAACAAAAACAAATACAGTCTTTTATGCCAAGCATACGTGTTCTCCCAGTTTCAATTGTTAATAGGGCATACACTGTATACTGACAGGCAGTTCACTTTGTCCAATACCTCGGAATCTTAGAGAAACCCTTATTAAAATGTGCATATTGCCATTTTTTAAAGATCTTCCAAGTTAACGGACATAACCTGACTACAGTGCTTTTCAATCAGTTCATCCATATGATACTGGGCTCTACTGTGTCACCGCAGGTGCTGGCGTGCTGCTGAATGCGGTCTGGAGGGAATCTGATGGAGCAAAGAGGACATGAAACCAGAAGCTCATCTGCGCCAGAGTGAAAAACAGGAAAAGAGTGCCGTGAGCTCATGACCCCCGAGAGTTCAACTGGATCAGAATCTAGGCAGGTGGCAGCATGGAGTGGCAGGAAATCAGGACTGAAGGATACTGCATGGAAAGAACGTATGAGAAAAATAAACAAATATGCTTAAAAGAGATGCAGAACATAGTGATATATTCTACAGTCTAGTGCTTAGGTCATGTTATTAGTTACCAAATTTGTATGCACAATCATTTACCTCCACAAAGAGGACATAGCGTCTCAGGAGATAATGGTTCAGTAGAGCTCTGTGGAGCATGGCAGGTGGATTCCTTTATGTCCACTGGGCTGTTGCTGGCTTGTTTCTTTGTTCTGACACCTTTGGATGTTGTTATGGGTTCATCAGTGAAAGCTGCAGCTCTGGACCTCTTCAATGTTGTGCCATGGTTTATAAGGCTCTGGCTGCATGACCACCATATAGTGATGAGACTTATACAGTCAGTAGCCCCCAAGAGGTGTTTGGACATTTAAGCTACACTTAAAATTGTCTGAGTGTCTAGCCACTTTATATGTCGTTTTCTAATGCAGTGCAATTCTTATTTAATATATGCTGATATTACAACTTAACTAACTGTGCAATGTGCAAATGCTTATCCAGTTAAACATTACATAATTTAACATTAATTTCCTTTTTGGAAGTCAACATCTAACAAAAGTCTGAAGAACCCAACACTTTTGTTCTTGTTCTCTGACTGGTCATTTTTGTCCAGGGCAATGCATACCGTGCCTTTGACTTCCTCCTCTGCTCCTGAGCGGTCCTTATAATGTCACTGGAAGTCCTGAGTCCACCAGAATCTATCCATACAGACAGAAGCACTGTCAACATTTGTATGATCTACAGTAAGCATCCTTTTTCTCTGATTTGTCAGTGTGGTGGCCAAATAATAACTTGCCTGGTGGGGTTTTCATGTCATTGTCTCTGTGAGCAGTTGTACTAGATGCAGTACTGCACGGGGATGATGATATGGAGCGACTGTTTGTCTGGGCAGCTTTGACCATGCGCTCGGCCCAACTAAAACTCTCAGGCTTCGTTTGGGCATCATTTGGGGAGCCATCTCTATCAGAATACAGAGAAACTGACTACTATGTTAACACAAATTGACTTTGATAGAAAAAATGTAATGCAAAAAGTGTGGACTGTATAAGCGTAAGACACTCAATTCAAACTCACCCTGTGATTCGTCCAAAAAATGTGTTTTGAATAGCTGGGCTGGAGAGCCACCCTCTCACAGATATCATCTTATCTGGTGTGCACTGTTAAAAAAAAAAAATCATAAAGGTTTCTATTTCTCTGCAGGGCTCAACAATTTTGGCCCAGTTCAACTATCACTTGCCCTGTCTTGCTAAATCTTATATCCATTGATATTGTACATGTGTTTTTCTGCCATGAAAACATTTGGTTTTCATGATTTATTAAACATGACAAGTTTTAAACTTGTCACCAAGATGACATTATCTAGCTGAATTACACGGATAAGGCTGTCGAAATTGCAAGAATGACTTGTAATTGTTTCTCACCATATGCTATCATTTTCCAGCAAGTGTGTTTATTAATTTATAACTTCCATAGCATATTATTGCACATTACAAACTTTTTTTTTTGTAAAGAAAATTTTTAATGTAATGAAAAATAAAAATTTCTTTTCATCACATATAAAAAAGTACCATACTAATGTTTATATTTTTTTGAGGTGGGGTCAGTGAAAATATTGGTAGGGTAAGTAAACATCTAATAGCCAAACAAAATTAATTACAATATTAATAATAATAACAACAATAACAATAACTGTTGAGTCCTGCCCTGTATATTATGAGAGTGTCATATCTGGTTTAAGAAAGTAGTTTAAATGCTAACTTTAATCTTTTATTGCTAATTTGTAACACGATAACTGCACATGTCAGCTTGTTCTAAAACTAGGGCTGTCGATTTAATGTGTGAATTCAGCGCGATTCATTATATACAAATAAAATGTATGCTATTAATCATATCCCAAGACCGTAATATAGAATATTCCTACCATCGGAGCAATCAAGTTTAAAGTACCACCTGTTTTCTGCAGAGGGCAGTAAGTGAAACTCCAGCTGTATAGACAACAATAAAGCTCTTCAGCTTGTAGTCCAAAAGCCCAGAAGAAAGTTCACCATGGCTTCCCTCTGGAATTTTCTAAGGATTTCTGTAATGGGGTCTTTCAACTTATGTGTAAATTAAGGTCTGTGGTATACATTACTAGACAATACATGGTTGTTTTGTTCTACAACATAAATTACACACTTTCATACAAACAAAAGAACAAAAGAAACAATTCCTTTATTAGAGTCGACTCCAATACTGGGACGATTTGGAGTCGAGGAATCCTCCCTTTTGGAGTAGACTCCCCATCACAAACCACACATAGGATTGCTTGACATCAGCGACAAGATGAGAATGCATTCTTGTGTTAAAAAACAGCTGGACAGAAGGCAATTCTGAATGCATGGATCTTGAGAAGTGTTATTATTAGTTTCAACCTAAGTTTTAACTTGACACAGCAACCTACAAATGCTGTTTATGACACAACACAACTAATGAGAGATGCTCCAAAAGCGTCCGTCTGAGGCATGATGTGTACACTGACATGTCCTTAGACAAGCCATTATAATAAGTCTGTCTTGGACTGTATGTTCAATAATATGGAAATAAACAATATATTGCCTTCTAAAGCCACTTTATGTCCTGTCTTATCTATGTTTTATCAACTCATCAGGTCTGCCACAATAACGTAATGCATTTTAAATATTTGAATTATTTATTTATAATTATTTACCAGTAATCATAATATATCTAATTATTATATGAGAGCCTTTCTCACTTAATATTTATATATGCAATTAATTTGATTAAATAATCAGCATATTACTATGTAATTAATTAGACAACAATTTTAATCGATTGACAGCCCTGATTTTAGCACAATCATCTATAATCAGAGAAACAATATGATAAATCCTTCATTAAATTTCTCACCAGATTTTGAGGAACAACTCCTTCCTGTTTGTCTGCTGCCTCTTCGACCTGATCTTCTGTGGTGCGGATGCGCAGAAATGACAGACCAAATTGCAAGCGTTTATTGAATGGCTGAGTGCAGGTGACTCGCAGTCTGTCCCAGCTCTCCTCAGCAACCTGAGGGAGAAAATCAGCTGGACAAAGAAGCATTGATGACATTAATTATTCAGTGTTTTGTCTTACACATTTGTGTGCAGTTCTGAATTTAAGTTGCAAGCAATGGCAAAATATTTGCATGCATCATACCTTTTTTGAACATGCGCACAGTTTGGCGGCCAGTACCCTCTTTTGAGTCAGCTGGACTCATGAGTGTTGCAGTGGGCAGTAGTGTGACGTACGGATGGTGTAATGGCCAGGAGGAGCGGCCGACATCAACCTGAATGAATGCAGAGCCACAGTTCCCTTTACAAACAGAAACAGGAAGACAATGAACTTTAATAGGAAAGACCATATATTTTTGGAAATCAAAAGAGACACTAAAATGTTTCAGTATATGCAATGTCACAATAGTAAAATCATTAATGCTTGATGACAGAACATAGCTGGAGATGATTCTGTTGACACCCACCAACATCAATGAATCCTATGACAAATGCTCGCTCCATCTGTAATTCCACTCTGAGTACTCCACTGCGGTCCTGTGCATTGCATAACCATGGTCTGCTGTTCCCACCTCCATCACCACACAGGTTATCCACACCATTCTTACTATCCTGCAATTCAACCATGTAAGAAAGGAACATTATAGATGACACAATAATAATTTCTATTCATCACATTAACAAACATTATTACATTACCTAATAATATGTTAAGCATAAAGCAGATTTAAACAGAAATGGCATAAGATCTTATCAATTCAGCTATTGTCACAGCACAGGTATAAAAAGATTAGTTGACATAGAATATTATTTAAATTTAAACAAACTCTTAATCATTATATAATGTTTCTTAGTGACTTATAATTGTTTATCTTAAAGTGTTTCTAAAATATTACCATTTATTTTATTGTAATACCTCATGTACAATGTATTAATTGCTATCTAACCTTACAAACAGGATAATTCGGTCAGAGGTTTACCTGTGATGTAAACGAGACGATATGTTTTATTCTGATTGGAGCCATTATAAAAACGACTCATTCCCAATAACAGAGAAAAATCACTCTTCCTTATTCACATCAGCGAAGCCGCC
The DNA here is from genome assembly GCF_025860055.1 of Xyrauchen texanus. NCBI lineage: Eukaryota > Metazoa > Chordata > Actinopteri > Cypriniformes > Catostomidae > Xyrauchen > Xyrauchen texanus. Next base: position 24,405,010 of record NC_068309.1, on the reverse strand, counting down.
TTTTAGTTTTTCCCGCCATCTCAGCGCCGCCCACAGATTCCCCTCATCCGGTTATTAACTAACTCGACAGGAAGAGACGATGCCCTCTCGTGGCCTAAATAGTTAGTTAAAAATTCAATTTAACAGTGTACGTACCCACCTTGGACTGGTTTACGACGTGATTTCAACTAAGTAGTTTCGGCTGGACTGTTTGACTACATGTTTTCAACTGATCATCTAAGATGTTCAACTGATAATCTTAAGACAGCTAGGATAATTGTTATAGGCTACATGCTAAAACAACGGAGAAAACAAACTACCAAACCATGTTTATTATTATCTCAAATAAATTTAAAGACTTTTACATATTCCGTAATCAAATATATATACAATCCACGGTTGAATCATGGAATCCATGGTTGAAGATTTACGTCTATTGAACGTCTAATAGACGACTTTTTGCTAGCTGGGTAGCACATTTGATGGACCAACAAAAGTGCTAAAGGCGCCCCTTAAAATAATATTCCGGGTTCAATACAAGTCAAGCTCAGTCCATAGCATTTGTGGCATAATACTGATTACCACAAACGTTTGTTTTGACTCGTTGGCCTCACTCACTTCCATTTTAAATGCTACACTGTAGCCTAACCTCTTGCTTCTTCTCCCGCTAACTTTTGCTTTTTTTTTTTTTTTTTTTAAAGAAAAGGATGGGTGAGTCTAAATAATTTTTTTTGTGGTAATCAACATTATACCACAATGCTGTCGAATGAGCTTAACTTGTATGGAACGCAGAATATTCCTTTAAGAAAAACATGCTCCTCTTCTTCCTTTTTTAATATCGATGGCGTAGCACAATTAGTGTGAAAATAAATAATAATGGAAGGTTACTTTGATTAAAAGGAATTTTCTTAAAAAGGTGTCGGGGGGTGTATACTTAGAGTAAGCCATTAAGTTAATGCTTATTTAAAATAATGCAACATTAATGCAGCAGAAAAGGGTGCAACATTACCTGTGAATTTCAATCACATCTGACATTATATAACATTTTAAGGATTCTATAAACAAATTAATCTCCATTGTGATTGAATCAGTCAATGTGACCCCACTTTGAACATTCTTTATAGCAAATCTATTCCCCCCACTTAAAATAAATATTCAGAGTTCATTACAAGTTAACCTCAATCGACAGCATTTGTGGCATAATATTGATTACCACAAAAATAATTTTGACCTGTCCTTCCTTTTCTTTAAAAAAGAAAAGAAAAAAAGAGGCAAAAATCAAAGTTACAGTGAGGCAATGGAAGTGAATGGGGCCAATTTTTTGGAGGGTTTAAAGGCAGAAATGTGAATTTAATAATTTATAAAAGCACTTATATGAATTCTTCTGTTAAAACGCATGTATTGGGGGCCTGGGTATCTCAGCGAGTAAAGACACTGACTATCACCTCTGGAGTCACAAGTTCGAATCCAGGGCATGCTGTGTGACTCCATCCAGTTCTCTTAAGCAACCAAATTGGCCCGGTTGTTAGGGAGTGTAGAGTCACATGAGGTAACATTCTTGTGGTCACGATTAGTGGTTCTCGCTCTCAATGGGGCATGTGGTAAGTTGTGCGTGGATCGCGGAGAGTAGCATGAGCCTCCACATTCGGAGTCGTTTTAGGGTTTTAAGATTTGTTGACATTACATCATCATGGCAACGGAATTGTAAACTTGGCTATAACTTTACACAGAAAGGGTTAGTTTAAGTGATTTTATCATACTTAAATCATGTTAACATGCATATTGTTTATATCTTGTGGCTATACTTCTGAAATAGTGAGTATTTTAACGTGTACGGATTGGCTCCATTGACTTCCATTGTAAGTGTGTCACTGTAACCCAGACTTGTGCTTTTTTTATGAAAAGGAAGAAGAGGAAAACATTTTTTTTTTGGTGGTAATCAATATTATTCCACAAACTGTGTTGATTAAGCTTAAATTGTAATGAACCTGGAATATCCATTTATAGAAAAACAGTGAATGCTCTTTTTACCCCAAACACTATCCTTTCAATTACTGGATAGTTACTGAAAAACTTTTGATTTAATCAACTTGAACAAAGCTGAAAATTACAAATAAGCATTTCGTCTCAAAATAAATGCTACATTTTAGGGATTCTCATTAATGCTACATACATTTGCAACATTTTAAAAGTTATTAAATATTAAATCCATTGATCTCAAAATTAACCTTTAGACATTGCACACAATCGATCAGAAAATGTTGCAGTGCACAGTGACAAACAGGTGTTTAAGAAAGTGCTGTGATAGTTTATATTGCTATTTAGCTTTTTGAAATAAAATAAAATTAAACGTTCCCTTTACCCCAGGGGGCCTATAGTCCCATATTGTTGCTGAATAAAAAAAACTCATTATATTAAGAGGAGAAATTTCATGTGTGTATGTGTGTGTTTGTTTTCATTTTTAATTTTTTTACAATACTTTATATAATATGGAAATATTCCTTATATTTCCATCTCCTGCAAGCTCTTAACATCCTGGCACTGATGCATGCTGTTCTGTAAACTATAACCAACAGTATTCCCTACTTTTCCTGTAGTATACAGCTGCCTCCTGAAAGGGAGGTTATGTCTAAAAATATATTTATATATATAAAAGAACTGGACTACATAAACATCACATCTTTGCCTGTATGTGAGAAAAGTTATCACTGCATATATGGTATGGGTGAACACTTTCTTATCTTATTTTGTCTTATAAATAATGTGCCATGTTAGAAATATGTGCACTATATGATCAAATATATGTACATTACCTACACACATGAAATAGACTGTGTGAATCCATAGTGAAAACAGCATTGACAGGGAAATTGACTGAGACTTTCCCTTCTTGTTGTTCTGTGTCTCCAGATGTTCCTGGCCCCTCCTGTGAAGCTGTTGTATGTGGGTGTGGGGAATCAGGGGGCCTCTGTAACCCTTGGACTCCAGTAATCAAAACATCTGTCTCCCTTCTTTCTTGTCTAAAATTTTGAGACGTAACATCATCCTGCATAAGCAGGAAATGAAATAAACATTTGTGAGACCATAGAGGAATTTACCCTCTCACTCTGTTATTTGTTGCTCTTATTTAGAAAAATCCTTTATGTAGTGATGATATAATATGAAGCATAATAATCTCATACAGACACTAGTTATAGGGAATAGTTTAGCAGTGAGTTAAATAAAGAGAAAGGGCCGGAGATAATTGTTAAGCAAGCCACTAGTCTCCAGTTGTTTAAAATCCCATAAACTCCAGTAATTACAGCAATGAGTCATTTGTTTGTGAAACATTAGTCATGTTTTTCCTGTTAGATTAGTATTTTCAAATCTATTTCTTATTTAGTTATTGTTTTTAAACCTCATCCATTCTATTTCCCTTTTTTCTCAGACGCGGGAGCATATTGCAAGAATCTGCCACCAAGTTTTTCTCTTCTAATAACAATTTGCAGCAGAAGATAAGCAGAATACACTGTTTAAATCACCAGTATAACCACATATTTGAAAAGCATATTTGAAGTGTGCGATAAAAGCACAATGGACCCACTGGAATGAAAACACCACAGAAATTAAAAACAAAACAAAACAAAAAACATTCAAATCCCAGTGGCCTACAGAACTAATTCCTAAACTGTTATGCTAAATCTGATATAGACATATATAGGTCACACTTTACATTACATTACTTAAAGGGATAGTTCACTCAAAAATGGAAATTCTTTCATAATTTACTCACCCACCTGCCATACCTGACGTGTTTGACTTTCTTTTTACTGCTGAACACAAACAAAGATTTTTAGATTAAAATTTCAGCTCTGTAAGTCCAAAATTGCAAGTGAATGGTGACCAAAACTTTAAAGGTTCAAAAAGCACATAAAGGCAACATAAAATTAATATATATGACTCCAAGCCATCAGACTCCTCAATACTCAGAGACTGGTTTGACACACACACACATGTGTCCTGAGTTGTACTGTTACGTTTCCGTGTTGTCTGCCCCGTGTTTTCTGTTTCACATGTCACTTATCCTGTTCCATGTCACGTTTTCCTTGTTGTCCGGTCCGTGTTTCACTTGTCTTTGTCTAAAGAACTACAATTCCCACAATTTGAATAATTCAATCAAGTAGCGGTTTCCACCGGCGACGCTCAGTGATTTCATGGAGGCGACTTTACTGGTCTGCGACTCACCGTTCACCGTGGGCGTTGCTGGGGAGGACCCTACCTCTCCATCCACGGCGGTGACTCTCCAGTCGTCCTTAGCGCTCCCTGTCACGCCAGCCCCACCGGTCAGTGAGCAAACCCCCACGCCAGTCGCTTTCCATGAGCCAGTGCGGTCAACTTCATCCGCCCGGAGGATTAAGAGAAGACGGACTTCCGCCTCCCAGCCCACGCCTGCCCCGGTCTGCGAGCCTGAGCCCACGTCAGCCACGGTCAGCGAGCCTGAGCCCACGTCAGCCACGGTCAGCGAGCCTGAGCCCACGTCAGCCACGGTCAGCGAGCCTGAGCCCACGCCAACCACGGTCAGCGAGCCTGATGCCATGCCAACCACGGTCAGCGAGCCTGAGCCCACGTCAGCCACGGTCAGCGAGCCTGCGCCCACATCAGCCACGGTCAGCGAGCCTGACGCCACGCCAACCACGCACAGCGGTCCAGCGTCACCAGTCCAACGTCAGTAAGCCAGTGCCTGTAGCCTCGACCGTCCCTGAGCCAGCGCCTGTAGCCTCGACCGTCCCTGAGCCAGCGCCAGTGGCCATGACCGTCCAAGAGCCAGCGCCAGTGGCCATGACCATCCAAGAGCCAGCGCCAGTGGCCATGAACGTCCAAGAGCCAGCGCCAGTGGCCATGACCGTCCAAGAGCCAGCGCCAGTAGCCATGACCGTCCAAGAGCCAGTGCCTCCCGAGCCTTCCAGGGCTCTGCCTCTCAAGTCTCTCGAGCCACCCAGGGCTCCGCCTCTCAAGTCTCTCTAATCTTCCTGGGCTCCTCCTCCCGAGCCTTCCAGGGCTCCGCTTCTCAAGTCTCTCGAGTCTTCCAGGGCTCCTCCTCTCGAGCCTCCCAGGGCTCCGCCTCTCAAGCCTCCCAGGGCTCCTCCTCTCGAGCCTCCCGAGCCTTCCAGGGCTCCGCCTCCCGAGCATCCCAGGGCTCCGCCTCTCAAGTCTCTCGAGCCACCAAGGGCTCAGCCTCTCAAGTCTCTCAAGCCACCCAAGGCTCCGCCTCTCGAGCCTTCCAGGGCTCTGCCTCTCGAGCCTCTCGAGCCACTCAGGGTTCCGCCTCTCGAGTCTCTCGAGCCACCCAGGGCTCCGCCTCTCAGGTCTCTCGAGCCACCCAGGGCTCCGCCTCGTGAGCATTCCAGGGCTCCGCCCCCGAGCCTCCTACGGCTCCGCCTCTCAAGTCTCTCAAGCCACCCAAGGCTCCGCCTCTCGAGCCTTCCAGGGCTCCACCTCTCGAGCCTCTCGAGCCACTCAGGGTTCCGCCTCTCGAGTCTCTCGAGCCACCCAGGGCTCCGCCTCTCAGGTCTCTCGAGCCACCCAGGGCTCCGCCTCGTGAGCTTTCCAGGGCTCCGCCTCCCGAGCCTCCTAGGGCTCTGCCTCCCGAGCATCCTGAGCCTCCCGAACCTCCTACAGCTCCGCCTCTCGAGCCTCCTACGGCTCCGCCTCTCGAGCCTCCTACGGCTCCGCCTCCCGAGCCTCCCTCTGCTCTGCCTCCTGAGCCTCCCTCTGCTCTGCCTCCTAAGCCTCCAGAGCTTTCCATGGTTCCGCCTCCCTCGGCTCCTCCTCCTGAGTCTCCCTCGGCTCCTCCTCCTGAGTCTCCCTCGGCTCAGCCTCCTGAGCCTCCCGAGCCTTCCTCGGCTCCGCCTTCCTCGGCTCCGCCTCCGGATCCCCCCTCAGCTCCGCCCCCAGAGTCTCCCTCGGCTCCGCCCCCTGAGCCTCCCACGGCTCCGTCAACCACGGCTCCGCCCCCGGAGCCTCCCTCGGCCCTGCCTACAGAACCTTCTATGGTTCCGCCAACCACGGCTCCGCCTCCGGAGTCTTCCGAACCTCTCCCGGCTCAAACTTCAGAGCCTTCTTCGCCCTCGCCTCTTTCGGCTCCACCTCCTGAACCTCCCTCAGCTCCGCCTCCAGAGCCTCCTTCGGCTCCATCTCCTGAGCCTCCCTCGGCTCCACCTCCAGTGGCTCCCTCAGCTCTGCCTTCTGAGCCTTCTACGCCATCGCCTCCCTCGGCTCCGCCTCCCGAGCCTCCCTCAGCACAGCCTACGCCTTCCACGGCGCCGCCTCCCAAGCCTTCTATGGCTCCGCCTACGCCTTCCAAAGCGCCGCCTCCCAATCCTTCTACGGCTCCACCTCCGAAGTCCTCCTTGGCTCTGCCCACCACGGTTCCACCTCCTGACCCACCCGAGACCTCCCCGTCTCACACCCCCATAGACTGCCTACCTGCCCTCTAAGGCACCCTGGTCTACCTGTTTGCCCCTTGCGCCTCCGTGGACTGCCTGTCTGCCCTTTCGGTCTCCCTGGTCTGCCTCTGTGTCCCTTGTGCCCCCTTTAGTCTGTCTGTTTTCCCCCTTTTCTAGCCCCTCTCTCCTTGAACATTTGTTTATTTTTGCTATTTTTTTGTTTCTTAGGACCGTCTGGAATCCGGTCCTTTTGAGGGGGGATTATGTTATGTTCCCGTGTTGTCTGCCCCGTGTTTTCTGTTTCACATGTCACTTATCCTGTTCCATGTCACGTTTTCCTTGTTGTCCGGTCCGTGTTTCGCTTGTCTTTGTCTAAAGAACTACAATTCCCACAATTCCCGGCCTCCCTCACTGCCTGCACTCATCATTGTTCTCACCTGTGTCTCATTTAGTCTTCATTGTGTCTGTGTATTTAAACCCTGTTGTTTTCCTTTTCCTTTGTCGTTCGTTGTGTCGTTTCATGTCGTGCCTATGCCCCTGTTTCCTGCCCTTCGTGAATGTTCTACCAGCTGTGTGTTCTTTTGTGTTAGAGTTAGTTTTTCCCATCGTGAACTTTTCTTTGTGTTTGCTTATTTGTTATTTATAATTAAAACCGCATTTGGAACCAAACCACCCGTCTGCCTTCTCCTGCTTCCCACATACATAACATGTACTTTAATTACTGTCACTTTATAACTGTCTGCTACCTCAATAACTGCTATGTTACATACTAACATACTATGAGATAGAACACTATCTCATAGTATATTACGTTTACGTTTTTAGAAACTGTCATCTTTTTGCACTACTGTGTACTGGTAGGTGCTGCACTGTCTCTCACTGTGCCTTTTGCCCTGTTAATTGTCAGAAATTTCTTGTACTGTCCTGTACTTTTTGCACATGTTTGCACGTGCACTTTATATAGGGTTATAGGTATATATAGGTATTTTATATAGGTATTTTATTTAGTTGTGTAGTCTCATGTGGTTCTGTGTTTGTCCTATGTTGTTTTTATGTAGCACCATGGTCCTGGAGGAACGTTGTCTCATTTCGCTGTGTACTGGACTAACTTTATATGGTTGAAACGACAATAAAAACCACTTGACTTGACTTGACTCCAATGGTTAAATCCATATTTTCGGGGGGCTTGGGTAGCTCAGCAAGTAAAGACAGTGACTACCACACCTGGAGTCGCAAGTTTGAATCCAGGGTGTGCTGTGTGAATCCAGTCAGGTCTCCGAAGCAACCAGTTGGCCCGGATGCTAGGGAGGGTATAGTCAATTTGGTTGTCGCTCTTGGGGTGCATGGTGAGTTGTGCATGGATGCCGCGGAGGATAGCGTGAAGCCTCCACACGTGCTAGGTCTCCGCAGTAACGCGTTCAACAAGCAATGTGATAAGATGTGCGAATTGACGTACTCAGACGTGGAGGCAACTTCGAGGACTTAGAGTACACTGGAACATGGGCATTCCATATTGGGGAGAAAAGGGGAGAAACCCCCCAAAAAAAACATGTCTTCAGAAGTGATATAAGTTTGGGTAAGAAACAGATACATATTTAAGTCCTTTTTTATCTTCACTTTCACATTCTTCTTTTGTTTTTGGTGATTTGCATTCTTTGTGCATATCGCCACCTACTGGGCAGGGAGGATTTTTTAAAACAAACTTAAATATTCAACTTTTTCTCACACACACACTTTCTTCACACACTTCGCTTCTGAAGACATGGATTTAACCACTGGAGTCTTGTGGATTAATTTTATGCTGCGTTTAAGTGCGTTTTGAAGCTTCAGCTTGCATTCTTCTACAAATCTTAAAAACTTTTGTATTCAGCACAACAAAGAAAGACATACACATCTGAGATGGCATGAAGTTGAGTAAATTTATGAGAGAAATTTCATTTTTCTGTGAACTATCCCTTTAAGGAAGCACTTAGTAATACTAATTATTAAGTTATCACTGTGTAATTACAAAGCACTTAGTAATGAAAGCCTAAATGTTTAGTAATATTAAGCTGCTTGTAGCTTGAATTCATTTATTATTATAGTAATTAATTATAGCAACGTGCAATAAAATGGAGACTGTCATTTGAAGAGTTAGCTACATTTTAATTATGGCACCTACACAGTATCCCCTTTCACACATACAGCGTTTTACAGAAAATTTTCTGCAATTTTCAGGTTAGAGGTCATGTGTGAACACGACCCTTTTGAAAATCCTGGTAAAATTTGCTTTGGCAATTTCCTTTAATGAAACGTTGTATCAGTATCTATAAATGTTTTGGTGGTGTGAATAGCACATGTGCTACATTTACCAGTAAAGGCAACCCAACGATTGTCCTGTAATTTACCTGGCTGCATGTGTGAAAGGGGCTAATATGTGTTGCGGATGCAACTGGTAGCATGGAAGGAACTGTAGTTGTATAAAATAAGAAATGAGAGGGAAGGGCAGCTAATTGGAACAGGGTGAAAAGCGCGTGATACATCAGTCTATTGTCAAACTCATTCAGTTATTATTATGCGCCACAGAACCGCCTCGCGCACAGCAGAGCAGCCTGTTTTCTCAACCAGAGTAGCTGGTTATTGTTACTGAAACCCGCCACAACGACGGCGACCCATTTATCCCGCTGTCTCCTCGAACATATCTTTGTTGTGGGCGGTGGTACGTAAAATTAAACTTTTTTTTAATTGGTAACATTACAGTGATTAACATGGATTCTGCAGCCCCTCCTCAATGCCTGCTGCAGTCAATCGACAGGAAAGCGGTGGCATCTGAGGGCAACTCCGATTATTTACAATCTGTTAGTAGCGAATCGAGCTCATTCATCATGGTTGAGCCCATAAACCGCCTCGAAGTTCCGTCCAGGCTGTGGGTGACGACGGTTGTGGTCATCGTGATTGTCCTTCAAGTTGCCTCGACAACGGGACTCTTCATCTACTTAAATATGTCAGTGGCACAGGTAAAAACCAAAACGAATGTGGTTTTGTTGTGTAAATGTTTTAGTGGTTTATACAGTGTTGGGGGCGCATAAGTGTACGTTTGGGGCACTTTCCATATCGTTTTAAAATGTTCCCATAAGATTCTGCAAAACTGGAGATCTGACATGTTATAACGTGTAAAAAGCAGTTTTTAACCCTGCAGGCTGACATGCCGTCATCTTTAGTTTTACATGTTTTTATTGTGTCAGCACTACTTTTTTATTTGGATTGTCTTGAGATGGTGTAAACTTCACTAAGCTTGTTGCCACTAGAATGAGGTCATAGGTTGACATCAGTTCTCATGCATAGTGAGCTTCTAAATTCCTGGCTTTTGTATTGGGGTTTTACATATCAAATTTTTTTTATTTATGTATTTTTTTTTTTAATCACAGACTCTAATTACAGAATATTGCAATTTTCCCATGCTTTCAAACAGCCCTAAGAGCTTTTGCAATGAGGTCTTTTGTATTCTGACACCGTCTTTATGTTCAGCATGGGAAAGTTGTCAAACTCTGACCAAAAATGTCCTGTAAGGCAAGTTACATAATGCACTATATGCTAGTGTGCAATTACAGCACCAAATGGTATTTATATTCTTCAATTTGTTTCAGCAAATATAGTTTTTCCATGATTTTGTGTACAGTACAGTTTTTTAAGGCAATCCATTTGCATGCTTTTTCTAAGTATTTATTTGACACTTGAACTTCATTTTTTAAGTAATGTTAACTAGTTAAGTAAACATAATTCATCTGTGAAATAAGTATAATTGTTTTATTTAATTATTTAACTTGAGTTATTGTTACGAAGGTAGACGAGGAGTGGGGATCTAGATGCAGTTTTATTGAATATAATAAGACAAACAAGACTGGAACAAACAAAACATCCACGAGGGGAAACAAAAGATATAAACAAGGGAAAACATCCACGACGGGCTCAGGCAGGAACACATTCAGGAACAGACATTAACATTTTCATTGGAACATTCACATTCACATTTGGAAACATACAACGACCGACCAAGACTGACCAAACAACCAGGGTTTAAATTTACAAGGATAATCATGATTAAATTAACCACAGGTGAGAACAATGAAGTGCACAGGGAGTGATGAGGGCAGGGAATTATGGGAAGTGTAGTTTATGACAAATGAAACACGGGACAGACAACAGGGGATCGTGACAGTTATAGTACATCTTATACTCTATAAGGGAAATAATGACTGAAAAATCTTGGTCCGCAATATGGCACATTGGATTCTGCTCAGTACTTCTTAGTGTACATAAATCTGCACTTTCGTGAAGTCAAATTGAGTAAAGAAGAATGGTTTAAATTTAACAGGCTCCCAAAGTTCACCAGAGGCCACACTAATCACCCTAATGGTGACTTAACATAAATCACATCTATAAACCAGCTAAAACAAAACCACAACAATAGTCATAAGAATCAAATCTATATACATTTAAAAAACATTTTTCAGCCAGAATTTTTTACTTGATCATTTTGAGTCAGTAGTACTCAAAGCCAAAGTTTAAAGAACATAAAAATTTAGTTATGATTACAAAATGTGACCTTTCAAGTACTGTTTAATAAGGACAGTATAAATGTTTTTATTAATAACAACTTTAGGGATTAGAGAGTAACGGTAGCTGAATTAAAACTAGTAAGAAAAGAAAAAAACTTAAGCTTAAGTTGAGTTAACAATTTTTTTTGTTGTTAATTATTAGTATTTACTGTGTACAAACAAAAATGTCATGATATTTTACGTTTCTAAAAATCATTGTACACCAGCATCTTTTTAATACAGTAAAACACAAAAGACAAAGATCCCCCATTTAGCCTTAACAGACTGTAGGGGCAAGTGCTGTTAGCGAGCACCTATGAAGGCCGGAACGGTACACGAGGGGGTGGGTGGCCAGCACCACGCCCGACCGCCTTTGTCTCCCCAGTGGTGATGTTTTACACACCGCACCAGGTACTCATTTTAGACTGAGTCGACCTAGGGGAGGCCCGGGACCGGTTCAGATAATCGTCACCAGGTTCGTAGCGCAGTGCGCTATCCGCTACACTACCGCTCGCCCACCCACAGTAAAAAACACACACACACACACACACACACACACACACACACACACACACACACACACACACACACACACACACACACACACACACACACACACACACACACACACACACACACACACACACACACACACGTTTGGCTTATGTGTGTGTGTGTGTGTATGTTGTGTTTCCATGTTTTATGGGGACTTTCCATAGACATAATGGTTTTTATACTGTACAAACTTTATATTCTATCCCCTAAACCTAACCCTACCCCTAAACCTAACCCTCACAGAAAACTTTCTGCATTTTTACATTTTCAAAAAACATAAATTAGTATGATTTATAAGCTGTTTTCCTCATGGGGACCGACAAAATGTCCCCACAAGGTAAAACATTTCGGGTTTTACTATCCTTATGGGGACATTTGGTCCCCACAAAGTGATAAATACACGCTCACACACACACTGTTACGATAATAATTGAAAACAAAGGAAATAGTCAAAGCAAAACTTCCAAATGCATTATGGTAAAGAAAGTTGGGGAGTAAAATGTGCTGGAGTGTCCTGAAAATAATAAATAAAAATAATTGTAATGATCCTAAACATAGGCTTTATTTTCTTAGTGCAAAATGTAATTTCATATATATATATATATATATATATATATATATATATATATATATATATATATATATATCTCTATATATATATATATATATATATATATATATATATTTATATATGGTGGTGGTGTCGTTCTGTCATGGACAGGCTCGGTCCCAGGGTGTGGTGGAGGAACTGAGATGTCTTGGTCTTCTGAATGCTCTAGAGAAAGAGCAGGACGTACCAGATGACCTGGTGCAGCTATTTGGGGAGCCGTGCATTAAACTAGCCGAAGGACTCAAAGCCTACATTTCTAAGGTAAAGAGTTGCTGCATTGCTTACAAAAATAAAATGCAAATGGTGTACTTAATTACAATTTTATTATGCAGCATTTATGTTCAGTTAAAAAAAATAATCATACAAATTTACATTATATAAGTGTTTTTATAACTATATCGTCATGGTTACGGGAACGGAGGTTACATCAGTATCCATGACGTTCCCTATCTGTCACTCACTCAACGTTGTGTCGATGAGTTGACACTAGAGGTCCCAATGGAATATGCCACAAGAGCTGAACCGAGTTACGCAGACTGGCGGTGCGAGACGGGCAGAACTATGTGTGCCTTGTAGCCAGCGCAGCAAGCCGTCGTGTAACACACTAGCAGGCATGAAGCAGTTCCCTACACCTTGGGGAGTGGCTAACTGCTCAGAAGTTTAAGGACTGGCTTGCCCAGCCGTAGACTTCTCTCTATTGTTCTCCCCAAAAAAAGGAACAAAATCATTCAGCTGGAGGCCATATAAGGTCCATGGTGGGGGTGTCCCTCCAAAAAGGAAGACACTGCAGAGACCACACCCGGGGGGTTGACTTCTAAGTGGAATAAAACACATGGTCTTACCGGGTCGAAGCAGAAGCACGGGGGCGCCTCGTTGGGGGGGCCCTGGCCTGAGTGATCGTGTCTACCACTGCTGGTGATAGGCCACTTAAGTCTTCCATGTCCCATCCAGGGGCCAGACATGGATATTCCAGAGGTCCGGTCACGGGTGCCAGATGGAGCCCTTCCTCAATTGAATTTGCCAGGGGGGGCTGTCGCGAGGAGCATTAGGTCCGAGAACCAAGTCCGGGAGGGCCAGTAAGGGGCCATTAAGAGGATCTGCTCCTCATCCTCCCTGACCTTGCACACTGTACAAGTAGGCTCACTGGGGGGAATGCATATTTGCGTAGCCCCAGGGTTCAGCTGGGTGCCAGGGCATCTGTGTCGAGGGGAGCCTTGGTCAGAGAATAACAAATCAGGCAGTGGAAGGATTATGGGGAAGCAAACAGGTCTACCTGTGCTTGGCTGAATCAAATCTAGATCAGCTGGGCCACCTGAGGGTGGAGTCTCCACTCTCCCCTGAGCGTAACCTGCCACGACAGCGTGTCTGCTGTGCTGTTGAGGTGGCCCGGGATTTGAGTTACTCGCAGTGACTTGAGCCGCTGCTGACTTGAGTTGTGAGTTGTGACATTCGACGAGAGTGTAGGCCACCTTGGTGGTTGATGTACGCAATCATCACTGTGTTGTCCGTCTGGACCAACACATGCTTGCCCCAGATCAACAGCAATAGCCCCCTCAGGGCAAGTAGTACCGCCAGAAACTTGAGGCAGTTGATGTGCCAACGCAGTTGCGGGCTTGTCCAAGGGCTGGCGACTGAGTGCCCGTTGCACACGGTGCCCTATCCATGCTGGGAGGCATCTGTCATAACCAAAATGTGCCTGGGGACCTGACCTAGGGGAACTCCTGCCCGTAGGAATGCTAGGTCTGACCAGGGGCTGAATAGGTGGCGACAAGCCTGCGTGATGAGAACCCTATTTGCCGTGGCGCCATGCTCGTCTCTCAACTGGGGTCTGTAGCCAATGCTGAAGTGGAATATGCATCAACCCGAGCGCCGTGACCGTCGCTGAGGATGCCATATGCCCCAGGAGCCTCTGAAAGGATTTCAGTGTGACTAGCATATTCTGCCTGAACCTATGCAGACAGTCCAGCACTGATGGCACGTGCACATTGGTGAGGCACGCTGTCATCGAGTCTAACTCCGTACCGAGAAAAGAGATGCTCTGAACCGGGGCAAGCTTGCTCTTTTCCCAGTTGACCCGAAGCCCCAAGCGGCTGAGGTGCCTGACCACCAGGTCCCTGTGCACACAACATGTCCCACGAGTGAGCTAGTAGCGGGGTAAGGGCTGCCTCTGCAGACGGGGAACCGCAGGGGTGGCTTGCCCTCTTACGAAGGCGAGCCGTGACTGCAACGTAGCCATGGTCATGTCCTCACAATGAGGACATGAACCATCAACGAATGCTGACTCCACGTGGGTGGCACCCAAACACAAATATACTCTTTTGTGTATTTATATATATACATATGTATATATATATATATATATATAGGAAGCTTTGCTCTGCTGTCAAAGCACCCAGGGGTGTTGCTCAACACAACTGTAGTGTGCGAGGGGGAAAACCGCTGTAATGCGCCATAGATCCAACAGCTTTGGAGCGAGAGAGATTAGTGGAACGGCAGGAGGGATTCAGCTCAGTGAATGCGTCCGCTCGGCTTCAAAGAAGAAGTCTGAGTGTGTGTTTGCAAGCGGCACTCCTTTTATACTTGTATGTCCGGGGGAGTGGCATGCAAATTCCGCACATCAATTCTCATTGGTCTTTTCTGAAAGATCACTTACCACTGCTGTTGTATACACTTCATACAGACTAAAGGCCTATTTATATTTCTGTGTCAAACCTACACCATTGCCTGGCTCATACCTCTCGAAAAATGTAACTATGCATCACATATTTGCGCACCACAACAGCGGAGATTTTCCACAAAATTATAACTACATCATAACACATTGCATTTGGGCTCGTTTTAATTGGGAGCAGTTGCTGTTTTTATTTTATATTGTTAAAAAAGGAAACCTGACAAAAGCCTCTTTATAATTTATACAGTATAAGCCTGATTAATTTTATCTCGGCATGCAGACAAAGTGTATATTAAATAAGTTGTACATAAATCTCAACATGTTCACATACTTTGGTGAATTTGTTTTTAATGCCACAATAATTTAACAAATACTTTTGAATCCACCAATTACATTTTGTTGATTTATATTTATTTCAGAAATTAAGGCATTTTCTCTCAATTTACTAGCATTTTGGCTGTGTACTGTAATGATGCAGACACACCCACACAGAACTATAAATGCAAACCAATTTGTAGGCCACTGCGTAGAGATACAATGCAGAAGGATCAACTGGCCTTTACTGGGAAATGAGGGAACCATTGATATGGTTCTCATGGCATTGGATTGGACCTGAAACCCTTTGGACATAACTACATTGTCCATTTAGAGCAAAAGGGAAAGTAGCTGTCAAAAGCCACAAAGCCCTTCTGGTATTAATTCTCATAGAAATACATCTCATTTAATATACACAACAACATTCAGCATTAATCTACCCCTGCTATTGGCTACTCCGGAGGAGTTAAGACAATCCCTCACAAGTAATTTACGATCAAGTACCTTATATTTTAAAGCGCTTAACCTCAAGTTACTCAAATTCCAATTGAAAATAGTCCTTAAACCTCCTCCCAGCCACTGTGATAGTGGCAAAAACATTAACGAAAATGGTATAACTTCAGCAGGATACTGTATTTATGATTGACAGATATATTAGATGTTTAATTTGACCCGTTGCACTCAAGAAATTTCATGTCAGTTTCACTCTAATAAATAAAATGTAATGAAAGCTGTCCTCTGTGACTTTGATGTTACTCTTTCCACTCCAGTGTTCCAGAAAAGAGCTTTGTTTGTCTGTCTGAAATAGATTTCAATGTGGAAAATGTTTTGATAAATGTTGCTATGCTTTAGATATATACCATTCAGTATTGCTTCTATCAAAACAGGGGTGTGCAGTTTAGTAGCAATGTTTATTTGGCAGGAACAATGTCTTTTATTATCTGTGGCTCTATGCTGGATCCTGAGAGGAAAGACCAGCCCTGTATGATGACACGGGGCCAAAGACACAACGTTACTCAGTTTAGCCAGCTCTACACCAGTTATCTGACTGTATTATACTTGAAATAGCAAGAATCACTTATAGGAATGATGTAGATTTGCAGATTTGCCATTTTTATGAATTCAGGCCATTGATCCATTGAGTTGATTATTGGTTTGGTAGGTAGTTTTTTATGACTGCTTTTGTCACAAATATGAGTATAAGCATTTTTCTTCTCTTTTAGGTCACAGAAAACATAATCTCTAAACACACCTTTCAAGGTAACATGAAACCAAAGAAATTATTACTCATTATTTGCTTCTTTTATACACACTCCTATTTCTACTGTAACCTCAGCTCTTTTTGAAAAACATTTAATGCACATATATTATTGAAACTAGCTTCAAATATTCTTTTGGCCTTGTTCTTGAGCTCCATTGTACACCTTTTGTTCTTAAATGTTTCACAGAAAGAGTAGCCATCCCTCCTCGAGCAAAATTACTCACCACTGGCAGCCCACGGCCGTCTGCTCATCTTACTCTCAGAGACAGTGGACTTCAGGGTGAGTTTGCCAGCATGTCTGGGGGTGTATATTAAACAGACAAAAACTCAAAAGTTACTCTTGTAAGTAATTTAATTATTTGTTAAAAACCTAAAGATACACTGCTTCATTAGGAATTTAGCTAAATGTCTTGAATGTTTACTGAACTGATAACTCTGATAAATGAAAACAGTGGAAAAAACAAGTTCAACAAATGCTTTGTGGACACAAACAAATCGCAGAGTTCCCCACATTCACAAAAAATGTCCTTGAGAAAGATTTCATGGATTTTTTTGTCCTGCAAAATAAGTTAAAGGTTTGGATCGTTAAACAGAAAGTAAAAATTATAATGATTATTATATAGGTGGTAACTCATAGGGGAAAAATTGCATTTAGAGTGAACACAGGTAAAGTGGTATACTTTTTGATAATTTGTCATTGGTGTTGTTTTTTCAAATATGAACAAATGGATATATCTGCATTTGTATAGCTTGAGTCTGAAGGGATTTAAAGACATCTTTATGGGTCTAAACTCCTAAGAGAAAGTCTGGTGTCTTATAGCAGCAGGGTCACCGAAGCCGGAGGGACCACAGCCCCCACACTTTTAACCTACACCTCAATGGAATTTCGGCTGACATAAAAATAAGCGCACCTCTGGCACATGCATTAATAGTAGTTTGGTTTGGAAATTGACTGAAAAGGAGTGACTTCTAGCTGCTTTGAGTCATTGCTCAAACAATCAAAAGCAATCAAAAAGAAACATGATTCATAAAGCTATGAAACCTTAACAAACAATTCATTTTTATTCCAATGCTTCCAATAGCAAGTCCTCAAGCATTAACAAAAACAGACTTTGAAGTATATTCCTGGTAAGGACTATAATTCGATGTAGTTTTAGCATCTGATATTCATTTAAACTTTTAAATGTGCCATTTTGCCCTTTGCACCAAGAAAAGTGAACATATGCTGACGTCTGACCGATCCATATAAACACTGATCTACAAAAGATCAGGAACCTGATTAAAAAAAGTCAAAATGAATGAAAGTGGATGAGGGCGCACTGGCTTAATGTCACTGCCATTCTATGCTGTTTGTAGACATGTGTTGAACATTAAGGAGATGTTTCGTTATACTCAAGTCCAGATGTTGATGTAAATAGTTATAACTTGCATGATAAGACTTATATGATAGTCGTAGAATGTCCATATATTATTTTCACAATTCTAACAAGCTTATCAAGTAACATAATGTGGGTTTAGTGTTATTCTTCTTTCAAGAGGGAAATTTGACTTAATTCACAATAAGACAAGATTGATAATGAAGATCAGTCATAAAGTCAGCAGAATTAGACAAAGTAGGATTATGAACAAATATTGCTTTGTATCTTATTAGTGGAGATGAGGAAATAGCTTTAACCCCTACCTCTTCAAGTCACACAATGTCGAATGCAATATGCTGCTTTAAAAATGTATAAAACACAGGGCATATTGTGCTTGTGTAATGTTGTTAAATGCAGACACAAACTATGAAACGACTGTCAAACTATTTAATAGACAGATAAAAAGATGGACAGATTCATAAGAACATGCAGTTGAACCAATACTGTTTTCCAGTAATATCCAAAGACAGCTGCCTCATCAAAGTTATGTGTGAACTGTGCAATGACAAGTGTATAGCCAGTCTCTCTCTCTCTCTGTTACACAGATAAAGCACATTTAAATCTCTTTAGTTAGATTACTTTAGCATTCTGTGTATGTTGATGAGCCAGTAACTGTGATCTCAAAAGCTGGTCTGAAATAAACTGGTCATATTTTCCCACTTTAACTGACATGTGTCTACCTGACACAGAGAAGAATTTGTTTTATATTATTCAGTGGTAGGATATGTACTGTGATGCTCAGTCCTGTTCCAGAAGATCTATCTTCCTGCAGAGTTTTTACTCAAATCAAACCAATACCATTTCATTAATGTGTTCTGGTTTAACCTGAAAATGATAATAGTGATGTGTGTTTGGGTTGGACCTGAACTCTACAGTAAATGTAATCTTTTTGAGTAGGATTAAGTAAGAGAGTACACAGAGATAATCAAGGAGTCTGTTGGGTCTTTCAACTTCTTCCTCACTTTACCAGGTCCCACATCCCTAACCCCCCAGGCTGACCTTTACCAGTCCTGTCGTCATCCTGTTCGTTCCTGGGGAAACCAGAGCTTCGGCTCCCACCTGCACAACATGACGGTGTCCAACGGCCGTCTGCGTATTCCTCGCGCAGGACGCTACTACCTGTACGCCCAAGTCTACTTCCAATATCTCACCCTCTCCAGTGACGATTACCACTCTGGCTTTGTCAGCCACCAGGTGGTGCAGTGTGTCTACAAGAAGACTGCCTATGCTCACCCTATTCAGCTCCTGAAGGGTGTGGGCACCAAATGTTGGTCACCAGACAGTGAGAATGCTCTTCATTCAATCTATCAGGGTGGGCTGTTTGAACTTCGTGCAGGAGATGAGATCTTCATCTCTGTGTCTTCTCCAACAGCTGTATATGCAGAAGACTCATCCAGCTACTTTGGGGCCTTCCTGTTTGACCTCTGAAGGACACAGTTGTGGTTTGTGGTCTTAATTAAAGGCAAAGGAAATGGTTCACATGGGAACTATGAAAAAAAGGGAACTACAGATACTCTGTATAAAGGGATTACATTCTGCCATCTGGAAAATGTAAATGGCTCTGTAATGGCCAACAGACTAGACTAGACTGAATCTGTACTTATAGCAGTAATTTTTCTGAAACCATCATGTCAGTGTGGTTTTAGGTGAAGACTGGCTGGAGGTGAAAGCTCTAGCATCTACATTTGATGTTTTATGGGAAAATGGACATGAATGGGGTTGATGTGCGATAGCCTCACATGACTGAGTGATATAATATAAAATAATATCTGGACGGACACATCATAAGCATATCTGAGAGGAAGATATGAAGTTGAACTGCCTAACAACCTTTACGTTGTACACACTTTCTTCAAAAAGAAGAAACACCAGAAAATGAGTATGAGGTCCTTCATTATATAACCAATTAGGAAAAAAAAATCCATCATGTGAGTTAAGACGTTTTCAATTTTAACAACAAACTTTTTTGTTTTACTGTATGTTTCACTGTTCAAAATTTTCATTCCATTTTTATGAAGTCAATCTGAGTCAATGTGACTGGTCATGGTTCAGTAATCTTTAGTTAAATAAAAAATATTCATTCGCCATTTTGCACCATGAGTCAAACCTGCGTTTCATTCATGCACTGTGTTGCTAATAATCTTGAAGGAGCACAGCAACAAATCCCAGTATTGTCAGGGGACACTGGCCAACCCGGATAAGAGCAAGTCTCGACGTGACTCATATTTGACTCATTTTTCAAAACATGCCAAAGTTAATCTTATCTAATTTGTATTACAAACTTAATTAAACCCACTTTCAAGAATGTCCTCCTAAAGCATCTATCCTGGAGCACAACCCGTTAGTACTGTGGTCTCAGTTCTGATCCAGTGGACATTTTTTATGTGATTTGTGAACACAAAACCAACAAATGAGAAGGTGTATGATTTCTTGTGTGTAGATCAGCAACTAAACATACAATGTGTACACAAATACCACAATGAAAAGAAAGACTGAAGAGCAAGTTGCACGTTACTGTATTTCATGTAGTGCTTATGAATAAATTACATCGATAATGTGACATACATTTTTAACAATAGAGAAAAAAAAAAAGTTTACACAATTTAAACAATGAGTACAAACAACCCAATAAACTGATTGCAGACAACCATTACATTTTTTAAACAATGATAAATACACTTTGTTCTAATATGTTTTTTGTAAAGTGGCCATTATATGATCAAAATACTGTAAAATGAAGGAATGGACAACAGGAAATGGGTGGAAATGGAGGGGATCGCTGAGAACCAAGCAAGCTAATGAGTCTTTAGAGGATGTAAACTCTGAATGATGGTGATTGTCAGATTTACGGAGTGTCTACAAAATGTACACTTTTGAGCATTGTTTATGATGATCTTTGACTTCATTCTATGTTCCATTGCACATGATTTCTAAACATACAGTGGCACGGTATGCTGGCAGAGAAAAGGAAATTATTAAAAGAAGCTAACCCAGATATACACAAGCTGTAAACATTAAAATGGAAATATCTGGGTAGGTATGCATATAATGAAATTACAAGTGACTACATTTTGCATGCTCAGAATACATTTTAACATGCATGTGATAGGAATAAAAATAGTACAGGCATAGTTATGTGTGCAGGCAGCATTTGTTAATAGAGCAAACTTTTGTACCTTTAAGACAAGCTTTAGAAAATTATAAGGGAATTAGAGTGTGTGTTTGTGATAACAGAAAAGGATAAAAACATCCAGGAATAAAAAAAGAAATCGACTAATGGTCAGGGTAATGCCATTTTGCAGTTCACTGCACATCCATATTAATTCTCCTATTGCACATCCATATTAATAACCTAATTTGCATAGGAAATTGCATTGTACTCTTTTTTTTTCTTACAGTGATAGTGTTTAATTCAGAATGAGATTTTTTTAATGCATAATCTCATGGCAGAAGCTACACAGCCTTACACCTCATGAGGAAACTGTAAATCACCAGGCTCAGAAAACATTAAGACTTGTCTTAAAACAAAACTAAATGATAACATTCGGCCCAAGAGCTTTTAGATGCTGGAATATTTGCAAGTGCTCATTTAAAATAAAAAAATAAAGTAAACAACAACCAAAAAAACCCCCCAAAAAAACAAACAATTGTTTTAACTTATGAATTGTATCCATGGCATAATAAAAGGCAAGGAAACTCTTGATGACTTCTTGCTTCTGACTTGCCTCTTGACACACAAGAAATTTCCTTAAATATTGAAAGATAATATTTTATCTTTCAATATTTGTTGTAATGTCATTTTTCTCACAGAGCTTGAGAAATACAATCCAAAAGAGGCCATGTAAGTGAATGTCCATATTTAGCAGGAATATTATGTTACAGAGGTGAACAGTGCTACAAAATATGATTGCAATTAATTTGATCTTATTTGATTTTCTGCTTTGTTTGTCACTTGTCTGTATGTCTTGATATGTTATTAAGATAGGTTAGCTATACTTGCAAAGACCAATGCTTGGCTGCATTCAGTTTCAATCCAGTTCTCAAGCTTTGTGCTGGCGTGCAGATAATGTGTTTCTGTAAGTTCTCCATCCCGTAGTTGTAATACCTGCACCAATGAGGCTCTACAAAATGGGTTTCACAGTGTAAATGGATTCCAATCCAGTACTGACAGTTCTTTAGTGCAAATCACTTGGCCCAATGGGACGTTTCAAACTGGCTTGTGTTTTATAAAAGCCAGTTTGGCACTTCAGTTGAAGAGAATAGAGTCAGGGTCTCGGTTGGCCATCTGGGCCATATGTTTGAGAATGTCCTTTTTGGTGATGATGCCCAGTAAACGCCTGTTGGACAAGTGGGAACACAAAATTATGTAATATTCTTTTATGTCATACTTAAAAAATGCATTTCATTTCAAACAACATATTAAAGCAAGTGGCATCTGCAAACAAATGATACTAAGATAACAAATATCTCTGTTGAACTTAGCCTTTACCCATTGTGAGTAACAAGACATTGGCGCAGGCCCAGCTTGCGGAAGATGTCCACCACAATGTCCATGGCAGTGTGATCAGTTACGGTGAATGGGCTGAGGTCCATGATACCACGAAGCTTTAGCGGGGGAGGACTGCTGGGCGGCTGTGGAGGCGTGTATTCGGTGAAAAAGATTCGGGAGGTGCTAACCACACCTTCCTGCCGCTGACGAGCATTTTCTGCCAGAGGGAGTTGGCAAATAAACAAAACTCTCATGACAGTAATATGTCATCTCACATTTAAGCCCTAGCTTTACATCTTAAATTTAGATTTTAGTTAATTTACTCATCCTTTTAACAAGTATGAATTTCTTCTATGGAACACAAAATTAGATTATAGGCAAAACGTTCTGGACTGATGGACTCAGTCACCATAAATAGAATTTATGGGGGATGCAATGAAAGTGAATGGTGACTGAAACTAACATTCTAAAGAAGCCTACTTTTATTTTACACAGATGTAAATTAGAAATCTATTAGATCAATCCATCCAATTTCCATTAGAAATCCCCCTAGAGCTGCAATTTAGTGTACTTTCTTACCAATGGAGATGATCAGATCCCTGCGCAGCACAAAGCCCACAAGTCTCTGAGACTCATGTGAGACAACCACGGGAAAGCCGCTGTATGACGTTTCTGCAATGAGTGACTCTACTTCCTCCACACTCATTCCATCTTGAGTTACCACGGAAAGTGGGGGGTCACTACGCCGAGGTCGCATCACATCCATGGCCAGTGTTTTGTGGCTGAACTCCTCCTTTGACTCCAGGAAGGGGTATCCATTGAGACGGATGTGGGCTTCATAGATACCCTCTCGACCCAGAGCATCTGCCACCCATTTACTAGTCATGGTGGCAGCCATCAGAGGCACGATGTATTCCAGACCACCCGTAAGTTCAAACATGATGACCACAAGAGAGACTGTCATTCGAGTCACACCACCTTTGAAACAAATTTTGTGGCTTATAGTCCATGTCTGGAAATACATCAACGCAGGAAAACCAAGTAATTTCATAGGGTCTTTAAAAGTAGAATGAGGAAAGCGTCTGGACAGGCTTTTAAGTGCCCATTTTTGGTAGAAGACAAAGACCAGTTTGAATACAGTCCAAAATACTTTAAGCACTGAAGACTCTTACCTAAGCAAGCAGCAGCACCCACCATAGCATAGAGACCTGGGGTGATGCAGTCTGCTCCAGGTGAGCACCAGCCTCTGAAGATTACCCAGTCATGATGGTAATATGCCAATTGCTCCATGCCTACACCAAGCAGCCTGCCTGCAATTGCTCCCACAGCCATACTGGGGATGAAGAGACCAGAGGGCACCTGAAAGGGCACATATATATAAGGTCAATAGTAGGGTTGTCACCAGTGCTGTGTATATTACTTCTGGATTGTAATGTGTTAAATGCATTAAAGAAAACCTACTTAATGGATTAAATTATGAGAATTGATATAATATGTTTTGTGTGCATTTTACTCAGTATTTGTCAAGTCAAGTCAATTTTATTTGTATAGCGCCTTTCACAACACACATCGTTTCAAAGCAGCTTTACAGAAGATCAGGCATTAACAGACTGTAATGTCTATTAAGTCGATGAATCATCATTTTGTTTGTTTCTATGTTAAATAAAAACAACTGAAATGCTCTTACTCCCTCAATTTTGACATTATAAGCAGTGTTGGGGGTAACATGTTACAAGTAACATGCATTACATAATCAGATTAACGTAAGAATAATTTGAGTAACGAATAAAGTAACACAACTTCTATTTTTAGACAATAATATGAGTTTCTTTTTAAATAAAGTAACGCATTGGTTTTGTACACCTCTACTTTCCCTGTATTGTGAGAAATTAGTAGTAAAATTGTGGAAAATTCAGGGAGTAGACATAATGCATGATGATCATTGTAGTTCTATAGAGTGTGAGGCCAGAGACTATTTAGCAGAGACGAGTCACTTCTATTTAAATGAATGGGAGAATTTGGGATGCCCAAGCAAGAAGCTCAAGTACCCAACAGTCAATGGATGTAGAAAGAAGTTCCACCTTGCAGGTAAAAGAGCCAATCACCTTTTAGATACAGACATCACTTGTCAATCAACTCGCTAATGTGCATGCGCATTAGCTATACAAGCCAGGAAAATCGCGTGTTTTAGCATAATATGAGGTCAACATTTGGTTGAGGGAAACACGATTGATTCATGTGTTAAAGTAAAAGTGTTTAGGCAGGGGGATTAGAAGACTAGTCTTCCACTGGCCATGGCATGATACACAGGGTTAAATACTCGCTCAATTTACTGACTTATGCAGCCGAACTGCTTTGTGTTACAGCTCCCCGTAGCCGGGAGAATGGGATGATAAAAGCTGACTCTGGATCAGTGGCTCTGAGCAAAGTTCTACATCGATTGTGTATGCAGAGAAAATGTCTTAGTTTCTGAAAAGATTCTAAATGTTTGTTTTATAATAAACAAGTAGTTTGATTCATGAAACAAACAATTTTTATAACATTTTTGTAACATTAAAAATGATTCCATTCAAGTTGTATAAACATGTGCCTTTGAAGTTATATGCGATCAACCAGTGGCGTCTGTATACATGTGGATCATCTCAAAACAAGCGTGAACTGAGATGACTGGAGTGAAAAATACTCTTATTATTAGACACATTATTTGAACATGTTAGGCTGGCATTACCCACTGAATTTTATCCTGACATTTGAAAAACATCTTAAGTTGACTCTGACATTATCGATGGGCACAGCACATGATGACATACAGTTGAAGTCAGAAGTTTACATACGCCTTAGCCAAATATATTAAAAAAATTCCTAACATTTCGTAGAAACATTCTCTGTCTTAGGTCAGTTAGGATCACTAATTTATTTTAAATGTCAGCATAATAGTAGAGAGAATGATTTATTTCAGCTTTTATTTTTTTCATCACATTCCAAGTGGGTCAGAAGTTTACATACACTTTGTTAGTATTCGGTAGCATTGCCTTTATATAGTTTAACTTGGGTCAAACATTTTGGGTAGCCTTCCACAAGCTTCTTACATTAAATCGCTGGAATTTTGGCCTGTTCCTCCAGACAGAACTAGTGTAACCGAGTCAGGTTTGTAGACCTCCTTGCTCGCACATGCTTTTTCAGTTCTGCCCACACATTTTCTACTGGACTGGGCTTTGTGATGGCCACTCCAATACCTTGATTTTGTTGTCCTTAATCCATTTTGCCACAACTTTGGAGGTATGCTTGGGGTCATTGTCCATTTGGAAGACCCATTTGCGACCACGATTTAACTTCCTGGCTGATGTCTTGAGATGTTGCTTCAATATATCCACATCATTTTCCTTCCTCATGATGCCATCTATTTTGTGAAGTGCACCAGTCCCTCCTACAGCATAGCACCCCCACAACATGATGCTGCCACCCCTATGATTCATGGTTGGGATGGTGCTCTTCAGCTTGCAAGCCTCACCCCTTTTTTTTATTTCATCAGACCAGAGGACATTTCTCCAAAAAGTAAGATCTTTGTCCCCATGTGCACTTGCAAACTGTAGTCTGACTTTTTATGGCAGTTTTGGAGCAGTTGCTTCTTCCTTGCTGAACAGCCTTTCAGGTTATGTCGATATAGCATTCGTTTTACTGCGGATATAGATACTTGTATACCTGTTTCCTCCAGTATCTTCCAAAGGTCCTTTGCTGTTGTTCTGGGATTGATTTGCACGAAACTACATTCATCTCTAGGAGACAGAATTTGTCTCCTTCCTGAGCGGTATGATGGATGCGTGGTCCCATGGTGTTTATACTTGCGTACTATTGTTTGTACAGATGAATGTGGTACCTTCAAGCAGTTGGAAATTGCTACCAAGGAGGAACCAGACTTGTGGAGGTCCACAATGTTTAGGCTGATTTCTTTTGATTTTCCCGTGATGACAAACAAAGAGGCACTGATTTTGAAGGTAGGCCTTAAAATACATCAACAGGTACACCTCCAACTGACTCCAATTAGCCTATCAGAATCTAATTATCTAATTGCCTAAATGCTTCAAATAATTTTGCTTAAAATATTTTTTTTTTATTAATTTCCAAGCTGCTTAAAGGCACCGTTAACTTAGTCTATGTAAAAACTTCCGACCCACCGGAACTGTGATATAGTCAATTAAAAGTGAAACAATCTCCCTTTAAACAGTTGTTGGAAAAATGACTCGTGTAATACACAAAGTAGATGTCCTAAACGACTTGCCAAAACTATAGTTTGCTAATATGCAATCTGTGTAGTGGTTAAAAAATGAGTTTTAATGACTTCAACCTAAGTGTATGTAAACGTCTGAATTCAACTGTATGATGCAGGTTCAAGTGTTGGACTATGCTGCTAACTTCACCGAACTAATGCAATCGGTTCAGCATTTATGATTGTATTAAAGCTTCACCTTCAGTGTAATTATGGCTGATGGTTAGTATCAGGTCTGTGTGTGCAACCCTCCACCCCCAGCTGTAGGCTGCTTTTGTATGAAAAATTTGCAATATTTAAAAAGAAAAATTGGAAGGATCCATCAATTATGAACAATCTGCCACCTTTGCCTGATTAATATGTAATCATGTAATCCATAAAAGTAACAAATCTTATTGAAAATAATACAGATTAAATGTAATCCATTACAACACAGCACTGTATGTTGTAGATATACCAAAATATCATGAGCCGATTCCAATACCAGTGATCAGTACAACTGATGATTCTACTGAACACACTTTTCCAAATGCAAGTATTTGAAAGCAACCACCTGCCGGTCAGAGAGTGCGTGAGTTGGTAATACAGATACTGCAGAAAAACTTAATTATTTTAGTTTTTTTAACTAAAACTTATTTTAGTGTCAACTTAGTACCAAAATAGCGGTTATTTTGATATCGCTGTAGCAAATCAAGGAGAAAAGAAAAAGACAAGACCACCTATTCTGACACTATGCAAACAAAAATATGAAATACATGAATGTTAAAATTGACTTGACAGAACAACAACCTTCACTCTGAACATTTCACCACATACCTTCATGCCGAAGGTCACCACAGTAATGAGCATCTTGAAGATAAGGGCCAGAGACAGCTGCCACATGGCCGTGTAGACATCATGTCCAGCTGGCCTGTCAGGCAGAGCATTGCTGTTGCTCTTGGTAACGCTTACATTAGCATAGTTGCAGAGCTGTGAGGAATCCAACAGGCCACAATCGTTGAATAACTCTGAGATTAGCTCACTGGTGCTCATCCGAGTGTAGCTGTTGGGGAACGCCAGCAAAGCTGTGACAGCTGTAACAACCAGCACCTCCAAGACAGGGTAGTGACCCAAACGAGAGGTCTTACGCCGTCGACACCATGCAATGTTTGCACGGATAAAGAACGCTCCCCAGATACCCCCAAAAATGCCCAACAGGATGAAGGGTATGAGCTCCAGCAAGTGCCAGGGGGAGTGAAACTCCACATAGAACAGCACCAGCCTGCTGTTACCAAATGGGTTGATAGAGCGAAGAGTGAAGGCAGCCACCAATGCAGCAAAGAAAGAGCGCCACAGTGTCTTTAGAGGGAAGTAGTAACTCACCTGAAGGAAAAAAATGATGGTGAGACAATTTTGACCATGACAATGACAACCAATCTACAGTCAGAAAATAATAGGGCTGTCAAAGCTAACACTTTAACAAATGCCATTTATTAAATATGTATAAAACATAATTCTTTTTTTATTGCCGATAACGCATTTATTTTATTTAACATTAAAAATGTTTAATTATTTTCTATGTGATTTCTCTTTCTCACACACAAGTCCCAAGCAGAGCACCTGCTTATCAGATTGGACACTTTAAAGTTTTTTGCTGTCTTTGTATGGTAATATTTAATTACCTTTGTTCGGTCGTTTGGAGCGTGAATTTGGTTAAATTAAATTAGTTCAGGTCTTCTTTGAATGACAGGACCTTTTGCATCAATATTGGGAGTTTGTGTTCCTCATCAGCAACCCTTAGCTATGGTGCTTTTATTTTATTCTCATTATACATGTGTCCTTCAGGTTTGATTTTCCACAAGCATAATATCTCTCATCATCTTTATGACAATGATGCACAATTGTACATTTCATTCAAACACCTGGTATTAAGATATGTTTCACATGTGGCCAGTGCTAAATACAGGTCTAAACAGGGTCTAAAAAGTTTTGTGATCAGATCACAGAAACTACATACGAATTAGGTCAAATACATACGTGTACACATCACATTTGAGGTGTAAATGCTAATCTGTCCTGCATGCATCCTGGCAGCAGTGAAGCACCGCCCCTTAACTGTCAATCAACCACTGCGCTAAAACAAGAGTTTAAAATTTGCATTTGAATTCACATTTGGCTTTAAAAGGAAATAACTGTCTGATCAGAAAATCTAAAAAAGCAGATACACACACAATCCTGAGAGCTTCATGGATCTTCTTTAGTGTGTCTAATATTATCACAGATAACAAGCACAAAGACCTGCAGCTCCTTTAATACAGGCAATCCACTAAAATAAAAGATATTCTGCTTGACAGTTGCATTTGTTCTTAGATAAAATTTCAACCGCATCTGGGAGAATCACTGCACCGGTTTGTTGCGCTTTAATATCATGGAGTAACACACTGACATAATGATTGATGTACGTCGTGATGAAACAGAGACCCACCCCTCCAAATCTGATCACAAGAGGTCACAGAAGACACATTTAAGTGACCAGGTGGAAACAGCCATGTGTCTCACTTGACCACATGTGATAAGATCAACCGAAATGCATCTTAATACCAGGTGGAAACAAGGCCTTTGATTCATGCTTGTATATCCTCTCGTCTTGACTACTGTAATTCCTTATATATGATAATTTATATGGAAATCCTTATAATGGGAACAGTACCATCTGTCCTGCCAGCAACTTTACAGGATGCAGCTGCAAAGCTTCTGACAGGTACTAAAAGGAGGGAACATATTACACCAGTGCTGGCATCTCTCCACTGCCAATTTAATATATAAATGAGTTTAAGGTGCTGTTGTTTGTCTGCTGTAGAAATAAAATTGTATTGTACTGTATAATTATCATTAAAGCGCAACAAGTGAAATATCATGTAAGAGCGAAACATCGTCATTCATACAAATTAAAACCCCAGCAGACGACAGAGGCAGGCCAGCTGTATTTTAATTATACATGTAAGATTACACCCATTAAATGTGGGGAATGTTGTTTACTTACTGAATTATTGCAGATTTGCATTGAGTTCCATGTATATATTTCCAATGAGTTTTGATGCACTTTGAGAAATATATAATGTTTTTTCTCTCTTAAATGAGACAAACATTGTTGCATACAGTAAAATTGTGCTATGAGTGTCATCCACATAAATTGACCAACCAAAACATTTGATTTAAGTGTCTTTGCATAAGAAGGATCTGATATTAATGTGTTTCCAACACAAAAAACATATTAACTGCAAATAAATATTTGAAGCGATTGACAGCCCTAGAAAATAAATCAATGCTGAGAGCATGAAAAAATAACAAGTGTGCTTGCCTCCTCCAGACTGAAAAGAACTCCACCGATGGGAGCACCAAAAGCGACTGACACACCAACGGCTGCAGCAGCAGACAATACCTAAACAATGTACAAAAAAAAACGAGAAGGAAAATATAACAAACAATCTTCCATTCTTATCTCAGAAAGGACTTGAATCAACAAATCCCTTAAATTTAAAAATAACACATGAGCTTATGTTTGGTCTCGTCTTCATGATGTCAATGAAAACATACTCACAACGAGTCAGTTTAAAAATAAAACCACAAAAACAGGCCACCACAATGTCCTTAGAATCAAGCCGCAAAAATGCAACATAACAAACGCCCCTTAGAGCTGCTGTATTTTTAAAGACAGAGTTCAAGTTACTACCCTGCTCCTCAAATCCTTACAGTGATCACAGTCTGTCCTGTTGTTCCACACCGGTATGACTTTCTTCTTCCATAGAACACAAAAGGAGATGTTAGGGAATGAAAGCCTCTGCTTCCCTTGACTTTCATTGTTTTTTCTTCCAGTACAATGAAATTGAATGGTGACTGAGACTAAACATTCAGCCTTACATCTCCTTTTGTGTTCCATAGGAGAAAGTCATACCGGTAAGGAACAACATGAAGGTGGTTAAATGATGACATCTGATGACCTATCCCTTTAATGACTTTTTTGTCATTGTCATTCATTCATCATACCTCTCGTCTCTTTGCTTCATTCTTGCGGTACTTGGTAAAGAGGTGGCATAGAATGTTGCCACAACAACATGCCACGTGAACCAGAGGCCCCTCTTTGCCCAAACTGAGACCAGATGACACAGCCAGCACCAGGGTGATGGTTTTAATCATAAGAGTCCATTTGCCCAGGTAGCCACGGATGATAAATCCACTCAGGATGGTCTTGATCTAAAGGGTGTGTTATAAACTGTGTTATATATAACTGTGTTATAAACTAATGGCACATCATCAAAACAGTTCTCAGCCTGCATAAAGTTATGATGTGTAGCCTACATAAATACTATAGCATGCAGTTGCCCACTCTAAATAATAGTTGTGATTATCAAGAGAAATAATCAAATATTATCATCAGCCTTCAAGTGTGTCAAAACCCAAGTTTAAAAACATACTGACATTCTTTTGCTTACCTCAGGTATTCCAGAGCCACAGGCATATGGGGCAAAGGCTCTGACTAAAGACACAGCCAAGAAGGAGAAGAGCAGTGCCCAGCTGACATACATCAGGTAATTCATAATGTAGGCAAAAGGGCCGTCATTGGTGCCGACAATGAGCTCAGCCCAGCTTTTCCAATTAGGGCACTTGTCTCTCTCTTGGAAAGTAGTCTCGTTAGAGTTCCAGCAGCAGTGCTCGTGGTTGAACCAGAAGCCCCTCAGACACACACCCTCCTTTAGGTCGGTCATCCAGTGAGCAGAGATGTCAATCCCACCAGCCAGGGCACCTAGGATAGAATAGAGGGATGTCTGTTGTAAATATAGTCAGACGTTTACATACACTTAGGTTGAAGTCATTAAAACAAATTTTTTTAATCACTCAACAGATTTCATATTAGCAAATTACAGTTTTCGCAAGTCGTTTAGGACATCTACTTTATGCATGACACAAGTAATTTTTCCAACAACTGTTTAAAGAGAGATTGTTTCACTTTTAATTGACTATATCACAATTCCAGTGGGTCAGAAGCTTACGTAAGTTAACGGTGCCTTTAAGCAGCTTGGAAAATTCCAAAAAATTATGTCAATCCTTTAGGCAATTAGCCAATTAGCTTCTTTTAGGCTAATAATTGGAGTCAATTGGAGGTGTATATGTGGATATATTTTAAGGCCTACCTTCAAACTCAGTGCCTCTTTGCTTGACATCATGGGAAAAAATCAAAAGAAATCAGCCCAAAAAAACTGTGGACCTCCACAAGTCTGGTTCATCCTTGGGAGGAATTTCCTAATGCCTGAAAGTACCACGTTCATCTGTCCAAACAATAGTATGCAAGTATAAACACCATGGGACTACGCAGCCATCATACCGCTCAGGAAGGAGACGG
The DNA here is from genome assembly GCF_025860055.1 of Xyrauchen texanus. Lineage (NCBI taxonomy): Eukaryota > Metazoa > Chordata > Actinopteri > Cypriniformes > Catostomidae > Xyrauchen > Xyrauchen texanus. The sequence goes on along the minus strand of NC_068309.1, from coordinate 24,373,063 downwards.
ATTCTGTCTGCTAGAGATGAACGTAGTTTGGTGTGAAAAGTGCAAATCAATCCCAGAACAACAGCAAAGGACCTTGTGAAGATGCTGGAGGAAACAGGTATACAAGTATCTATATCCACAGTAAAACAAGTCCTATATGAACATAACCTGAAAGGCCACTCAGCAAGGAAGAAGCCACTGCTCCAAAACCGCTATAAAAAAGTTTGGAAGTGCACATGGGGACAAAGATCTTACTTTTGGAGAAATATCCTCTTGTCTGATGAAACAAAATTGTAACTGTTTTGTCATAATGACCATCGTTATGTTTAGAGGAAAACAGATGAAACTTGCAAGCCGAAGAACACCATCCTAACCGTGAAGCATGGGGGTGGCAGCATCATGTTGTGGGGGTGCTATGTTGTAGGAGGGACTGGTGCACTTCAAAAAATATATGGCATCATGTGGAAGGAAAATTATGTGGATATATTGTAGCAACATCTCAAGACATCAGCCAGGAAGTTAAAGCTTGGTCGCAAATGGGGCTTCCAAATGGACAATAATCTCCAAATATGTGGAAAATTTATTAAGGACAACAAAATCAAGGTATTGAAGTGGCCATCACAAAGCCCAGACCTCAATCTGATAGAAAATGTATGGGCTTAAAAAGCATATGCGAGCAAGGAGGCCTACAAAACTGTCTCAGTAACACCAGTTCCTTCTGGAGAAAATTAAACAATTTAAAGGCAATGCTACCAAATACTAACAAAGAGTTTGTAAACTTCTTACCAATGTGGAATGTGATAAAAAAATTAAAGCTGAAATAAATAATTATCTATTCTGACATTTCACATTCTTAAAATAAAGTAGTGATCCTAACTGACATAAGACAATAAATGTTTTCTATGATTATATGTCAGGAATTGTGAAAAACTGAGTTTAAATGTATTTGGATAAGGTGTATGTAAACTTCTGACTTCAACTGTATATTGATGGGCTTTAATAATGAAATGTAGTCATGACTTGGCGAGGTTTAGTTCAGAAATTATGACATAAGTCAAGATGTTGATGATATTGTATAAATCATTCCATGCCCTATTAGAGTGGCTTCATAATATGCATGATTGTCAATGCATTATCACAAAATATCAAACCAAGTGGCTTCATGCATACACTAAAAATAAGCTTGGGACCAGTTGGTTAAAAACTTTAGCAAAAATAGCTCAGAAGAGTAAAGTTAGCTTTGTTAAACCATAATTTATGTTGTATTTAATGCAAAGACATTCAGATCATTTAAGAATTACTTATGTGTCCAAAAGTGTACATGTACTTTTTGGTGCCACTGTAGATTGGGGTTCCAGAGCAATAACTCAAGATGCTGATTCAAGATTTAATCAAAACAGAGAAGAACCAACCTGACATCAGTCCCACAAGCAGCATGAGAAGCCAGCCAGAGAAGGCATCACTGATACTCTTCATCAGAGCCCAGGTAGACTCTTTACTTTTAATAGCAATCTAATATGTGGAAAAATTGAAGACATCAGATGAATATAAACAACCTAAGAATGATGATATATCATGATCTTAGTGCCCAAGCTAAATTAAATGTCACAGTAACTCCACGCCCGTGATTCATTTCTTGGTTACCTACTTTCTGAGAATAGAAGATATTAAAGTCAACATGAAATCACAGTTGACCCAATTTACTTTCATGACTGTTCACTGATCACATTCCTGGTCTTATTATGCATGATTCATTGGTTCTTGTTATATTAATCATGTTATTGGGGCGTCTGTGGCTCAGGTGGTAGAGCAGGGCGGCTGCCAATCCCAGGGTTGGCGGTACGATTCCCGACCCACACGACTCCACACGCCTAGCGCCTTGCATGGCTACTCTGCTGCCATTGGTGTATGAGTGTGAGTGTGAATGTGTGTGTGAATGGGTGATTGGGACACAGTGTAAAGCGCTTTGGTAACCTCTAATGTTTAAAAAGTGCTATATAAATGCAGACCATTTACCATCAAAGAAAAACAATTATTATCTTCATAAGGGCTGCAAAATTTATTAAAATTGTGATATGACATTGTGCGATAATTAAACCAGGGCCGTAACTACCATAGACATTGAGGGGGACATGTTATGATTATGATATGGAGTTTTTCCATGGTTGATTATAAAATTATTACATTTGGTCCCCCTCAATCCTGAATATGTGGTTAAATCCATGAATTAAACCACAAAAGCTGTGATTTAATTAAATAAATAAATAGTCTGCTTGTTTCTAAATAGTCTGCTTGTCTCTTTATGCACGCTGCCCTGCCATGTCTGTATCGTTTTAGTTCATTATTACAGAGTTTTCAGTGGTTAAAGTGTTCATTATTACAGTGTTTTCAGTGGTTAAAGTGTTCATTATTACAGTGTTTTCAGTGGTTAAAGTGTTCAATATTACAGCGTTTTCAGTGGTTAAAGTGTTCATTATTACAGAGTTTTCAGTGGTTAAAGTGTTCATTATTACAGTGTTTTCAGTGGTTAAAGTGTTCATTATTACAGTGTTTTCAGTGGTTAAAGTGTTCAATATTACAGCGTTTTCAGTGGTTAAAGTGTTCATTATTACAGTGTTTTCAGTGGTTAAAGTGTTCATTATTACAGTGTTTTCAGTGGTTAAAGTGTTCAATATTACAGCGTTTTCAGTGGTTAAAGTGTTCATTATTACAGTGTTTTCAGTGGTTAAAGTGTTCATTATTACAGTGTTTTCAGTGGTTAAAGTGTTCAATATTACAGCGTTTTCAGTGGTTAAAGTGTTCATTATTACAGAGTTTTCAGTGGTTAAAGTGTTCATTATTACAGTGTTTTCAGTGGTTAAAGTGTTCATTATTACAGTGTTTTCAGTGGTTAAAGTGTTCAATATTACAGCGTTTTCAGTGGTTAAAGTGTTCATTATTACAGAGTTTTCAGTGGTTAAAGTGTTCATTATTACAGTGTTTTCAGTGGTTAAAGTGTTCATTATTACAGTGTTTTCAGTGGTTAAAGTGTTCAATATTACAGCGTTTTCAGTGGTTAAAGTGTTCATTATTACAGTGTTTTCAGTGGTTAAAGTGTTCATTATTACAGTGTTTTCAGTGGTTAAAGTGTTCAATATTACAGCGTTTTCAGTGGTTAAAGTGTTCATTATTACAGTGTTTTCAGTGGTTAAAGTGTTCAATATTACAGCGTTTTCAGTGGTTAAAGTGTTCATTATTACAGCGTTTTCAGTGGTTAAAGTGTTCATTATTACAGCGTTTTCAGTGGTTAAAGTGTTCAATATTACAGCGTTTTCAGTGGTTAAAGTGTTCATTATTACAGCGTTTTCAGTGGTTAAAGTGTTCATTATTACAGCGTTTTCAGTGGTTAAAGTGTTCATTATTACAGCGTTTTCAGTGGTTAAAGTGTTCAATATTACAGCGTTTTCAGTGGTTAAAGTGTTCATTATTACACCGTTTTCAGTGGTTAAAGTGTTCATTATTACAGTGTTTTCAGTGGTTAAAGTGTTCATTATTACAGCGTTTTCAGTGGTTAAAGTGTTCATTATTACAGCGTTTTCAGTGGTTAAAGTGTTCAATATTACAGTGTTTTCAGTGGTTAAAGTGTTCATTATTACAGTGTTTTCAGTGGTTAAATTGTTCATTATTACAGCGTTTTCAGTGGTTAAAGTGTTCATTATTACAGTATTTTCAGTGGTTAAAGTGCAAGTCTCGTTCTCAGTGAAACAGATGAGCCTCGAGTGCGGTTATTTGTTTACATGAACTGAGGACATAATTTTTAAAGTGCTCCAGATTCACTTTAATTTCACTTTTGCATTATTTCAATTATGCTTGGCTGCTACAAGTTAATATATAAATAATACACCCCATGGCAGGGTATTTTTGGACAGAGGAGAAGTCGTTAATATGAGGAGCACATTATACAGATGATGTAAATTCTGCTACACAGGAACTCTGCATGCAGGTGTCGCCAAAATAAAAGCTAGATGATTTAGAACTCTTGGGTTTAACTGGACTGCATAGAAATGCCCTGTGCAAGTTAAGATTTTATAAACGGAATTTAAACAATTTAAAGGCAATGCTACCAAATACTTACAAAGCGTATGTAAACTTCTGACCCACTGGGAATGTGATGGAAGAAATAAAAGCTGAAACAAATCATTCTCTCTACTGTTATTCTGACATTTCACATTCTTAAAATAAAGAAATGTTCCTAACAGATCTAACACAGGGAATGTTTTCTATGATTAAATGTCAGGACTTGTGAAAAACTGTGTTAAAATGTATTTGGCTAAGGTGTATGTAAACTTCAACTGTATTTCAAAGACATATACGTTGCTATTACTTGCTATATTTTTTATCTGTGAGTAAAACAAATAGGCTGGTTGTATTCTACTATTTGAGAGCTTTCCAACAACATATGACACATGGTTATTTGATAAGTTTGATGTTTTTACCGATTACATTAATATGTAAAGTGTAACATTTTTAATATATTACCTAAAAGGAAAACATCTGATTTGTATGCAAATTTCAAAGCATTTGTTCAGTTTTAGTCATAATGCCTATGTGCATTCTAAAGTAGAGCTTCTAAGCTTTAAAATGATACCTATTTTGTGTTGATCAAGACTGTATATATTAATATTTTGATTTTGTTTTTACTCACAAGCCCATCTGAGCTTAAAGGGTTAAGAGGGCTCAAGTGTGAACCCAAAAAGAATGGCCTAAGTCTAAGAATATGGTCAAAATTGGACCATAACGGAAGTAAAATGGGCTGCAAATGTGGTACCAAGTTGACTTTAACATGAAAACACTGTTCTACACAAACAACCATATAGTGTGTTAGGACAGACTAAAAAGTACTGCGTATTGTCACCTCTCGGTGGCGATCCCTGTCCTTGGATTTCTCCCGGACCCAATCGATTGTGTTGAAGTCTTCATATGTGCCCACCCCAGGCACTGGCTCATCTAGCAAATCCATCAATTTAGGAACCCCATTGGGTCCATCTCCACCTCCATAAGAAGCACCTGCACAGAGAAGAGAGAGCTAATTATGCATGCAGGTGAAAAGCAATAATAAATAGCCAGCTCTGATAGCTAAAGGCCTCTGGTGAAATTGCCTAGTGATCACAAGGTTGTCAATTCTCATTTATGGTGATGCACAATTCTGTTCCAGTTTAATGGTTCTTCACATGACTTTTTTCAATAAGACTTTACCAGTGCCAAGAACAGAAAATTAAACCAAAACTAGTTGTGGTTAATCATTGTCAATATTCTAGTAATTAAGCTTATTACTAGACACATGTTGCTTGTGCAATACTGTCACATGTTACTATTGTCACACTAATCAACAAACATGTTGTGTGAAAGCCCCTAACCACAATAATGGTCAAAAAGCAGACAAAACAGCAGGACCCGACAAAGCAACTGATATTAAACACTGAGGAACTTCAAGGGAAACGGATGGGAAAACGTGACACCAGTGAAAATATAAAACTAGCAATAACAATAGAAATAACTCAGGAGGGGACTTTGATCTCACTGATAAAATGGATTTGTCAGGCTTTTCGGTGACAAATACCGAAGTTATGACCTCTGCGGATTCTCACCACTATTTTTCTCAAAGTTACACAAACACCAGAGACCTATACATTACACAATCGCCCCCAAACCTATATCAAATGCTGGGAGAAAAGAGAAACAAACTATGGGAATCTCGTGCATGACAATAAAAACAAAGAAAATACAAGAATGAATTAGAGAAATAATATAGCTTATATTGTTCACCCCTTAATGTCATCATTGTTATTGTCATTATTGAGGACATTTTTGATCCCCTTTGTCTCATCCTACTGAGATAAATGCAACACAAACAGCTGTTATTACTGGCCCCATGGCTGAATCTGGCACTCACTGGACCCATAGTCCCGATCCAGAGGAGGCATGTCATCTGTGCTGGAGAAGTCCAGTGTGGTTCCAGAGATTTCCACCATGTCCTCATCGCTGGTTCCACTCTGTAGGCTGTTGAAGCTCTCGCTGCAATAGCCTGTGTTTTCCATCTCTGCACCAGACTGTGGTGAACATAGAAATGTCCTTTGACCTAAGCATAAGAGGCACAAGTTAAAGCTTGACAGGAACCTCCCAACTATTAATGTTTACCATGCACATCTAGATTACATAGTAACCTGCATTGCTGCAAGCTGTGTTATACATTATAGCCATTTTTGTTCCATATATTACATTATTCTGGATGAAGAGACATGCACAGTAGCAGCAGAATTATTATTAAAGAATGTATTGTTAATATTAACAGCAAATCCATGCAGATACATTTATATTTCAAATAGTCCAAGCCAGATTCAGCAAAATAAGACATTGTGTACTCTCTTTTATTGTACTGGTGCGTATATAAGTGATTAAAAGTTCACCAGCTGAGTTACTAAACCTAAGCTAATGACATCACCAAACTTAAAATATAGGTCATTTTAGCTTAGCCAAGTAGTTGGCCGAATAAATCTAAGTATGTTCCGGCAGAATGGCATATAATAATACACATATAACATGCGAACCCTTCTCCAAACCCAATTAAAGCTGTCATAAACTATGAAGTAAAAATTATTTCACAAATATATCCTGATATGCTTAGCCTGATAGCTAAAAAAGCTAGATTGATTGCTAGCCAACTGTATTTTTCATGAACGTAAGAACTGGTGCTTAATGGCAAGATAGACTCTTCCAGAACATTTCTATTAGGCAAACGTGACGCAAAATTACTGTAATTATGCTAAAACTAGTAAATATTTACCTTGTTTGCTATTTGGTTGACTGAAGCTCAGATGCCAGTGACGTACAATCTCTGAAAGGCATACATAGTCGAGTAAGGACACACAGGATTAAGACTTAAATGTCACTCTTGGTTGGAACGAACGTTTCTGTGTCTAAAACGTAGCATTTAGACTAAAACACTGTATAGAAATAAAACCCAGGACTTTGTAATAAGATTGTGCAAAATAATAATAATTTTAAAGCATCGAGCGTAGCCCAATGCCGCCATCTATTGGTGATATCAGTAGTAGTACCAGAGATTCTTTATTCATCTAAATAACTACCTCCGCGCTTTTAGCATAGAAGAGCGCGTAACGACCAACTTACGTATTACGACAGTATGGAAAAATAAAGTTGGTTCACAAATAAATTAAATGAGATCCACAAATAACTGTAAGGAGTTTAAAAAAAATGAAATTAATTCACAGATAAAAAGAACAAGATTTATAAATATATGTTAAGTGTTTCACAAAAAGAAAGTGAATTCTCAAATAAATAAAATTAGATTTGCAAATAAAAAAAAGTTGAACTCACAAACACAACTCTGTCCAGCATTCATTTGTGAATCACGCGCATAAATTTCTGGATCACTTCCTGTGTATTTGCGGATCGCTTGCTGCATGCATTTGTCGATTTTGACTGGTCAGCCATAACAATAAGTGCTAAAAATATCAATCCTTTGAAATATCACTTCAATTTTTTTTTTTTTTTAACACATTAACATAATGTGAAACCAAATCAATGCCATAGCAAATCTTGTACACTGTAATATAGGGTATTGATTTATGGTTTTTGCTCCTAAGATCATCTAATATGATTCATGTTTTATAAAGACACTATCTGTACTGATCTTTTGTAGTGTCTAGTAAGTAGTGTGTCTGTTTGGATCTGCCATGTAACATAAAGAGTAAAGGTTTTGACGACAAATTTCAGTCAAGAAACTTGGTTAAAATTAAAATAGCAGACTCATACAGTCAGCCGAGTTAGATATAAAGCTAATGATCATGACACTCTACAAATGGGCAATTTTCAGCTTCGACATTTAACAAGACACTACACATGTTTATAACCGAGAGAAAATTATACAAACCTTAAATCACAGTTTTTATTTGCAAATCTCATTTTATTTATTTGAGAATTCACTTTATTATTGTGAAACTCTTAACATATATTTATAAATCTCGTTCTTTTTATTTGTGAATTAATTCAATTTTTGTGAAACTCCTTACATTTATTTGTGGATCTCATTCAATTTATTTGCGAACCAACTTTCTATTTGTTAATCTCTTTCCATTTGTATGATAATATGCAACAATTCCATCTCCATAAGTAAGTTACTGTTTTTTCAGATACCATACAAATGAATGGGGAGAGCTGTGATCTGACACCTACCTGTTGCAAAATTGTCCATTCTTCTCTTATGAAACAGCAAATTGATCGTAGTAAACGCCATACATAGTTCATTTGAAAAGGATTGTTTGGTGTAAAACATGTAGAAGATTAACAGACTGGTGGTCAATTCATTAAGTGATTAGTTTCCTTACAAAGGCAGTTTATGCAGCACACTGAAGCATATCCTCCATACCCACCATTTAAATAAACTGCATCTTGTCTCCTCGCCAGTGTAACGCCCATATAATGTCTATTAGATGACTGCGTAATGCTATTTCATGCTAATCTTGCAAGCTAATTATGTAGAAAGTTTCTGGTAGTACTCTCTCAGCAGAGGTGAAATCCTGCCAGTCATTGTTCACTCAAAAATTAAATGAAAATATTGACTCACCCTCATGCTATTCCAGATGTGTATATAACTTTATTTTCTGCTGAACACAAACGAAGATTTTTAGAAGAATATCTCAGCAATGTAGGTGCATTTAATGCAGGTGAATGGTGACCAGAACTTAGGAGGTTTAAAAAGAACATAAAGACAGCATAAACGTAATCCATAAGACTCCAGTGGTTAAATCCATGTCTTCAGATGTGATATGATAGGTGTGGATGAGAAACAGATCAATATTTCAATCCTTTTTTTACTATAACTATCCACTTTCAAATTCTGAAAGTGAAAGTGGAGATTTATACAAAAAAGGATTGAAATATTGATCTGTTTCTTGCATTGAAAGGACCTAGAGATATTCTTCTAAAATCTTTGTGTTCAGCAGAAGAAAATACCTGAAAGTGAATAAATGATAAGAGAATGTTAAGTTTTGGGTGAACTATCCCTTTGGGTGAACTTTTCCTTAACTTACCTGTCGTTCCATACTCGTTTGACTCTCTGTCCTCTGTGAAACACAAAAGGAGAAATTTTGAAGAATATTAGGGCCTCACTTTCCTTGATTTATGAAAAAAAATTCAAATTTTGCATTGACATCTACTTTGAACAGAATCAAAATGGTTCCTTATAAAACATTGTGACTAGGAGGAGGACATTGCCGGTCCATGAGTACACACTCCGGGCCCTGAATCGGGCTAATCATCGGGGAAAGGGATAAAGACCAGCCGGAGGCGCCAGTTCAGGAGAGAGAGAGGCCACTGTGTGTGTGTGTGTGTGTGTGTGTGTGTAAGTCTATTTGTCTTATGTTGTTTTAAGTTGAGTTGATGTCATGAAAGTTTAAGTTGACTGTTCTGCCGGTTCTCGCCTCCTCCTTGCCCATCCTTTACCCACTACATTGGTGCCGAAACCTGGCAAGGAGGAGGCGGGAACCGGCAGAACAGTCAACGTAAACTTTAATGATATAAACTCAACTCAACCTCCTCCTCGTCACAAACGCAAAACATGAAACCATATCTCCAAACATATAGGCCTCATGAGGAGGTCCAAAGGTGACTTCTCAAAACAAACAGCTGGTTAAATACATAGATTGTGAGGACTGGTTCACACAGTTCAATTACTAGCACATGGTAAACTTTCACTAGTCAGCAGTCTGAGGACAGTTAGAAACTGCAGTTTTGACTTGTGCAACTACATTAAAGAACACTGCCAACTGCACAAAATTATCATTCTTAAAGTTCGACATGATCTGTTAAACCATTTTATTCAAAGCAGTCATTTTGACCCACAGAATTGCATGTTTAAGGTACAAAAGGTATTCAAAAGACTTTCACAAAATCAATACTGTTCAAATCTTATCTTTTTGCATGCTCATACTGATTGGGGAATAAAAGCATTCTTTTCACGCTTCGGATAACTGTGAACACACACTGGCAAATATTTTAGATGTCATGGCATCTAAATTGTGTAAAATACCATAACATGAACATACTAAATATGAATAAGCATGATTTGTCCTGTGATAAATTATATTTATAATCTGCCTTTGACGTCTTTGGATCCATCCATGGATCAGAGAAAAATACGTTTCTCAGTATGAGAACTTGATGAACTTTGATTCAAAGAAATTGGAACATACGGTACCAGACTTTTAAAGTTATATATATTTTTTAAATGTGTACACATGACTGATCTATAGAGTTTTGTCACGTTTTATTTTTGGAATTTTGGTTTATTAGTATTTGTTCAAGACTGCTTTGGTTATGGTGCCATATTCCTAATATATATATATACACACACACATACATATAGGTGTATATGTACACTTTTATGTAGTTTGTATATTGATACCATAGGGATCATAGTGATATAGTGTAGCATTGGTCAGGGGTTAAATCACAAATTTGTGATGCTTTTTGATGCCAAGGACAAAACTTTTGACAGGTAGTGTATATTGCAGCCTTTTTATTTTAGGAAGGGAACACTACTTGTCAAAAGTTTTGAAACACTAGACTGAAATGTTTCTCATAATCTTAAAAATCTTTTGATCTGAAGGCATATGCTTAAATATTTAAAATGAGTTTTGTAGACAAAAATATGATTGTGCCAACATATGAATTTATTTAATTACAAAACTAAATTTAATTTAATAAATGTAATAAATAATCATAATTTTTTTTTTACATTTATGACTTGGACCAAATAAGAAAGAACTCCTTCAATATTGTTTATAAAACATCCCAGGGTGATACCTCACATGTCTGCAAATTCTAGGCAAAGGGTGACTTCTTAAGATGCTAAAATATATGGGTTTAGTTTAGTCCCAACATAATTCCCATAGTTCCATTTATGTTATTCCATAGTTTTGATGACTTTACTATTATTCTAAAATGTGAAGAAAAAAATTATAATAAAGAATGAGTGTTTCAAAACTTTTGACCTGTAGTGTCTATATAAATAAATAAATTATACATATAATTATTATAATTTTCTTTTTTCACATTAAGACCCTGGTAAGTGTGATATTATAAAGACAACATGTTTTCTTGTGCAAAATAAAATAATTCGCTTTTATATTGTTATTATACTTATATTGAAATATACAAATATGTAGAAAATATTTATTTTGTATTAAGTTGACAGCACATCTTTTTTCTAATCAATATTAGACCAGCGTTAGATGTATACATATTGTCTTGAGAAAGCAGAATCAGAATCATGTGCTTCTTTTGCATGTCACCTCTTTTAATTTTAAACAGTATCATGGACACTGTGATTGAATACAGGATGTGATTACCTAAGAATCAACTGTCATATAAAGGAACATTTTCTGCCACTGATTATTATAAAGAATTAAAATATATGTTTTGAGTTATATCAATGTTTCAAAAATATGCAAACTTTATACACATACTGTTGCTAGAAAACGTTGTATTCGCCTGGATTTCTGGATTTGATTGGATAATCCAAAGAAAAACAGACTTTCAACATGTATGTGTCATTTAAACTAGGTTGATGAAGAGTATAAGTGCAGGATGATACTGGATGTGTGTGTCTCTTCTTTCCTTGTGTTTTTTACTATGTATGAGTGCTTTTTCCAGGCTCAAATCAGCATGGATTACTTGTGAACCAGTCATAATATGAATTATGCATTGCAAAGGAACAGATATTGAAGGATGGGGCAGATAAAAACACTATTGGTCCTGATCGCAAAACTGTAAGTAAACAGTTTAATTCATGAATATTTCTTATGTCATGATTGTTTGATATTTTATGGTGTTGAGTGTTAACAGTTACGCTTGAGTGAACAGTTAAATAAATTTGGATGAAATGTGTTGGACAGGTTGGACATCTGTGTAAACCCTGAATGTTTGTTTTATAATGTTGTGGAGCTTGTTCATTTTCTTCCGATTGAGTTTCATATATGATGTATTGTGTATGTGAGGGACTGCACAATGTTAGCCAGTCATAACATCCATCTGCATAACAGTGGGCATTTACATTGAAGTTTAAATGAGGCACTGAGGCCAAAACTGAACGTTTCAGACAGAGGGTCAAAGACAGGGTGGAAAATTATCATATACTTAATTATGACTGTTTTGGTGCAAAAAAACAACTTTAATAACATTATCAGTGGACCCCAGGGAAGATAATACAATTATAAATAGATTATGTCATGACCACTTTAAAAGTGAGACATAAAAAGTGGGACTGAAAAATGTGTGCCAGAAATAGTCTGAAGACTTTTAATATTTGAGCTTCTTTCAGGGTGTAATCAAAGTTATTACCGCCGAATTGGTGTGCTTGAATCATCCAAATTCTACATTATTCGCAACACCATCTTCACCTTTACACCTCAAGTATGTCAGTTAAAAACATATTAACTTGCCTTTGCTTCCATATTTATATGTTGTCTATGCTGGTTTTGGTTGAATGTCTAGTTTGTAGACCATCATGATTTCTATCTGGCCCTGGACAATCACATGATTGTGAAGATGCTATGTATCTACCTCTTCTACCCAGGGCTGGACTGGCAATCTGGCATACCGATCATTTTCCCGGTGGTCCGACGCACTTTGGGGCCGATCATGTGCGGACTGGCCCTCGGGATAACCGAGCGGGGCGGTGAGTCGGCCGCAAAACGTGCCGAATGTGCCACGATAAGCAAAAATGAGCCGCCGCGCTATGCAGAAAAGGACCCTTTTTTTCAGCTAAACGGTTTTTGTCAGCTAAAATCGGTCTCGGCATTCTGACTTTCCGAACTCCCCCAATGACCGAAGCTGGACTACAGTTGAACACATTGGCTTGACCAAATTCAGCACATCGGGTCCAGATTTTGGTGAATAATATTTGGAAATAAAACAGTGATTTCCAAGAGATCATGTTGTGCTGATAGCGTTGTTTATTGGGACACGCTGTTTGCTATGATTTAGCACCTTTCATTTCACTAAAACAATTATGTAAATCAGGTTACGGTGCAAACATGCCCAAAAAACTGCTGAAATCAATTTGGATGGTGCAATTCCTAAACTTGCAGGTTGGTTTAGAGTGTTATGTTGTGGAGAATGCTGCAGACCATGATCTCGCATACTTTACTGGAACAGAACAGAATTGCTCCACAACTGTTTAGTGAATTCGTCCCTCATCATGCAGTATATTTTTTAACGTATGTTAAGCATTATATAAACAAATAAGCTTTACATTTCAAGTGTTAAGTCTATTCTTGACACTTCCTGTTGTGCCCATCTTACGTTTATGGACTGTGGTGAGTGAAATATGCCACAGGCAGCCATCAGCTTTTCTGCTAAAGAGACTAAAGCCACGAGGAGTGGTATTCATTGGATTTAACTGCATGTTGTTGCCTTGTTTGGAAGCTATTTTACTTTGCACATGCCTTGCTGTGCAAATGGCTTCACTTCCCTTCGGAATGGTTAACCCAAAAATGAAAATGTAAGAAGAACCCTAGTGCTCCTGAATGCACAATGGATTTCAGAAAGATTTTCACTGGAAAATAACTTGTTTCTAACCAAAACTGTATCGTATGTATTCAGAAGACATGTAATATGACGCATGAGTCACAGAGACTACTCCGTTTATAGTCTATACATGTTTCGAACAACATGAGGGTGAGTAATTTTGTCAGATTTCAAATTTTAGCTTGAATTATCCCTTTAAGAGACTGAAAAATGCTTTATACATCAATGGCAAAGACAGATAAAGATTTAAACAGTTGCCTTATACTGGAATTTTCAAAAAGTGTGGCCTGTGCTTGGCAGTGACTCTGTCAGACAGTATGCTTACCTGCATGGGCAGATTGAGGCTCACCGAGTGGCAGTTTGTGACAGAGAAGTGGCAGCTGTGACGTTTATATTTATTGACACATGTCAGTGGTGAAATACTCAGTTACTTCTCAAGAGTGACAGGATACTCAACCTGTGTGTGTATGTGTGAGCGTGTATTTATCACTTTGTGGGGACCAAATGTCCCCATAAGGATAGTAAAACCCAAAATTTTTGACCTTGTGGGGACATTTTGTTGGTCCCCATGAGGAAAACAGCTTATAAATCATATTAAATTATGTTTTTTGAAAATGTCAAAATGCAGAATGTTTTCTGTGAGGGTTAGGTTTAGGGGTAGGGTTAGGTTTAGGGGATAGAATATAAAGTTTGTACAGTATAAAAACCATTATGTCTATGGAAAGTCCCCATAAAACATGGAAACACAACATGTGTGTGTGTGTGTGTGTGTGTGTGTGTGTGTGTGTGTGTGCGTGTGTGCAGAAGTGGATGACCTGGCTGTGTATCTGGACCAGTTACTGACAGTTCCTCAGCAGAGTACCATTAGTGCCACAAAAGGAGGCCTGAACTGCTTCAGGGCTGCTGCCCAAAAGACTCGAGAGATGGTGTCTCTAGTGTATAAAGCCAGAGAACTCAATATACTCAGTGAGTTCAGAATAGCGATATTTTCTGACAGTCATTATGTCTCTATTCAGAGCCTTGTTTGTCATAGCAAATGCTCAAATGCATCTTTTTGTTTTGACCTCTTCACAGATGTGCACATGAACCTTCCTACTAAACTGTTCCATTCTCCAGAGCCAAACCTTAATTTGCAGGATAACAAAGGCAAGGTAGAGAACACAAAATCTGCCAAATTATTGGCTTTCTCTGTGAATGTTTAAACATTAAATAGAATAATGATTCCATTGTCTCTGCTCCCCACAAAGCATGCTTGATTTCTTAAAATGTTTTCCATTTTAAGCGGATAGCCCAATTGCAGGTATCTACGTCTCACAATGAGCTGTTTTGCTTTATCACTTATAAGGTGCCTATGTGAGGTGTGCATCTGTGTGAGTTCGAGTGAATGTGTTTATTTACTATACTAACTTTTATTGGTGCTAACTGGTTTCTGGACATTTTATTGTATTCACTGTACATTTTTATTCCTTTATTATCTTAACTGTTAAAAGCCCTTCTAGGGACAGGTGTTGCGAATTAGCCACGGCTATAAACACTGTGATACAGGCATCGGATTGTTCTTTATGTAATAATCTATGTTTTCTTTTTGTATCTGTCCCTATTCAAATAAACAAAAAAAAAACAAACAAAAAAAAAAAAAAGTCAGAACTTGCAGGATCAGGCTGACATTCTTTACATACTATTCAAAGACAAGTCAGTACAACTGATAGTATAAACTACTGTACATTCAATAGGCTAATATGCACCTATATAGGTGTTGAATGCTTGATAATCAAAACAAGTCTTTGAGAAAAATTGTGTTGCTAGATCTAATGCCTAAGAAAGAGCTGTACATGAGGTGTGGAGGTTGAGATGTATCTCTAAATGAATTGGAAATACTTCACAATAAGGTTCCATTCCTTAACATTAGTTAATGCATTTGATATCATGAACTAACAATTAACAATATATATTTTTTCACAGAATTTATTAATCTTAGTTAATGCTAGTTAAAAAACAAAAAAATGTTCATTAAAAATTTATTACTATATTGTAAGATTATATATGCAGAAGAATTGAAACAACATATATCTGGATATAGGATAAAAACAGTCTTTCAGTTTGAAATGTTTCACCATCATAAATCAAATGGCCCAGGCATCCTGATTGGTCAGAAAGTCCCCTCTGCAATATGATCTTCCACACACTTCTCTTTTGTAAGGTTACAAGGACCACTAAGAACTCTAAGACATTTCATCTGAACCTAGCCTTGCTAGATAATGCTGAAAATCACTTTGAACTGTGGTAACATTTGTACCTGACAAATTAAGGATTATAGACTGATGGAACTCTTTAAAATGTGTGTAGCGATGTGCATATCACCTATAACTGATCAATATAATCTTTAATTTTGTATGATTTATCTCATTTTACTAAGAATGATAACTATAAGGTTTAAATTGATAAAATGCAATGATGTGTAAAACCAATATGATTTTGTAACCAGAGATTTTCATGTTTTATTACCTACACGTATAACATCCATGAAAAAAATGTCATGTTTAGTATGTAAACATTTGTTTGTGTATGAAGAAAAATCTGATGACAATGAATATCATGTATCTTGTACCATTCTCTAGATAGAAAAGCTCATGTTTAATTATGCACTATTTTTGAGGGGGACATTTTTAAGAGTGTGAAGCAAAGGACCATAACTCAACTGTTGGAAAAGAAAGCCCAGTTGACCATGTGACTCTGAAAAGTCACTTCTGATTGGCGCAGGACACCTTTGGGGGATGCAGCCAATCTCAGTTCAAATAGTTCCAAACAGGAAGAACACCGCTCTCGTGACTCTTCATCCTCTTGTCTCTTGTCCTCTTGTTCTTGCTCTTCAGTTGTTTTTTGCTCTCTGAACACTCTTCCTCCCATGTGAGATCCAAGGGAACTCTGGACTCGACGTCCCGAGAAGGAGTGAGAAGGCCTTGCTTCACAATCAACCTAATTCATACAGACAATAAACTTCGACCATACAGAAGTCAAAACATCAACAGAACGAACTTTAAACCAAGAACCGAGCAACATAAAGGACGCCAGGACACGCAAGTAACACCTCCAATATTGTGCTCAAAGTGCTGGTGAATTGAATATTTTGGGCTATCCGATGGAAAATCGATGTAGACTAAAAGAAGGATAAATGGTTCTTAAGGCATTGTCGATAGACACCATAGAGTTCATCTTCACTGTACTGATCAGTTATTTCACATTCTGTCACTACTCACCAACCTGTCTCATGTATATATGTGTTAGATTAGATTTATGTTTAGAATAGTAATAAAGTTTGTCTGTATTCAAAGACGACTTGACTGTGGTATATTTTGATAAATAATCTCATCCTTGTTTCTGAAAGATTTCGCTTCAAAGCTGTACCTAATTACATGTGATATTATTTTCAATAAGCCATGAGAATAATATCACTCCAATAAGTGAATTAATCATAATTAGATTAATAAATGCTATAAAAATATTTTTCTTTGTTAGTAAATGTTAACTAATGTTAACAAATGAAAACTTATTCTAAAGAGTTACCAAATCATTTTATGGATTACTGTTCTAAGGGGGATGACTGGGACACCAGGCTACATGGGAAAGGGTGGACAGTGCGACAGCTCCTGAGTGACTTGTATGAAATGGCAGGAAACCTGAAACACTGGGATGATCTGTGGAATGCTACACAAGAAAGTTGAGGAGCTGGAAGCAGTGAGTTCTAGTATTGCCACTCTTCTGATTTTAGTGCTCAGACCATCAATGCTCATGGAATGTCTCTTGTCCAATCAGATTCGAGGACTGTTGTGTATATATATATATATATATATATATATATATATATTTAACTTGAAGAAAATGTAAAAAAATAAAATACAGAGGCCCTCACTACCATAACATAAACAAATCAACAATCAAGTTCAGCAAAATAAACAGCAGGCCACCCCTACGACTTCTCTGATGGAGTTGCAATAGTATCTGAAGAGAACACAGACCTCAAAGTATGTATCAAACATTAAATTGATACAGAAACACATTTGGTCTGCCAACTAGAGGGAGATTCCATGGAGCTCGGATGGAGCTCTAATTTGGTTTCATAAATTTTTGAAAAACCTTATTAGCATTTTCTAAAAAATGAATTATCAGTCTTTAAAATTGTCACATGGTGTAACCATTAAGTAAAAAGTATTATTATACTTTCTTTGCACCTTGAATATATGAGAGTATAAACAACTTCATAAGTAATCTTTTTTTTTAATAAAATTATGTTTATTTTTTTAAAAAAATATCAAGATTGTTTCTCAGGGTTACACCACATGAACAAAATGTGCCTTTTCATAAACATGTCAATATATATATATATATATATATATATATATATATATATATATATATATATATATATATATATATATATATATTTTTTTTTAAATATCTTCCTTTCTACATCCGTTGACTGCTGGGTGTTCCAGTTTCTCCCATTTATTTTGGCCCGTCAGTACTAAATAGTCTCAGTACCAATGTTTATTTCAGCAAACTAAATAATGACAAAACATTATTTTACTGTGCTTTATAGTTTTTATGGTCAACATAAACAACAAAATGTCTACCTAAATGTTGGTTACACTCAAAGGTTTTGATTTGGTGGACAAAACGCATTCTAAAATATTTATCATATTTTAAAACAATTGTTTCACTGTATATTTTTTTTTAAGAAATAACACTAAAAGATTATTCTGCACTAGTCATGCCAACATTTCTTTTTTCAGGAATTTTTTTAATGAGTCTTTGATTTATTTTTATTTTAATGCGTCATGACATTTTTTACTTTAAGCTCCAGAAAAAACTATCAATGTAACTTAATAAACTCAGCAATTGAAACATTTTCATCATAGAAGAGGTGTATTCAAGTCAATGGTTTGTGTGAATTGCATTATTTATTTATTTTTTATTTAATAGATCAGGAAACAAATTTGCGTCACTTCATTGACCCTAGGACACATGGATATAATATGCACCTGTTACCTTCTATAATTGTATTTTATGATTAATTTTGTGAAAATAATCCACATTATGATCATGAAAATTATATTTTTTCAAGATTGCTCGCCCACTGCAGACACATTTTTTTCTACTCCAATCTACTACTTGACCATATCAAAGTACAAAAATCTAACTGTGGCAGCGGGGGCGTGGTCAAGCGCCCGTCCGGGAGAGAAAAGCGGTAAGGGCGCTCACACCTGAGCTAAATTATGTCTAACACCTGTCTCTAATTGCAGTAGCTTGAGGAGAGCGGCATAAAAAAGCAGCAGCAACAGAGCCCAGGGAGAGCCCGACACGAAGGCCAAGAAGCTACTGTGTTACATTAGTGTGTTATATTAGTGTGTGAGAATTAAAAACAACCCTACCTGAACCCTGTTGCTGTTTCCGTCCCTTCCTCACTGGAAACTTGTTACACTGGTGCCGAAACCCGGAGTTTGCAGGAACAGTGGTCCAAAGCTATGGAACAGAGTCAGCCCCATAGAGTCCTCCCAGCTGGCGGAAGTCCTCCAGTCCCTCGCTACGCTCCATCAGGGCCACCAACAGTCTCTGCTTGAGCTCCGACAGGACCAGGATCGTCGGTTCTTTGAGATCATGCGGGCTCAAGCAGAGGACCGGCTTGCCATCCGGAGCCTCCTCAGCCAGGAGGCTGCTCCAGACGCAGCCGCGACCCCGGACACCCGCGCCACACTGCCCCCACCCGGGCTACAGAAGATGGGGCCGGCAGATGATCCAGAGGCATTCCTGAACCTCTTTGAGCGCACGGTGGAAATTTGGGGTTGGCCACGCGACCAGTGGGCAGCCCGCCTCGTCCCTCTCTTGTCCGGGGAAGCACAGCTCGCGGCACAACAACTTCCGGCAACAAGCCTCCTGGCTTATACCGACTTGAGGAGAGCCATCCTGCAACGGGTTGGTCGGACCCCGGAAGAAAGTCGCCAGCTCTTCCAGGCCATGAAACTGGATAAATCCGACCGCCCGTTTGCGTTCGCCCAGCGGCTCCGTGATGCCTGTCGGAGGTGGCTGCTTGCGGGGGACCGCGACGTCGAGGAGCTCGTCGATCAAGTGGTACTGGAGCAGTTTGTCCAGCGCTTGCCCCGGAAAACGGCGGAGTGGGTCCATTGCCACCGCCCGGCGTCGCTGGAGGAAACCGTACGACTCGCGGAGGACCACATGGCGGCGATTCCAAGGGCGGATGAGCCCTCTATCTCTCTCTCCCCTTCCCCTGTGTCTTCCCCTGTTTTTCTTCCCTTCCCTCTTCCCTCTCGCTCTGCTCTCTCCCCAGGGTCCGTTCCTGCCCCCCGCAGGCGCGGAGGATTCACGAGACCAACTTCCCGGCCGTGGGAGAACCCGCCTACCCCTTCCCCGTCCTTCAGCCGCTCTCCTCCTCAGGTGGGGGCGCCCGCCAGCACGGGTGCGGCCGTGGCGCCTGGGCCGGTCTGCTGGAGGTGCGGAGACCCGGACCACTTCCGGGATCAGTGTCCGCTGATGGAAATAGGGACGGTGGTGCGGGTCTCCGACTTCCCGCAGGCTGCCCCCGATCGGGCTGGAGCGTACCGTATTCCGGTAAGGATCCAGGGGGGTACATACCAAGCATTGTTGGATACCGGCTGTAACCAGACCACCATCCACCAACGCTTGGTTCAACCCGGGGCTTTGGGATTAGCTAAACTGGTGAGGGTGAGGTGTGTGCATGGGGATGTTCACAAGTATCCCATGGTGACCTTGGCGATTAAATTCAGGGAAAAAACCATAGTGTGGAGGCAGCGGTTAGTTCCCGCCTCACCCATCCGCTAATCTTGGGTACTGATTGGCCGAATTTCAAAGATATTTTAGAGGGTATTTGTGCGGATGGGTCCTGCATAAAGAGGTGTGCGGTGTGCGATGCTTTGGCAGGGAGGCGGAACCGGGCCGCCCTCGGCTGCTCGGAATGACGAGGGAAGGGGCGAGGTGGCCGCCCCTCCTCTCAGGGAATTCCCTGAGGGGACTTCCCTCTAGAGCAGTCGCGGGACGAAACCCTTAAACATGCTCTTGGCCAAGTGAGAGTAATTGATGGTCAACAGCTCCAGCCGGGCGTCGCCATTGCATACCCATGTTTTTCGCTTATTAAAGATCGGTTGTACAGAGTGACGCAGGATGCTCAAACAAAGGAGGAAGTGACACAATTATTGATTCCACGGAGCCGCCGGGAAATGGTTTTCCAGGCGGCTCACTATAATCCTATGGCTGGTCACCTCGGGGGAAGAAAGACACTTCTCCGTCTAGTAGCCCGTTTCTATTGGCCGGGCATTGGCGGTGACATCCGCAGGTGGTGTGCGGCGTGCCGTGAATGTCAGTTGGTAAACCCACCGGCCACCCCAAAAGCGCCTTTGCGCCCCCTTCCATTGATCGAGGTCCCCTTCGAAAGAATTGGAATGGACCTCGTCGGGCCATTAGAACGGACAGCATGCGGACATCACTTTGTGTTAGTCCTAGTGGATTACGCAATGCGATATCCAGAAGCAGTGCCCCTGAGCAACATCTCCGCACGTAGTGTTGCTGGGGCACTCTTCAAAATAATCTCCCGGGTGGGGATTCCGAAAGAAATCCTCACCGATCAGGGCACATCGTTTATGTCACGTACACTTCGCGAGCTTTACGAACTATTGGGCATTAAGTCGATTCGCACTAGCGTTTACCATCCGCAGACTGATGGCCTAGTGGAGCGATTTAATAAAACACAAAAAAATATGATTCGTAAGTTCGCATACCGAAGACGCTTAGGAATTGGGATAGGTGGCTCGACCCCTGTTATTCACAGTACGGGAGGTCCCACAAGCCTCCACGGGGTTCTCACCGCTCGAGCTGCTGTACGGGCGACGCCCACGCGGGTCCTCGACGTCATCCGCTGAGCTTGGGAGGAGGGACCTTCTAATAGTAAAAATGAAATTCAATACGTTCTTGATCTTAGAGCAAAACTCCACACACTGGGGAAATTAACACAGGAGAATTTGCTCCAGGCTCAAGAACACCAACGCCGGCTGTATGACAGGGGTGCTCAGCTACGGAATTCGCGACCGGAGATAAAGTGCTTGTATTACTCCCAACATCGAAGCTCGAAATTACTCGCCAAGTGGCAAGGACCCTTTGAGGTCACACGACGAGTAGGGGATCTCGATTATGAGGTTAAACGTACCGATAGAGGGGCGCGTGTCAAATATATCACCTCAACCTCCTGAAATTGTGGAGAGAAGAGGCAGCCTCTGTGACGTTGGCAACGGTAGTTCCGAGAGGGCGGAGCTCGGACCGGAGGTAAACAAAGCCCGCAATCTCAACACCCCGGTTCCTTGTGGAGACCACCTCTCACCGCGCCAACTCGCAGAGGTTTCCGAATTACAAAAGGAGTTTGCAGACGTGTTTTCTCCTCTACCGGGCCGCACAAACATCATACATCACCATATCGAGACCGAGCCGGGCGTGGTGGTACGTTGCCGCCCCTATCGCTTGCCCGAACATAAAAAAAAAGTAGTTCGAGAAGAATTGGACGCGCTGCTTGAGATGGGTGTAATAGAAGAATCCCACAGTGATTGGTCCAGCCCGGTCGTCCTGGTTCCCAAGAGCGATGGGTCTGTACGTTTCTGTGTGGATTATAGGAAAGTCAACGCGGTGTCTAAATTTGACGCGTACCCAATGCCCCGTGTTGATGAACTACTCGATCGGTTAGGTACGGCTCGATTTTATTCGACCTTGGATCTAACGAAGGGTTATTGGCAGATCCCCTTGACACCAATTTCCCGTGAAAAAACGGCCTTCACCACGCCGTTCGGATTACACCAATTCGTGCCGCTTCCTTTCGGTTTGTTCGGGGCACCAGCCACGTTTCAGCGCCTCATGGATAGGATCCTCAGACCGCACACTGCTTATGCCGCTGCCTATCTAGACGATATCATCATTTATAGCAATGATTGGCAGCGGCACATGCAACATCTGAGGGCCGTCCTGAGATCGCTGCGGCGGGCGGGGCTCACGGCAAACCCAAAAAAGTGCATGGTTGGGCGTGTGGAGGTACCACTGGGGTTCCACTTGGGTCATGGCCAGGTGCGTCCCCAAATTGACAAGACCGCGGCGATTGCGACTTGCCCTAGACCCAAGACCAAAAAGGGGGTGAGGCAGTTCCTGGGGCTGGCTGGCTATTACAGAAGATTTGTGCCTAATTATTCGGATGTCACCAGCCCGCTGACTGACCTCACTAAAAAGGGGGCTCCAGATCCGGTCCAATGGTCGGAGCAGTGCCAACAGGCGTTTACACAGATTAAAGCTGCACTTTGTGGGGGGCCGCTTTTGCATGCACCTGACTTCTCTCTCCCTTTTGTTTTGCAGACGGACACTTCAGACAGAGGGCTGGGGGCCGTACTCACGAGGTGGTGGAGGGAGAGGAGCCCGGTGCTGTACATTAGCCGGAAGCTCTCCTTGAGGGAGACTAAGTACAGCACCGTAGAGAAGGAGTGTCTGGCCATCAAGTGGGCGGTCCTCACCCTCCGATACTACCTGCTGGGGCGGGCCTTCACCCTCTGCTCGGATCACGCCCCACTGCAGTGGCTCCACCGCATGAAAGATACTAACGCCCGGATCACCCGTTGGTATCTGGCCCTCCAGCCTTTTAAGTTCAAGGTGGTCCACAGACCGGGGTGCAGATGGCTGCCGCTGACTTCCTCTCCAGAAATGGGGGAGTGGTAGGCAGGCCGGATGACGCCCGGCCTGAGTCGGGCGGTGGGGGTATGTGGCAGCGGGGCGTGGTCAAGCGCCCGTCCGGAGAGAAAGCGGTAAGGGCTCACACCTGAGCTAAATTATGTCTAACACCTGTCTCTAATTGCAGTAGCTTGAGGAGAGCGGCATAAAAAAGCAGCAGCAACAGAGCCCAGGGAGAGCCCGACACGAAGGCCAAGAAGCTACTGTGTTACATTAGTGTGTTATATTAGTGTGTGAGAATTAAAAACAACCTTACCTGAACCCTGTTGCTGTTTCCGTCCCTTCCTCACTGGAAACTTGTTACACTAACGAAGGCAGACAGCCGAAACGTTTGTACTATTTGTGTCTCCTGTTTGAGCTTAATAAAAGTATTTTTAGAGTGCAGACCTTTTTGCATTTTCCTATTAATACATAGTTTTTAGCACCTAATTAGCTGGGTGAGCACGGTGTGTGCTTTGAAAAACTTTTTAGATTTTTGTACTTTCCAATCAAAGGCAGTATCAGCTTTGCATCTAAGAGTCAGAGATACTGTCCAAAACAAAGCAGCATCTAAGGTTCTTATCAGTCCATCAGTCTTTCATAGATGACATGTCTATCTGTAATTTCCCAGTTGGTTTTTCGGGACTTTCCCAGATGATTCCCCACTGCAACCGCCTCCAAAGTCCTTGACGTTAACTCCTTGCAGCCATCTTTTGCACCTGGGTCATTAATCTAACTCTTCAAGCCATTTTCTCTCTCTGACATCCCAACATGTTCAGACATGTTCATTCTGGTCTTAACTGTATATAATAAATTATGTTTAACTTATTTAATACATACAACACTAATGGTGCGTTCACACCGCGAAGACATTTTGTGAGAAGAATTGCTCGTGCGAGATTGACTCATAGACTATAAAAAAAGATGGACGATGCACCTTCGCTCTTTTCCATTGGTGAGAACTGAAGCCGCCAGTGTCCCGATATGGCGTTGACATCTTGGGACTTGAGTCTGCACAGTTGCGATTTCGGGACCAGACCTGCGCAGTAGTGAGCAGGAAGTAAAGCTGCGAAATCAAGGTCCCGCCCTCACTCTCGCTGAATCAATCGCAAAAAATAATTGAAATAATTAATTATAGAAATTTAGATATTACATTTAAAGCTCCAATCTCCTCAGTCCTCCGAAGATCCCGAAAAAAAGTCTGTTGGTGCTTCAATGACTACTTCGCTCAGAGAACCTGTCAATCACAGCTGTCAATCATGATGTCACAGCACCGTTTTTATAGCATCAAATAACTAAAAACAAACTTATTTTGAAAACAAACACCTGAAATTACATCAACGTGATAGAAACTACAGTTAATGACAGAAACTATCTTTGGAAAAAAGATATGTGAAGTGTAATTTAATTGTTTAGTTGGTCTCACGTCCCGTTGAATAACATGGGGAGGCGGGGTTTATGACCTATACTAGGACCAGTCACCGGGAGCGATCGAGACGTTTTGGCTTCACTTTTGAGGGCTTGTGCGGCACACTTGGTTTGACCGCTGGATTATAAATTTGTGTTTTACACTCGCACACGTGTTCGCGCACGTAACGCGAACCAGCAAGTATTCCTCCTTCTCCTCCGGAAAAGGACAGGAGGAGGGGCTTCTTCGACTTGGTTCATAGTCAAGTACAACCACTGATCTATATAGATCAGTGAGTACAACCAATAGCTGGAATCAAGTAGACGTGCATATTTTCAGAACTTACCAGGTAGTCCAACTTCCTCGCTCACTTTCCTCCAAGTGATGTCTTTTTTCGTCCGGACTCTGTACATGTATGACGTTATGTCATACGATTCCGGGTGCCCACTACAAAAAAAATTCTTCTGCTACTACGTCACTACGTCAGTACGTCAGTGCCATCCGGACAATCTCAATGCCGATAGGCTTTCGCAACAACGCGTCATCTTGCTCGAGTTGAAAAATTACAACTCAAGCGAATACGCGAATGAAGCGATTTCGAGTGTTTGAGTTGCATCATCCGCGCCACCCGCTTCGCATTGTATGTAAACGCACCATTATGGGTAACAAATGTATATTCTTTGTATAACATAGTGTGACCATACATCCTCTATTTCCCGGACATGTGCTCTTTTTTGGACCTGAAAAAAGTGTCAGGCCAGGATTTCAAAATTGGCTATAAATGTCTGGGATTTGGCTTTCTTTATAATGATGTGCAGTTAGGACTCTCATACATTCTGTGTAATTGTTACTCTGTACTAGTTTTCGTGTTCACGTGTCCCAACGTGATTATTCTGACAGAGAGCATCAGACTAAGGGTGCTTCTCAATCGGAAGGCAACAGCCGCGTTAGATTGGATATCTCGGCTGCCAGGTCATCAAGCTCCATCAAAGGCCGTCTGAATTGTGAGGACACTTGGAAGGCAGCCTCATTTCGTAGCCTTCTTTGCCATATTTTGGAGGATGCATCGGGTGTATCCTTTGTCAAGCCAACATCACATTTTCTCATGACAAACTTTACCTATCTAGTTACATATATTATAAGATGGTCTACTATGTAATAGGAATTTAATCAATACATCCAACATTATACTTTTATGCAACTATAAATAATGTACACTGGGATTGATTTACGGGGTTGTGTTGTTAATTATATTAAACAGGCTTGCTCCGATTTGCTATGTCATCGGAAACATCTAACCAGTTGGCCCTCCTCCCAATGGTGTAGTAGTGACTGATGAGGTAGGCATGCTGTGAATCTTGCCCATGCCTTCAGATGCAGTCTGACTCCTGCTTCTCTGTGCAGGTTTAGAGAGAGTCTCTGAACACTAAAAATAATAATAATCACAATTAACTCAATGGTGCTGTGGCAACACCTCAGTATAATTAAAACAGCCTCCTCGCTGTTCTGTCGGACATACATATCAAAACTCATTTTAAGTGGGCATACGCAAAATCCTTTGAAAGATAGGTGGTAATACAGTGTATGCCAGTGTATGCTCTAGACTACTCTAAATACTTCAATATTTGTCTCCTTTTAGTTCTATGCCCCCAGATAAACTGGCAAGTCTCATTGATGAAGCTAGTGAGAACAACCTCACCATGCCTATTCTCACTTAGGTTGCATTCACACATAAATACATTGAATCAACATTTTACCCCCACTATTACCCCTCCCCAATCACGAACCCCACCCTGACCCCCAACAAACACCCCTGTGGTCACATATAATAATACACACACACACACACACACACACACACACACACACACACACACACACACACACACACATGTTGTGTTTCCATGTTTTATGGGGACTTTCCATAGACATAATGGTTTTTATACTGTACAAACTTTATATTCTATCCCCTAAACCTAACCCAACCCCTAAACCTAACCCTCACAGAAAACTTTCTGCATTTTTACATTTTCAAAAAACATAATTTAGTATGATTTATAAGCTGTTTTCCTCATGGGGACCGACAAAATGTCCCCACAAGGTAAAAAATTTCGGGTTTTACTATCCTTATGGGGACATTTGGTCCCCACAAAGTGATAAATACACGCTCACACACACACACACACACACACACACACACACACACACACACACACACACACAAAGGAAATATAATAATCATACATAATTAAAACTATACTTCTCTCTCCACAGCCGCAACCCGAGAGTCCCCAGAAAAAGCAAAATAACTGCCCCATTTCCTATCAAACAAATCCCAAAACCCCAGCCTTCTACATGACACCTCCTCGAAAGCTGCCACCCTCCCCATCTCTGCACACCACTCCGTAAATGACTTCCATCCCCTTAAAATAATCTGCCTGCCAATCATAACACTTTTTTTTTTTTATCCCCCATATTGATAACCACCCCATCACCCAAAATACAGAGTCTGGGACAAAATTAAATGTCAGTACCCAATACATCACATATAAAACTCTGAACTTTCAACCAAAATTTTTGGATCTTAACACACCACAAAAAACATGGTTTGTGTCTCTGTTTTCTGATTGGCATCACCAGCAGGTGGGTGTATATTTAAGACCAAGCCTATACAATCTAGAGGGGGTCCATTAGAATCCATGTAAAATCTTGAATTGCATAAGGAGCACCCTTGCATCTCTAGATGCAGACTTGGCATTTTTAGAATCCTAGCCCACACTCCCTCCTCCAATACCAAATTAAAATCTCTCTCCAATAATCTATTGAGAGAAATTGCAGCTCCATCCCCCAGACTCTGAATTAGCAGGGAGTAATACACTGATGCCTCATTACTTTTTCCAAAAGCAGTTATCACCTCTCCCAGACATGGCTGGACTGGTAATCTGGCATATCGGGCATTTTCCTGGTGGGCCGACACAATCGGGAGAACCGAGTGGGCTGGTGGGTCGGCTGCAAAACGGGCCAAATATGCCGCGATAAGCTAAAATGAGCCAACGCGTTATGCAGAACGAACCACAAAATGGTGCCGTGATATGCAGAATAGACCTGCTTTTGGGCCAGTTGCTATGTAAAATCCCGGGCCAATTTCCCTTCCCTTCCAGCTCTCTTCCCAGGGTATCTGCCACATATGCTCGAGGCAACATTTAAATAAATCTGAAGTATGTCAGAATTAAACACTCTGGACACATTTGTCCATACTGAGTGCAAATGCAAGATAACGGGGTGTAACTTAAGTTCTCTGATTAGTTTGATAGAAAGGCTTTGCAATGGCGAAATAGGGGCAAGAACTTCCAGTTTAATACAAAACTGCTGGATCAGGGATGGTAACTCTTTGTCCTTTTTAAGAATCAGACTGATCCGGGCTTGTGTCATTGTTGTTGGAAGCTTTCCATTCTTTAATGATTCCGTATAAACTTCTAACAAAAGTGGAGCCAGTTCTGTAGCTTAAGATCTAAAAAATTCAGCAGCAAAGCCATCTGGCTTAATTACTTCGCCAAGCTCTTCCAAGGTTATCTCAGAATCAAGAGCATTTTTTGCTCAGTCGTCAGTTTAGGGAGATCTAATGGTTCCACAAAGTTTCTAATATCTTCATCAGTAGACGAAGATGTGAAACTATAAAAATCAAGATATAATTCTTTAAAAGCATTATTAATATCAATGGCAGAGTTAAAAATAAAATTCACCACCAGCAGATTTCACTGAGGGAATGGTAGAAAAAGACTCTCTCTGCTTTATATATCTATCCAATAGTATTTTATGTGTGTTTCAAGAGGGCCATCAGACGACATTCTGCACTTCAGCTCTGCCTCAGCACTTTTAATATTCCCTTCCAACGCCACGAGTTCTCATGCTTTGGATTTTTTGAAGAATGAGGCATACTGAATTATCCAACCCCTAAAAACTGCCTTAAGTGCCTCCCAAGCCACACCCACATAGGACAAGAGGACCAGTTGGTCTCCATATAAACATTTATTTCAGCCTTTAACATTAGTTGGAATTCAGGATTTTGCAGTGCCAACTATATGATTTATTTTTCTCTGTATGTGGCAACACCTCTAACCTCACCAGGGCGTGATCTGAGACTAAGATGTTTCCAATTGAGCAATCAGCTTCTGATGCTAGATATTTAAAAAAAAAAAAATCTATTCTAGAATAAATCTGATGAAGAAAATGTATAATCCCTTCCAGATGGGTTCAAAAGTCTCCAAATATCTGTAAGACCAAGATTTTTACACATCCTGTGAAGTGTCAATGTTGCTCTAGGGGGTTTACATACTTTTGCATCACTATGATCAAGGACTGAGTCTATCAAAAGATTAAAATCTCCCAATATTATATCATGAGGGGTGCCAGCGGCTTACAACATCCCTTCAAGATCTACAAAAAAGCCTTGATCATCTGCATTAGGTGTGTAAATATTTGCCAAAATCACCCTTTGCCCCTGAATCTCTGCTAAAACAATAATGACTCTTCCTAATATACCTTTAATCTGTTTGAGACATTTGAATTGTAGATTCTTATTTATCAATGTAATGACTAACCTGCTCTTACATGAGCCAGCACTAAAGAAAACATGTCCACCCCGTATCTTCCCAAATTTATCAGCTTCCTGTGGGGAAAAATGCACTATATCATATTTCTTACATTTAAGAAATATGTATGTAATACCTTTCCATTTTTTATGGGGTGCCTCAGCCCATTAACACTCCACGTGGGGAGAGATAAACCACTTATTTTAACATTTGACATTTTGACATATTTGAAAAAATAGATTGTGTGTCAAAAATAAAATTATAAAAAAGACACTCCACATAATGCAACAATCAGACCCCAAACTTCCACCCCGAACAAAACAAACAGAAAAAAGAAAAACGTGCGCATTCACCCCTGCACAACACTGCCAACCGACATCCATCCCTCTAAACTCAAACAGCCCATATACACCTACGAGAACCCCCACGACAGAAGATAATCTCTAAAACAAACTCCAGCCATTAGGCGGAATAAACACATAAAACGTGTAGATTCATCCACATAACTGTCCCGAAGGTGTGTTCTTCCACAAAACAAACTCCTGCCTCTAGTGGAACCAGCAAACAAACAAACAAAATAAATAAATAAATAAATAGAAACAAAAAAGGCGCTCAGCTTCCTCGGACGATCAAGTGGATGTTCAGTGAGCCGGTTCACTTGGCTGCAGTGTGAAAACCACAAAATAACTTACTCAGTCCATTGACTTTATAATGGGCATTGCTTGCTGGAAAATACTTTACGGCCATCCTTAGTATCTATTATCAATTTTGCCGGGAACAACAGTTCAAAAGCAACCTTCCGTTGATGTAAGAGATTCTTGCATTCCTTGAATCTATCATGTTTCCCTCTAGTCGAATTTACAAAGTCTGGGATCAAGAAAATTCAGTGGTTCTTCCAAGAAAGCCTTCCTTTATTCCTCGCCTCGCGTAACATGAGATCTTTATCGGATGATCTCAGAAATTTGGCCAGAATTAATCGGGCTTGTCTCCCTCAGCGGATCGTTGATCGATGTTCCGTTCACACATTCGAACCTCGCATGACGTCACGTGACTCCCATACTGTCTGGTTTTTATTATTTTGTCTATATTTAAATCTTTTTCAGTTTTATTCAGTGATTTCCACTAATACTCCTGTGCATTTGGCCAATGAAAATAGTGTTCCTGGGCACGAGCATTCGTACCCAGACAAAACTATTCTGTGAAATGTTTCGCCTCTGTATTGGCCTTATTCTTCAGGTCATGGTCACCTTAAATAAAATTTTAACTTATATTTTTGCCATACAGTAAATATTTTTCATAAGCTATCACAAATATAAAGGTAGAGCATGTATATTGTTGCATTAGTTTGATATTATATTGTACTCTGATTGGGAGCAAGAGGATGATTTTGGTCACAGGTGAGCAGGCTACAGAGAGTTTGATGGACAACTCACTATGTGAGTTAGTTGGACAACTATGTGTTTGTGTGTTCCGCATTCTAGATGTGTAATGGTCTCACCAATTAACTTTGATGTGTGTGATATGCATTGTGGCTGATTTATTGATTTTTTATAATTAATATAATAATTATTTTTTATTTTTATTTTCTGCTTTATAGTCTGACCAGTTCAGTTTTTGTGTGTGTGTGTGTGTGTGTGTGTGTGTGTGTGTGTGTGTGTGTTGTAAACCAGCTCAAAAAAATGCTAAACTTTGACAAAAGTAGTCTTTCATAATGTTTAAATATATATATATATGTAGAACTTGTGACAAAATCTAGAAATCATCTTATCTTCAACCATGGATGAATGAGTAGTTCTCTGCAGCCAGTGTTTATACTTGGAATTTCATCTGGTTTTAATCTTTTTCTAAATGGATAGCGCGGTTTGATTCTTAAGACTTAACTATTTTTTTAATTACGTATTAACAACAATTTCACACAAACTCATTATGAGAAATGTCACCTTTAGATATGTTGTTATGAATTTGGTGTGAATTTACTCCAGAAGCTGTTTCTCTACAAGGCACTGATCCCTCTTGTTTGTAGAAATAGTTCCCATCCTGCACACGCATTTGCTAATATAGCCTAATCCTTTTTATTTCACTTTGAAGCTTATGATTATTGTTCATTGTAACCAAATAATAATATCCCTTGTTTCGTTTTTTTTAAGAATCAATATTTTTGTATGAGGATCGATATTTTTGATACAACATCAGAATCAGAAGTATCGATACTTTAGGATCGATCCACCCATCCCTAATGGTCAGTGGCGTCGTCGGAGATGTCACGATGGGGCTCTTAACAGTCCCTGTTGTTTCTTTCAGAATGTGTGGAAGATTTAGCAGAAGTCAGATGGAACCAAACTGTATTGAATGCAGAGTCTAGGCTTGTTAATGGAATAGTTCACCTTAAAATTAACATTCTCTCATTATTTACTCACCCTAATGTTGTTCCAAAATTCAAGTATCATAAAAGTAGTCCATGCAGCTCATACATCATATTCCACATCTACTGAATCTCTTCGTTCTCTCTTCTTTAATTTCTCTTCATTCTATTGTCTGCCAAAAGAATAAATGTACTGAAGGCATATGAGAAACAGCACAACATTTAAAGGGGTCATGACATAATGAATAAAATCTTCCTTGATCTGTTGACATATACTGTAAGAGGTAATTTTACTATAAAAACATTCTGTAAGATTCAGAACTCAAAACTTCCTCCTCACTGCAAACAGAGCACTCCTCCACATTGTGATGTCACACTGTGGTAGACATTTGCATCTGACTGCCTTGACATCCACACATCAATGCCTACTTTACCTTTAATCACTTCCATAGCCCTGCCAAGTTGCAGTGAGATGGAAACTAGAGAGAGTAGGTCAGTCAAGAGCAATCAGAACAGTGGCCGTTTACTGTAAAGTCTTAAAAGAGAAGCAGTACCACAACCAAGTATTGTGGAGTGTGGAAAATTATCATATTTTACAAATTTAAGACTGTTTTATTGTGCTAAAAACTTTACAAATATCTAGGGCTATCAGAATTAACACATGCAATTAATTACAAAAGTTTAATGCGTTAACTTTTCTTAATCGCGATTATCACATTTACCATTATTACAGCATAAATACTTGTGTGAAGTGCGTAACACACTAGTTGACTGTTACGCTCTCTCTCCTATGATAGAGTCACGGAGGTTGTTATCTCAAGAAAAAAAAGAATCTCAGACAGCACTTCCCTGTCAGTGTTAAAATGATGGAGAAAGGAGCTCTTAGCGCTATTTGATGTACAAAACAAGCCCAGATGGCACTTCTTATAGAATTAAAGCATTTTAGCCTATGTAAAGCGGATTTCAATTACCACAGAAGCACACCTAATATTAACTATCAGACTATACTATCAGAATGAGATGTTTTTGTCTGCAAGCGCTTTTCATGTGGAGTTCAAAGAGGTACGAAAATGCAGCTTCATGATTGCTGTAGCAAAGCAGATAGAAACAGTCTACCAGCAGATTAATAAGGGATTTAATGGGATTTAATGCCCATTGCAATACATATGCAACCTATGTGTGGTAACTGGTTCTTTCAATTAGTCAAACTCCCAATTAGACTTTTGGATAATGTTTAATTTTACTGGAATTGGAGCTATTTTAGTGCATTTCTATCTTTATATTGTTTTTGTGTTCTGATGAAGAAAGAAAGTCATACACATCTGGTATAGCATGAGGGTGAGTAAATGATGAGAAAATATACATTTTTGGGTGAAATATCCTTATAAATTGGGTTCAACTGCCATTGTATTGAAAAGATGGACCAGGGAATCCATTATAACGTCTCCTTTTGTGGTCCACCTAAAAAGACAGTCATACTGGTTTTAAAAACAAGAGTGTGAGTAAATTATAACAGAATTATCATTTTTAGGTGAACTATTCCTTTAAGTTCATTGGCCAACCTGTTCTTGTCCTTCAACAGTGTCATGGGTTGTCTACTGAGGACTTTGTACTTCAACCACAAGAGAGGTAAACAACTAAAATATTTCTTAGAGTGTTATGTTATTGTCTACATATGGCCCAAATTCTTGTTAGTTAGTTATTTAATTAGTTACTTAGTCTTGAATTTACATAATAACAAGCTAATGCCATTTTCAGATGACTCCAGGTGAAATAAAGTTAGCGGTGTATGTGGAAACAGTGCTGAACTGCGTTCCTCAGCCAGAATACAGGCAGTTGTTGGTGGAAGCCATCCTGGTACTGACCATGCTGGATGAGGTGGACATCCACAGTGTGGGTGGTGTCATTCAGATGGATACGATAGTCCAAATTAGTTCTCCAAAGATCAGGTAAACTTCATGCAAGCTCAACTATCCTTGTTATTAACAGAAATTAACGTTCATATGAAGCACAATCTACTGACACATGAAGATCTAGGCCTAAGGTAATGAATGGTTATGGTTTATGTTTCCTCTTTTTCTACTGAAAGATCTGGGAGCTGATGAGGGTCTCCTAGAGACAGATCAGTAAACTAGCATCTCCAGGCTTCTCTATGACAGCGACCCTAGTGGTCATTTTGGAAGCATAACCTATCTTTCTAAAGCAGTGGCTACGTATGTTGGGGATTTTCTTCCCAGTGGAGCTTGTGCTATTCAGTGAGGCTGTGGTTACTGATGTTTTGATAACTAACAGACTTGAAAATGTAATTTTGTTTTGAAGGTGCACTCACACAATAAAATCTGTTTTATTTTACATGGAGATATGTTGCCTAACGGGGGCTGCCATGTTGAGATCACATGACCAGCTGAATACAGCTTACATTATTTTATTTTATTTGCTTATATAGAATTAAATAATTAGTCTACTGCCAATAGTGCACTGCTTCAATGACATCGGTAACTGAGAACTACTACTATTGAACCAGATGTTAGTATAGTTCTTAGTATAAGTTCAAGATGACCACGATACAGCTGCAGGCTGGACATCTCCAAATTGGGGAGGGATCTCAAAAGAGGGCCTGGCAATTCCAGAAGTGACGTAGTTACACCAAATGTGGGTTGCGACAACCACTAACGGCTAAGGTTAGGGGCTCCATATATCTTTGCTGACAGTTTGGAGCTCCCGCACCTTTTTGGAGCTCTGCATGCAGCAATAAGTAAATAATTACTCACTGCCCCTTTAGCAATATACAATCTCATTCAACCTCAAGATTGTACAGTTTAATCTTAAATGTACATTTAAATATAGGTGCACTCAGTGCTAATCTTTTTGACAAAAATAATTAATGAACATAGAATTGTATTTTTTTTTGTAGAATTACTACAAAATAGTAGAATTGTCATATCAGTCTTAGAGAAAAAGCTTCTTTATTCTACAAATGGTGCTGGGCGCATAGTCATGACCACCGCCCATGTTGTGATCATATGACCTCCCAGATCATATGAATATGTCCCGCCTGTTTTACTAGCAGAATAAATTGATTAGTACTGGCTGACTGCGAATAGTGCTATTTTAGAAAGGTGCAGAAAACTTTTGTCTTTGTGTCATTTTGGACTGACGCCTAGCGACTTGGATGCAGCATAATTTTAAATCAAAGGTTTTCAGTTTCAGATGCCATTGTAGGAATGGAGTATTCACAGTCAGACATGATTACTTTAATCAATGAGTGAAAGTGTCAAATAACAGGACGGTTACTGAGATTAAGCAAGTAGTATTTGACTGGTTATGTGATTCTAACATGGCCGCCCCCATGTGCGGACCCTCTCCATGTAGAATAAAACAGCTTTTATAAGATTACTCATGTGACTGGAGTCTTCGGTTTAATGTGAGTGGTCATGATTTCCTACATACAGTATTTAGCAAAATTACAATTCATGTCCTTCGGAGTTCAACTTTTTTTAATGATGAAAAAAATGATTGAGTGCACCTTAAAGTTTTTGTTGAAAAGTGATTTGTTGTAAGATTGTAATCAAGATTTTGTTGGCACTGAACACAATATTTTCCAGATATATAATAAATCGTATAATTTCCATTCATAAACATACTGCTGTAATTTACTTTAATCCAAACAGCCATACCTTACCATACCTGAATGAGGCATTACAAGTCATATAGAAACAAACTGAACCTTTTAGGTGAAATCCAAAATGTTTGGGGAACGAGACAAATGTACGAAAAGTGACCTGTACAAAGACTCAAGAATTTGGGATGCCAGCCACTGTGGCACAATCAACATTGACAGTGGTTGATTCGAAACACTATTCAGGCAATGTGCATACAAAACCATGGCTTGGTTTAGACATTATAAACATTGATTCAAGTGTGCACAATTACAACAATCACTTTTCCAAACGGGAGGGACTTGACATCATGACAACTTTTCATTCCACTGCAATTCACTGTACACTGTCATTCCATTTGCATCAGCCTGTGACATCATCAGAGAGGGCTGCCTAAAAACACTAATTTTTGACACTTAAAAATGAAAGTTAACATGTAAAATGAAAGAGGACTGTTATGTTGCTGGATGGCGGGGAGGGGGTTACAAATACACAGGTAAAAAGGGTAAAATGCCACATGAATACATTTTCAGTCTTAATGAGCCATTTAAACCATTTCTCATGTTCTGCATTGCCATTTTTGGTTTTGGGTTGGTTGATGTTTTTCCTCGGGCGTATGTGTCAGTTCATCATGCTCCTCAGTGCTACATGAAGTGCATCTGGAAAGAAAGAATTCAGCTTTATCAACAGCATAATGCCATGTTTCATAGTTCCCACAAGTTTTGACAGATTAATTAACCTTTTGACACACACCTTTTTAAAAAGCACTACAGAATTTAAAAAGTTTTTCATGACTGTGTAAAGCATATTGTTAGCATTTTTCACTGTTATCACACGCCTCAAGTAGAGTTATGTACAGACAATTATTAATAAATCATATTATAACTTAGGACAGTTAAAAAGTATTTACAGTACCTGAGCTCCAGGGATCGGGGTGAAAGGATTGGTGGTGCGGAGGATGGGCTGATTATATATCACAGGCTGAGGAGCCATCAAGGGCATTGACCCCATCTGGCCCATAGGAGGAGGAATCTGCAGGGCAGTGCAAAAATATTAAACATGAGTGCCATACATATGAAGTCCTTGTATTATAGGAATAGTTCACCCAAAGGTGAAGACTTTTATAGCTGAGACCAACATTGTGCCTATCATCTGCTTTTGTGTTTCATGATGAAAGATAGTCATATGGGTTTAGAACAACATGAGTGTCAGAAAATGTTGACAGAATATTTTTTTTCCCCCGTCAGTTATGATAGTAATAATTACTAATAGTAGCCTAAAAACATTTCTGGCAGTGCAAAAAACTATTTGTTTAAATTCGTTGTAATTAGTTCCGTTATTATCAAGCTGCATGATGGATAACACATACCATCCCATACACAGGCACTTGGGGGGTTGTCATCGGAAATGCAACCGGAGCTGGTGCCTGAGAGAGACATTAAAACAAGTCCAAATTAATGCAAATATACAGAAATATGTTTATTTTAATAGTTCATGTTAACAGTATGTACAAGAGGGACTTACATAGCCAGTATAAATCATTCCATTCTGTACCATTTCAAAAACATGGAGAAAAAGAGAGACACAAAGGCATTACTGATAATAAATATGTTTCCTTCCAAGTTGTTTATTTTTTTTTTTTTTTGCGACAACAGGTGTAGCGCATCAAAAGGTTTACCGATATAGCTGAAGAAAAAGGTAATTATCGCTAAAATCGGAAGTGTCGACATAATAGTTTTCTGTTTAACTTTTTTATGTCGATACTCCAAATGAAGCGAAAAACTGGTTGGGAAACACTTTTTTTAAACATGACTTCATCACGTACACCATTTTTATCGGTAAAAGTCCATTTGAATGGAAACAGGCAGAAGAAAGCAAATTTTTACGCATTTTCACTTTGTCGATAACAAAACCGTGCAAAATTGGATGGAAACTAAGTTAATGACACAAAACCAATTGCTTTTCTGTGTCATATAGAGATCACAGGCCATGTTCCTTGGATTGTGAATCCCACACAGAGTCTATTCAAACATATTGAATCGAAGAAGCAGACAGACATCTCCTGACAGGAACCTGAGCCTTGAACAATGAATAATTTTCTATACCATTTGTGGCATTGGTATGGGAGCCGGAGCCAGGTGTGTGTGGCTCCAGGGTGCTGTGCCATTCATGGCTTTAGACTGCCAGTGGGAACCTCCAGCTTTCTTCTCCAAATGAGCCCACTGCACTTCTGGCCTGAAAACAATGGATTCCTATGTCAGAGAATAGCAGTTATAGCTGTACTTTCTACAACAATAATGAGTGTTATTTGAGATATATGAGAACTTTTTCCAAGAAAGCCTTCAGGGTTAACATCAGAAAAATTATTTTCACCCTCATGTTCAGTGCGAGACCCCACACAGGACTTATAATAGCTCAGAAAAACATACTTATTGATTGATTTTCCTACTCTTATGTATAAGAACATTATAAAATGCTTCAAACATACTCTATTAAAAATGTTACATTACATATTTTGGGGGTCTCATTGAGCATAAACTTGGATAAATGCAATGCATTTTCACATGATTAGATTTAATAGCTTGTATACTCACTGTAGGTCAAAGGTGTAGATTTAGGTAGGGATGGTATGGACATACAATATAGCGCATTTTGAACACATAGTGTAATACTTTATACAATTTTTTTATTTTAATGACTGAAGTCCCTCAGTATCATAATTTATGTTCAAATTATTGTCCGTCCTCTTCTGGAGCAAAGCAAAAATGGTGTTGTCACGTGGCACTTGTTACATTTCTCAGCGCTATTCAGCATGCACAAATCACAGTCATTTTTGATTACTTCATAAAGATTCTTTTACACGAGCAGATTTCCATTTGTATTTTAAATCTAATCCTTGAAATTAATATATTTAAACAAGTATACTTTTCGTGTACAAATGTTTACTGTCAAAGAAGAAGACAAAAAAAAGGTTTGCATGCGACCCAATGGAGGATACTGTTTTTACGACTGGTAAGCACCCTCTAAGGGAAGATACCTTTAAGTAAGGGGTGAAATATGTGGGAGTGAGGGGAGTTGGTAAATGTTAATTCTCCCCATAATTTGTCTATCTTGAGATTTTGCACATGTAAATTGTTAATTTAGCCCACCATTTATTTAGATATCCATTAGATTTCCATTTCTTTAATGCTTTATAATACATTTTCAGAATGACATTTTATGTCCCTTGGATATCATAATTTCCTCAATGTAGATCTTCTAGAACACAATGTAATTTGATTTTGACACATTAATATTATCGCATCACATATTACCAGAATGATGTTCTCGCATATTCTTAAAACCAATATTGTGATTATATCCTCCTTGCTATATGTCCAACCAACTTTCAAACCAATCCTTCACCCTTGCTGTAGGGGTACAGTCTTCAAACAGAAACAATGTTACTATTTATTAAGTTAATGTTAACTTTTTGTGGGATAAAGCTTCAATAATATCTAGCAATCAGGGTTCAGGAATCAGAATTTGAAGGGTACTTTGCATCTCATAATATTGAAATTACTGTAATTATTTTTAGATTTTATCAATCGTATCGCTGAAACCCTAAACAACGTAACAGTCGATTTCAACAGAACATGAAGGTTAAAATTATTTTAAGCTAAACATCCCTCTCTTTGCCTGAAGAACCCTTACTTTTTGACTGGGGGTCCACCAAAATGTAAATCTAGAAAAAAGAAAGCACACATGCATTTTGAAAACATTACAAGGTAGCACATTGTTTAATATGTTGAATTGCTATAGAAACAAAATAGAAATGGACATTAAAAACTCACTGCCCACAAGGTTGGCCAAGGATGAGTCTAGGTCATTAGTAAGTAATTTTCCTCCATTGTAGAACTGTGTGCCTTGACTTTGGACCTGTGAGGAGAGGGTGGGCTTCAAAAGTGCTCCTATGGAAAACCAACCTAGAAGATAAAATGGAGGAATCACGACTAAGATTGTTCTCAAAAGTAAAAGCCATTGCACTCTTTATAAAAACTTGTAAAAGACTCACCAGGATGGGTCCCAAACAAGTTAAGAATGTGCCATGTATTAACAAAGAAAAAGCAAAAAAATAAAAAAAGTTAGAATACAGAAATGAATAGAGACAGTTATGTGCCAGTATTCTGCTTTTGTTACCTCCCCAGCTGTTGTTACTGGCTGGCAGGCAGGTTGTCTGGGCAGAGGTGCTTGAATTGTGTTGCAGATCAAAATGGTCATTGGTGAAGTTGTGCACACTGTTAGGTAAGTAGGGGAAGAATACAATTAAACCTTGTATGTTGTTTTCACAAAAAGTTCAGCAATACATTTTGCAACTATGCTTCTGCTCTAGCTTCGTACTATTCTGGTTTACTCTTTAAATTTGACACTGCAGCACTGCTAATATTGCTGGCTCCTTTTATGATTAATTGCTAGTATTTTTCTTTATTTGTAAGTCGTTTTGGAGAAAAGAGTGACTTGCCTCTGCTAAATGAATAAATATAAATGTAGAAGTCATAAAACCTAGTAATGGTCCCCAAGTATATATCCAGATTTTTAGTTTATATTCAGCTCCAAATAGGGATGTGCTAAACAACATACTTTTAAAATCGATTAGTTGGTGGGTAGCCTCAATGACTAGTTGACTAATTGGTCTTAAGGAAGCCCTGTAGAATTAGGGTGGTTTGAGAATCACCTGGTTCAGATCTAACACATTTTTAATGGGGATTTTACATAAAACGCATTTTGTATTCAAAAACAGCTAGACGGAGCAAAATCTGTCTGCGTCCTGCAACAAGATGTTGGAACACCCACAACACGCCCACTCCAAGTAAAGCCCCCCTTGGATCATTAAGGTCTATGAGTCTATTGTCTAAAATAACTTTTAAAATTCATGTTGTCTTGACAGTGTAAGTATAACAAAGAATAACTTTTCAATTATGTCACATTAAACATTTCTCTTTTCCGTTTTCTCTAGTTTGCTCACAAGCTAACTGGTTAACCTATTAGCTTAACATATGCTAGCTTCTTCTCCTCTAGTTTTCATCACATTTCTCTTCACTGTCACCACATACTGATACTGAACACTTAAAGTTGCATTCAGTAATTTTTTCCTCATTAAAAAAAGTTTAAATCCTAAATACATTAATTGTAATTTTGCAATATATGTAGGAAATCTTGAGCACTCCCATTAAACTGAAGACTCCAGTAATTTCAGTGACCTTATAATAGCTGTTTTGTTGTACATGGAGAGGGTCCGCACATGGGGGCGGCCATGTTAGAATCACATGACCAGTCAAATACTACTCGCTTAATCTCAGAAACCGTCCTGTTGTTTGACACATTCACTCATTGATTAAAGTCATTTATGTTTTTTGAAAGGGGTGTAAATTGTAATAGGCGTGCCTTGTAGTAATCTTTCAGGAAGCAGACAGATCCTTTTCGAATGCAGATTTCACGGGCTGCTTCTGAGCAAGTATATTGTGGAGGCTGTAGCAGACCAACACGATCTGACACACTTCGCAGTAAACACAACATCACTCCCTACTATGATCCATAATCATCTCTTTAACATGCCGAAAGTGTTCTTGACTACACCACTCATCTGGATATATCCCAGGTTATAATGCTTCTTTCCACCATTTGATTAATTATTGCTGACATTACCTATAGAAAATGGACACACACATCTCTTTTGAATAACATTCATTTTACCCTGCCAGCTTTCATCTGGCAGTAATAGCGTGATGTAAATTGCACTGGGCAATTTTAATGAAAGAAGCGCAATCTATAATGAGCCTAATTTACATAGAAAGGAGACATGTTTGACTTAAAAAAAAAAATTGGCGAATCTGTTTAATGAATTCGCCCCTGATCTTTCAAACTAAAGTAGATTAGTGTGCTAAAAACCTAAAGCACAGCACACTATCAGCATGCTAATTAACACTAGGGCTGCAAAACGTTTATTTTGATAATCGACTCATCTAACGATTAATCGACTATTTGGCAATTATTGCGATGATTATTCATTAGCTCTTAACTGATTATTCAGCTTGTGTCCCGACTTAAAAGGTAGTATGAAACGTGCTTGCTAACAATAAAGAGGACAAAATCATCTTTTAAAAATACCTCTAAATGACATTCACTGAATTAAAGGGAAAAAACTACTTTTTAAATTTAATTCAGTAAAAAATAAATCACAGCAAAAAAATCCTGTTGTTATCAAGAGTTTTTGTCTTGTTTTCCATTTAAAAATGTCTAAAAATCCTTAAAACAAGATACATTTACTTGAAGCAACATATAAGATATTTAGACTTGCTTTAAGAGGATGTATCTTAAATATAAGTGTATTTTGTATATAAGTGTATTTTTTACTTGGTTATACTTCTGTGAGTGCAGCAAAGACAAAATATACTTAAATTCAAGCTCTATTCTCTAAAAGCAAGTTTAAATATCTCATATGCTGCTTATCAGGAGAATCCATCTTTTTATTTATTATTTTCTTTTTAATTTAGGGATTTTTAGATATTTAAAAATATTCTCAAATATTTATTTTTCATTATTCTGCTATAGCTGCTAAAGTAAATGTACATTGTTTTAAATGAGTTTTAGAAAATATTTTTGGAAAACAAGCCAAAACAAAAACAAATCAAAAACGTATTTTGTTGCAGTGTATACCAATCCATCTTTAACTCACAAAAAATTAAAACTCTCTCTTATTAATAAAGCTGCATATTGCCAATTTTCGGTGAGGATGCACACCCGGCGCTGTGTTGCCTAATCAGTGGGAGGGAGATAAGGGAAGAGCCGGGGACCCCAGAGAGAGGGATAGAGACACACACTCGGCTGCTCTGTGTTTGTGTGTTTATGTTTGATGTTCTGTCTAATTAAAGTCTTGTTGTATGTGGATCCAGCTGCCAAATCCTATTTCCCGAACCCTGTTACAGACACATATATTATGATTCAATAAGTTGCAAGCTATCACGTTATAATCTAGCTGCAGCAAGCTCGTGTGTGCATCAGCCGGTTGCAGTTTCAATCTCTCCCCCTTAGATCGGGACAATTCGCACAACTCACAGAAGAGGCGCTGACCGCACAGAGAAATTACTGTTTCAATTACTGTTTGTAGATAATTACATGACCTGCTTCCTTATTATTTGAACTTTAATAAAACTATAACGCATTAAATATAACAGCATTAAATATGTAACGCATACATCACCTGAAGCTGTTTCTCACGCTTCATCATTAGAGTTTCATATGATCTCATGTTATGTTAAATGAGATCAAACAACTATTTGACAATTACAATTTTTGCCAAATTTGTTTTATTGTCGACGTTGTCGATATTGTCGACTAATCGTTTCAGCCCCAATTAA
Source organism: Xyrauchen texanus (assembly GCF_025860055.1). Classification (NCBI taxonomy): domain Eukaryota; kingdom Metazoa; phylum Chordata; class Actinopteri; order Cypriniformes; family Catostomidae; genus Xyrauchen; species Xyrauchen texanus. The sequence goes on along the minus strand of NC_068309.1, from coordinate 24,330,311 downwards.
CACACAAAATATGACAACTTAAAAAAAATATATATATGGAAAAATCTACATAAACAAGTCAACCTTACATGACTAGTCAGTTGTCCATTATTGACCCATCCCTAGATCCTACACTAGCAACACTCCAAAAACAGGACTTGTGTACCCGTTTGTGACAGGTAGATCAGGTGGACTGGAGAGAAGCTCAGTGGCACCACTGCTGGTGCAGCTACTGTTGGCACTGCCCACAGACTGCCCACTGGGGGATACTGTTGGGGTCTGCATGCCAATGTCTTTGAGCTGTACCGCCTGCAGAAAATAAATAACATCATAAACTGAACCTTGTAACACTTAATGTTTAAGAGGAAATAGTTTGGATAAACATACATTGCTAAAATGAAATTATTGTGCAATGTCTGTCATATTGTTGTGAAGTCTGTGTTGCTCATTAGCAATTTAATGGAGATATGTACGCTGGCAAATGAATTACATTTCTTACCTTTGCAGGCATTAGTCTGTCACCCTCCACCTCCCTATGAATGTAAAAGGAAAATGATTTACTGGAGCATCAGATAGCGGCCGAGACACAAAAACAAACAAATACAAGATTTTTGCAAGTTAGGCAAGCATGTCTTGCAGTGGTTCTATGAGGACCTATTTTATCATGAGAACCAGAATCAATATGACAAAGTTGATTATATTTGTACATTTAACACCTTCATGCCATCCCAGATTAAGACATTTTTTAGAAGAATATTTCTGCTCTATTAGTCCATACAATATAAGTTAATAGTGACCAAAACTTTGAAGCTCCAAAAAGCACATAAAGACAGCAGAAATCCATTAGACCCCAGTGGTTTAATCCATGTCTTCTGAAGCAATCCAATCGGTTTTGGATAAGAACAGATCATAATTTTTTTCACTGTATATCTTGCCATTGCAGTCTCTAAGCAAGATCATGATTTCAAGCTTGATTACTCATACTAGTGCTTGACACGTGTGCAGAGCGTTAAATGGCACTAGGACGTGTAATCAAGGTTGATATCACGATTGCCAAGGAGACTGCTGATGCCAAGGTTTACTTTTTTGTCTGTTCTCACTCAAAACCAATTTGATCGCTTCTGGAGGTATGGATTTAAACACTGGAGTCTTATTGATTACTTTTGTGCTGCCTTTTTGTGCTTTTTGAAGCTTCAAAATATGGGTCACCGTTCACTTGCAATTTGTGGGCCTACAGAGCTGAGATCTCTTCATTTGTGTTCTGCAGAAGAAAGAACGTCATACACATTTGGGATGGCATGAGAGTGAGTAAATGATGAGACAATTTACATTTTTTGGATGAACTATCCCTTTAATAAAATAAAAGATCTTTAGATCCACAATACCAATACAATGGAACAATACCAATAAGTTTCATTATTGAAAGTACCTGCTGATGGTAGAGGCATCTTTTATTTTCTTGCCCTCCAGAGAAGCCAGGTGTTGCTCCAAAGCTTCTAAGAGACTGCTGGGAGCCTGATGGTGAGGTTAAGAAGGGATGGAAGACAGGTTTTAGGTGACACAAAAAATGGTTAAAAGTAGCAGTAGCAAATTATATATTAAATGCAAACACACACCCGCACATTTTAACATAGGAAAATTAGGAAGTGAAACATAAACTAAACATATTCTGATTCTACAGTGCCATAAGAATTTATGTACTTTACTGAGAAAACTATACTTGTTTTCTTTTCTATTCCATGTCTCTCAAACAGTCATACCTTCACACATACAAAGTCTGCATAACTAAGAGAACCTAATTGCGATTATGGGTCTCTGAAAACAAAGGGACACAACAGAAATCATTCAAGTGGAAAGGATTTAAGCTTAAAGCTATACATGCAAAGATATCTGTTTCCCATGCAAGTTGTCTGACAGGTCATGTTAAGACCTGTGAGGTCAACTGAGATCAATGACCTCTTAAGTATTCAACCATGAAAAACAGAAAACTGACTGACTTACAGTACAAGGGGACTTTTCTACTCATGCACAAGATAAAAATGCACACACTGTACAGGTATCAAAAGCCACATCAGAACCTAAAAATCTTTGGATTCCACTTGGATTTCTTCTTAATAAATCAGGAGTTTTACGTGTTGCCTTAAAGCACAATTGCTGCTTTTCAAACAGACTTTGTGATTGTAATGTCAAAGAGATTGTCTGAATCAACAACTTGATATAATTGGAAACATTTGGAAGCCAAAGCAGGTTAACAGAAGAAAGGCAAACATTGAATGAGAGCATGTTTCCAATATTTTATGCTTGTACTGCACTTCGGTCTAAAAAGAGCAACATCAATTGAATCTAAATGTTGGCAAATAGAATTCGGTATGCAAGCATGTGTGTCTGTTCTTATACAATATTTGCCTTCTAGTCACTAGCTGTGCCCGGTGTGCATGCCAATTTAGAGGAGGAAATTTCATGAATAACAAAAAAACAGATTTCTCAGACAAGTAATTTTTAAGGAAGACACAATCGAGGGAGATTTTTACTGAGAAATCTGAAACATATGCAACGAAACAACACACTATTAAAAGGAGAGAATAAACAAGGAAGAGAAGTTAAGACAAGGGTACTACAGGAGTAGGAGTATACAAAAGGCCATGATGAGTATCTATCTTACAGACAAGAGGAGCCACTTATTATATAATAAACTTTCTAACATACTATTGCTGATCAATACTGTAACTGCTAATGTTCGAGTACTTGATAAAATAATGCAGGCCTTCTGAATACTGCTTCAGCTTAAGTAAAATAAAAAGGCACTCCTTCCAATAAAATGTTTTGTTGACATGGTTGAAGTACCACTCTGTAGTGTGCCAGCTCAACACCTTCAGGAGTCCCTGTCCAATGTAAATGAAAATGTCAAATATGCCAAATGGTGGCAAACTGAAGGGGGACACCAATGCCCAGCACCCCTCTGCCATTGTCATGGAGCACAATTTAAAAAACATGCAAAACTTGCAAAAACTACAAGCCAATATATTGCTTTAATGCTGATTATAAAACTTTGGGAGGTGCCAGGCAGAAATTAGTCCCCTACTCCAGTTTTAAGGCATTCTTTTATTTGTGCACATTCACTGTTCTTCCCAAGAAGCTATCCAAGCAGAATAACCTACCAATACAGAGATATATGGCAAAGGTGAGTGCGTACAGGTTAGGAAATGTCTTTAATTCAGTTAGCACATGCCCACAACATCAGACTGGTCAGGTACAGTGTGGCAAAGTTAATCGTCACAAGCACCATTTAGCCATATATCAATCAGTATAAGAATTACAAGCAGTCAGATTTCTCATGGGTATGCCAGTAAGAAATAGTGGCATGAGGGGCAAGCACTATGCTTTAATGAGACAATAGCCTTAATTTACTTCAATTACAGATCAAATGCTAAACGAATACATGTGGTTAAGATCAAGGCAACAGCTTTCAGAGATAGCACCTCTAAAAGTTCACATAGACTAGCTTTACCCATTTACCTCGGATGACAACAGAAAATGCAAAACAGCACATCTGATTCCTTGGGAGTGCGCGGGTATGGAGTAAGTTTCTTGAGGCCCCTATCCTAAAAGTCTGATAGATGAGGGGGAAATGAAAAGAATAAGGGCTGGGGATGATGGTCTATGGGGTGAGGCGTGAATGAGAGATCAGGGTGAAGGCACATGAGAGAAACTGAGATGAAATGCACCACTAACCTGTGAGAGATCTGGGATGTCAACCTGATCAATTCCAACTTGCTGTGACACAAAAGAAAAGGAAGGGAGGGAGAACGGAAAACAAAATGTGAAACCAAACGGTAAAAAGAGAACCGAGGTACGTGGAGAAGGGAGAAAGAGGAATTAAGAAAAAGAGCCATTACTCCATGCAGTGTTATGAGAACGGAAAAGAGAGTATGGACGACAGACAGACATTAAGGTTCTGTAGGTGGAGTGATAGGTGAGAAGACACTGAAATGTCACTTGTATGTCATGGGAACAATAGTGAAATATTTTCATGACTAGGTGAGAAACATCCAAAAGAAACACACAACTAATGTTGACTTTGGAAAAAAGACAAGAAAAACAAATGGCATACACACATTGTTATACAAATAAAGAAATGTGCTCTTAAAGTCAACTTTAGTCAGTTTTTGGATAGCACTTCACCCTTTTCCAGAAGAGTCATATTTTTCAGCCAAAAAGCAAAAGGAACGGGAAAAAAAGTAAAACTCAAGAAGGATGTGCTTAGCATTTTTCCCCAATATATGCCTCCATTCACATCAAAATAATGAGTAAACGGCTAAATTCCAACCATCATACCGGCACAGTTGTCAAAAATACTTTTTCTTTGCAGCTAATGAGGTTGCCCAATAATTTTTAATTGATAGCGAAACTTTATCTTGACAACTTATCAAACATACTGTATCAAAATGATATAAAAGGATCAACAAGAGTCTTGTCATTGAGCTATTATGCATACAAATAGTTCCCGGGGGACTTGTGGAGGGTCAAATTGACAACTGTGCCCTGCATCCAAACTGCAAAATCAAAGAACCAAAGAATCAACTCATCGTTTGGACATTCATTTTCAAAGGGACTGTCTTCGCAGAAACAAATGGATTACATCTGAGCATCATAGCACTGTTCTTGCTGTTGTTGAGAGGGACAGATAGATAGAAAGACTTTTTCTGCTAAGGCATGCAGTGCAGGCACCAGAACAGGCAGCATGAGGGGGGACCTTTGATACAGATTTTTAGACCAAAAGACAAGAGGGACACTCAGCATAAAAGGTCCTGAATAAGATGAGCCCAACCAACCCATGCAAGGAATATATCTGGAGACGCTTTACCTCTGCCACCTTGAGAAACTCTGAGAGCTTGGTCATCCTGATAAGAAACCTCTTGTAAATTTCCAGCGCCTCTTTGCATTGATTCTTCTTCAAATTAAAATATTTCTCTTTGAAGTGAAGAAAAAAGTCAGTTTAGCAAATCCAAGCAACATTTCTCTTTGAAGTAAAATAAAATATTTTTAATGTAAATAATATATTAATATCCTGCAAATAACAATTTTTGCATTGCACTCTTACACATCATATAATAACTCGTTCCCACAAACACAGACAAGCACTGAGATTCCACTTACCACCTTTGTGTACATACTGAACAAAATTCATAAAAAACCTACTAAATCCACGGCTCCCACATCTTTATCCACATCCATAATTATTTCATGACTTTGACCACACTTTTCCAGTCGACATTGACCCTTCACTAAGCTCCACCCCCTTTGGTTACTGTTACTCTCTCAGATAAGCTTTGCCATTTACACTCACTGAGCACTTTATTAGGAATACTATGGTCCTAAAAGGGGCCTGTTGTGACCTTCTGTTGTAGCCCCACCCCCTCAAGGTTCGACATATTGTGCATTCTGAGATGTTTTTCTGCTCATTACAATTGTCCTTATCCGAGTTACCGTAGCCTTTCTGTCAGCTCGAACAAGTCTGGCCATTGTTAGTTTGACCTCTATCATCAACAAAGTGATTCTGTCCACAGAACCGCCACCCTCTGGATTTTTTTGGCATCATTCTGAGTAAACTCTAGAGACTGTTGTGCATGAAAATCCCAGGAGATCATGCCACGGTCGAAATCACTGAGATCATATTTTTCCCCATTCTGATGGTTGATGTGAACATTAACTGAAGCACCTGACCCGTATATGTATGATTTTATGCACTGCAGCCACATGATTGGCTGATTAGATTATCACATGAATAAGTAGGTGTACAGGTGTTCCTAATAAAATACTCAGTGAGTATATTTCCCATAGGGATGAATGTGCATCCTTGAATGAGCCATTTTTTAAGCACATTTACTGGAACCACTCAGGTAATGTGTCAATGGAATTACCCATAACAGGGGTTACTGAAATAACAACTTCAATATATTTTTGAATATATTATTTTTTATTTATTATTATAAATATATATATCTTCATATTTACTATTAAAGCCCATATTACGAATACTTTCTACGAACACACCCTAGTCATCAATATGACATATTTAGAGTAACTTTTTAAGGAAAGCCCTAGCCTAGTAACCGTTGCCAAACTAAGATTGGTCAATCGACAGTTAACAAAGGGTAATTTAAAGATATTATCAATCACTTTATAGAGATTGCACTCAGAAAAAGCAATCCTCTGTCAATGAATTATTTCACAAATGAGCATAAACCTTAACAAAAGAAATATCTATACATTTTGAAGATTTTCTTAATTTCCCTGACTTTTCCAGAAATCATAATTTTAAAATTCCCAGGTATTTTCAGGCTTTCCGTTACATGGGAACCCTGTAATTAAATTAAATTCATAAAACTGAAGGTTGTTTGCTCAGGGGTGAATGTAATACCTAGCAGATTAATGACACCCTCATTGTAAGCAGCAAAGATGCGGATGGAGTCCTTGAAGAGCAGCGTGAAGGCACAATTGATCACCCCATTGGTCAGTTCATTAGAGCTGGCCTGGACAAGAGTACAAAGTACAAATGTAATCAAAACATTAACGTTTCAGGTCAGCCTTTATGTTCCTGTTTGCTTTATCTCCCCATTTCTAGCCATTTACAAAATTCTCTATCAAATATTAAAACTCTTAAGCATAACATACCCTTTACCTCAGGATCAGAAAAAACTGGCATCTGGGGAAAAACTGACATATAATGCCTAAATATTGAATTTTTTTTAAGGCAGCATAAAAATGATCTTCTTTGCACTAAGTGCAAATAGTGTTAGCTACTATTTACACCCCTAATTAAATACTAACAATATACTGTATACTGTAAAAAAGAGTCCCAAAGACCTTCCTTTACAAAAATAAACCATGATTTTACTACATTAACCATAGTATCACCATGGCATTTTGTAGTAAAATCAAAGTTACCACAAAATTAAAAATGGTTACTATATTAACACCATAATACTGTAGTAACACCGTCTTGAATTGCATTAAAACTATGCCTTCTTCCAAAAAAACATGATTACTACCATATTACTATAGTAAAAACATGGTTCATTTTACCCACATCAAACAGTTCTCTGAACTCCCCACTTTGTCCAAATAACTGCGAGGAAATCAACATTTATATTCATTTTGATTTATTACTATAAGTAGTATTAAAGGAAACATTAAGAGTGGAGACATGTAACAGGATGGGGAAAAGAGAGACAAATGGGGAATTTAACCCGGGACGCCTGCTTGATAAAAACACATCAACATTGCCTTTACACACAACACCATTGTAGCAACACTTGAGGGTGCAGTTTGTCTCTAATTTCTGTGTATTCACCAGACTATTTGAGTGCAAATTGTCATGCTGTCTGGCATGTGCTATTTAAATCTACTGCAAATAGACACTCTTTTTTTCAATCTGTTATCTAACATTTTATATATTTCTAGGCTAATCTATTTATGGGTTTAGTGCCTCTGCAGACACTCAACCTGTAACTGTCTCTCTATTTACTGTCTCAGAGGTGAGTATTGTTGAATGTTATCTAATATGAAGTGTAATTTTAGAGACAGTATAAGATGAGATGGGTTGCTGGTATACTTTTGTATGGGAGAATTTGTAGTGCTAAATTTGGCAGCTGAAGGCAAGTCCCACATTACGGGTAAAGAGCCAATAACCTTTTTGTTAGAGACATCATCCGCCAGTTAACTTGAAAACACAAATGTGTATTAGCAGGACCAGCCTGGAAAGTTTGTTTTTATTTAGTTTTTTCGTGATCTCAGCTAAAGTATCCCAATTTATGACACTATTGTTGCAAGATTTTATTGTTAAGTTGAAAGTTTAGTTTTAATCCTGACCAGTATTGGGTAAGTTACTCTAAAAATGTTATGAATTACTAACTACTAATTACATCTTCTACAGTGTAATTAGATTACTGTACTAATTACTCTGTCTGAAAAGCAGGGAGTGAGTTTCAAAAACCCTTATCAGCCTCAACCAGACGAAAAATACAAGGATAGACATGAAATTGTTCTTTTAATTCTTTCAAATAAATTATATAAAATCAAATAAATTATTCATGAACTGGCCAGAGAATTTAAGGGTGCTGCATTATATTAGAAAACATTTTACATTAGACATTTTAACATTAGACATTATATTTCGATTTTAAATTCACTAATGTTTTATATAGAATTGTTCTATAGTCTATACAGTATTTAACACAATTACATCAGAAGTAATTGTAATTAAATTACTGAAAAATTAAGAATTTCAGGGAGCAAAAATGGCAAGTTAATTTGACTAATTTTTGTACCTCAAAGTCCAAAAGGACGTCCAACTGATTCTGAATGATAGGGAGGGTCTTCATCAGCTTTTCTATGCTCATAGTGCGCATCACTCCCTCAGTCCTAAATAGAACAGATTGATGGCATGAGGTTCCATAGCTAAAAGTGAAAGGTGTTAAAACAGCACCATTCTTTCAGCAGCAATGTTTGCCATTTGTCTTATTTGGCTCGTTATGGAATATTTCCCCCCAGACAGATGCCTCACCCTCTCTTAATCTTGGTGAAATCAACTGCAACGAGCCGGTAGGACAATGCCCTCTCGTTCAGATACCTGCTGTAACGTCTAATGTAGATGGACATATCGTAACCTAGAAGAGACATTCAAAAAGAAAACATTTTAGCCTACTTTTATACTGTACCTTGTTTCATTCATTACATAGATTTCTGTATTAGACATGACACATATACCATAAACCTATGCAGTAAAAATTGCACTAAATTTTAAAGCTTAGGTTTAATTTGCCATTAAATGTTTTAGTAAAATTAAACTGGTGCTAAAAGTTACGACTTGCAGTGATAAGCTTGTTGCACATTTTCACTCACTTTGAATTTAATTACTTAGGAAGAAAATCTGAAAACTCGAGTAAAATGGCAGAAATCATTATGACAAATATGTTGTAACATAATGATTAAAACATTATGTTTAGACATTATGTTAAAACAAACTTTAGACAGTGCACTGTCTTAAAGGGATTGTTCACCCAAAAATTATGAAAGATGACTAATTATTATACCCTCATGCCATCGCAGATGTGTATGACTTTCTATATTCTGCAGAACACAAATTAAGATTTTTAGAAGAATATATATCTGCTTTGATGGTCAATGAATGTGAATGGTGGCCAGAAATCTGAACGTCCAAAAAGCAGATAAAAGCAGCATAAAATAAATCAATATGGCTTAAATCCATTTCTTCAAAAGCAATAAGATCAGTGTGTGTGTGAGAAACAAATCAATGTGTAAGTACTTTTTTACTATAAATCTCCACTTTCATATCTCAGTCACATGTTGCACCTGTTTAGGTTCCATTTTACATCCGAAAGTGAGTGGTATTTATAGAAAAAAACAATTATTAGTCTTAAAAATAAATACTTTTGAAGACTATTGATCTGTTTCTTACCCACACCTATCATATCACTTTGGAAGACATGGATTAAACCACTGAAGACTTATGTATTATTTTTATGCTGCTTTTATCTGCTTTTTGGACCTTCCAATTTCTGGCAACCATTCACTTGCATTGTATGTTTATTTACTTACTTCTATGTTAATTTCTGCAGAAGAAAGAAAGTCATACACATCTGGGATGACTTGAGGGTGAATAAATAATGAGAGAATTGTAATTTTTGGGTGAACTATTCCTTTAAGAGTAGGTCCATGTACAGAGCTCTAACTAAATATTTCTCATTAACATAAAGGTTTACCTACCTTGTAATGCTCCTTTGTCTACGAAATTATTCAAGTTAAAGAGTGTGCTTCTTGATGCAAGGTATTGGATAAACCTCTGGTTGATAGGATATACAAAAGACAGATCATGAAGTGCAGGATTGCAGGGTTATCAGTAAACCGAGTGGAATAATAAAAAATATATATTTTCAGAAAAGCACAAAAGAAAACATCAGGGCCCAATAGCAACAAACATTTTCAGTTAATAAATCCTTTAAATGCCCTTGCAATTATACATTTGCAAAAGGGTTTTCTTAACTTAACGGCTTTGTTGCAACTGGCCACTTAACAACAACAATACATCTGGTGATGCAGGGTGTGAGATCTTACCTCATTGCCGTACATCATGAGGTGGTGTGTAGTAATGAGAGCCTTGAACACTACCACCCAGCTTTGATTTGCTGTCCTCTCAAACACCGTGTCTGCCAAGTGAGGAATATTCACGTTCAGCTCATTGGTGCAGTGCATTAGATCTGGAAATGGTGTGCAAAACAGAGCAGAAACAATTAATTTACTTGTTCCAGGGTGATTATATTGTGGCTGAATAAGTCCTTGTTTTGTGGACCTATTATAAGATACCTCACAAATAGAAATAATAAACATATACACCTATACAGGGTTAGGGATTGCCAGCACACCAAACACTGTAGTAGTGGTCACCCAAATATGAAAATTCTGACATCATTTACTCACCCTCATGCTGTTCCAAACCTGTATGACTTGGTTTTCTCCATGAAACACAAAAGGAGATGTTAGCCAGAATGACAGCCTCATTTACCATTCGCTTTTAATGTATGGGTAAAATTATGCAATGAAAGTGAATGTTGACTGAGGCTAACATTGTGCATAATATCTCCATTTTTGTTCTACGGAGGAAAAAGTCTTACAGGTTTGAAAAAACATGAGAGTAAATGGTGACAGACTTCATATATTGTCGAACTATTCCTTTCATGCTTAGATTTAATCTAGAAGTTAGGGAAATGTATTTTATTTCATAGCTTAGTAAAATGGAATTGTCAAATTTTGCAGACATTAATATAGAGACACTATATACATCAAATATCTATCTGTTTTCTACTTCAATGGTTCATAATTATATTACAGAAAATTGTGAGGGGTACAATTGCGTTATGATGTTCATTATGTATTACAGTGAAACATTATATAGTGATGTGACATCACCTAGTGATGATGGTCTGCTATCTAACATGACATTTCTTGAATTACGGTTAGTCAAAAGTTACACTTGAATTCTCTCTGATTAACTAATAATAAAACCTGTGTCAGTGAATACTAGCACATATTCAGGGAACACCTGCTACTTTTATTACTTTGAATGAGCCTGGCAGTTTATTAGATCTGCAGGCTGTTTTCTTTATGTCCCCCACAGGACATCTGCTCTGGACTCATTAACTGACAGCTTAATTGATAACCTGCTCCATTAATCAACTACACTTGGCTATTATTTGTGAATTAAAGAAAAAGTCATTTTGGTAGGTTAAGGTAGGTGCACCCACAAACCATTCTATATTTAGACAAAATGGTGGTGGTGGGGGGGTTGGGGCATGGAGCGTAGAGATAATAGTAAAGACTCACACCAAAACCTAAAAAAATCATTCAGATATACAAAATCTAATCGGATCACCTTGCTAAGGATTAGTGATGACAGGGGACGATTTTTGTTCAAATCCATCTCTTTTATGTTGACCCATATCTGAAGAGTCATTATTGGGCAACATATTTTTCATTAAATAAAATTATATTTAATATTCTGTGTTCAATACATGTTAAGCTCAATCGACAGCATTTGTGGCATGTTTACTATCACATAAGTTAATTTCGAATTGTCCGTCCCTTTTCTTTTAAAAAGTTACAGTGAGGCACTTACAATGGAAGTGAATGGGTCTTTTCCGTAAATATTAAAATACTCACCATTTCAAAAGTATAGCCACAAGACAACATGTGTGTGAACATGATTTAAATGTGATTTAAAATTAGATATAACCTTTAAAGTTATATCTAATTTTACAACTTCGTAGTCATGACGGCATAACGGCGTAAACCCTAAAACGACCATAAAACCGACTTTACAGCTCAAATAATATATATGTATTTACATAAGAAATCAATGTACGTGCGTTTATAAAATTATAATCTTCACATTTCTGCCTTTAAACTCTCACTTAATTGGCCCCATTAACTTCCATTGTTGCATTAGTGCATCACTGTAACCTGAAATTATGTATTTGTTTTTAAAGAAAAAGAGGAATGAGTTGAAATTATTCTTTGTGCTAATCTTCATTATTCCACAAATGCTGTCGATTGACCCAGAAATGTCCTTTAATGCACGTGAAAATAAATGCAGGTGTTCAGATTGATCAGAACAGGCTAAAAATTACAGGTTATTGTAATGGTGAGGGCTGCAATATGTAAACATCTCCACTGCATTGATAGTGCTGTCACCTACAATGACTCAGAGGACACCAAAAAGTACAGGTAAACAATGTATACAAATATAAACATCAACAATAGCATTAAATACTGGGATAAATGATTAAGTCATAAACAAATTTGCAAATTGCATTGTGTAGTGGTCACCACGCTATGCCCTTGACATTGTATGTTGCCTTCTATGCAATCAGCAATCAAATTATTTATTGCCCACTGTACAGGTTTCACACCACTGGGGTTCTACTAATGTCAACATAAATGAAAATGCTAATTATTTAATAAATACATCTACGTTGTCATATAGGCCTACGCATGGGATGAAATAGCTTTCAATGCATTCGATAAAATAAATAAATAGATAAATATAAAAGCGGTCTCTGTAATGGTTGAGACTGAGGTCCCTGCCGTATGAATTTATGCAAATTGGTCAGTTGTCAATCATGCATAGTAATTTGCATTCACGCGCGCAGCGTTAATGTCCGTATGGGACTGTGAACGGGCCACTGTGACCTTCAGTTAATTGATTAAATGAACTCCATAATAACTGTCCAGAAAATCATCAGCTATAATCATTTGAATGCCACCAACTGAGTTATAAATAGAAATAATAATGATAATTAACGTCCAGAAAACAGTGGATACTAAATGACAACCGTTTGCCTCACACCAAGCCATGATGCATAATAAAACGGATGACATTTTGAAGAGCTTTTCTGCTTTAACCTACAATCAAGGTGCTTCTTCTTGGGCGCGCTGACTTCGTGCGTCGTGGCCTTGCACACGGCTTTGCTGATGGCAGATCCCGTCATGCTGTGCTGAGCAGCGGCGATCCGGTCCGTGATGGACTGTCCCGACATATTACGATTTTCAATAAATCGTCTTTCAGACAGATCTATTCACTGCAGGGGTGTGAGGGCTCCCACTCCGTGGGTTTTCAAAGGTCTTGCAGAGAGCGCTACCCTGATACGAACCGGACACAGGCGAAGATGCTCTGACATTCAGATAACGGCGATCAATCACGGTTAATTGCGAGCGGAAACGATGACAATTACAAATAGCTATATATCGTTTCCGATCAGTGTTATTTAATTACCCCTTCCCGTACACGCAAAAAGGACACTATGTTACTCACTTCCCTCCGGTGTTGCCGGTTAACCATGTAATTGCTGTATGAATGGCGCAATATTTGGTCTCTGCGAACGAAAGCAGAACAAAACCACTCGATCCTTCTTTTATCGTAATGTTGTCAATGTCAAGTTGTTGATCTAGCAGCGGTAAAATTCGCCCTGATTCATTGCATGCATGTAGCCGGTGCATAACGGAATTTGATATCGAGCATCATTTTCAAATTCCTTAAGCCCTCTTGCGTTAAATAAATGACTAAGCTACTGAAAGCATTAAATGTTGTATGAATCTCCAAGTCACACAGCAGCGGTCCTAAATGTGGAAAATCAACATCTCGTCGATGACATCTTTGATGAAGCAACAATTCCAATATTCTATAGTTAACAGTCGGACGCTCCGCGCAAAATGGCAGTATCAGAATCAGGTGACTGAAAAGGGGGGCGATTGGCCTGTGTCAGAATATCTGGGGTGGGCACCTTAAGGTGGAATTTCCGCATTGCTTTAAACCCCTCTGTACATAGGCTACATAAGAATGCATCAGACGGCCATTTCATAGTCTTTCATGGTACATCTTGCTTCTTTTTAATGTACAACCCTGGATTGTGGACCTAAGACTACAATAACATATTCAAGAGTTTAGAGAGAGAGAGAGAGAGAGAGAGAGAGAGAGAGAGAGAGAGAGAGAGAGAGAGAGAGAGAATACAGCATGTTTTATTTTCAATGCAAGAGGTTGCCCAATAACATTCATCCAAAATAAAGGGCAGTGTTGATTTATACAAGAAGAATTAAGCCTTTTAGTGTTCACAAGACAAATAATAGAAATAGAGACAGCTTTTTATAAATGTTCAAAAATTGTATCAACCATCTGCTGCCAGTGTACACATGTTCACATACAAAACAGCAAGAAATGCATTTTTGACCTAGATGGCATAAAACCGCAGAGCACACACCTGTAATCAAAACCCTGATGGCTCAAACATCTCAAACCAAGAAAAGGCTACATATTTACAACAGCTTTACCTAATCATTCTTCACATGCCATTTTGTTTCATTTCTTGTCCCACAAAGAACAACCTTGTTTTGGCACCATTAAATGGCAGTGTCCCCTTAAATCTATAACAAATTGCTACACATTTTCACATCTTCTTTCTTGTCTTTCTTCCACCTCATGTATTCAAGATTTAGAACATGTTGTGCATTTGGCTCGGACCCCTTCTTTTGTGTTGTTGTTGTACCCGGGAAGGGCCACCACATCTGGGTCTGAGTCGCTGATGATGTTCTCCTCATGGGCTAAAATGTGCTCCACCAGACATCTAGCTGCTGCCTCAATGTTTGTGTTCTCCTTTAGTGAACATGAAACACAGCAACACAAAAAATGTGGGTGGGTCCTCTATCACACATCTTAAAGCACACACACACACACACACACACACACACACACACACACACACACACACACACACACACACACACACACACAGATATCTATACTGTACATACACATGGAATAAAAGTGCTGTCAAATCAGAGCATGCGATTTTTACATGTAACATGCAAAAAAGGAATGCAACACTTTTACCACAATTCTAAGCCAGGTTATGGTTTAAAATGTATAAAAGTAATTTTAAACTGCCTGGTGGCTTTTTATTAAAACCTGCACTTGAACGTTTGTGTTAGCCTTTGCAAACAATTTTAAGTGTCTCAGACAGTAGGGTGTTAAACCATTTATCCCCGGATTCACTTTCTAGCACCATCTGCCATATGCACACCATGCCCCTTTCACACACAAGTGTGTAACTCATTAAAGCTGGACGGTAGATGGTAAACAAAGACTTCTCTGCTAATGAGCATGATGCATTCTTGCTGTATTTGTGGATGCTAAATGCAAACACAGACAGAGCTATGCTTGCATAAGATCCTGACTTCTGGATCACCACTGTGTCTTTGAAAATAGAGCAGAACCAATGGATCATCACAGAGACATCAAAAAATCCATGTGAAGCAGAACTAATAATCCAGTCATAATTTAGGCATGTTGTAGGAGATTGTGATGACATTCCTCTGTTCTCTTCCATCTAGATCCTTGACTTATACGGCCCTGCAGCATTAACCCTTACACGGTGGAAATTACACTGATGCCAACAGGCATTACAAATAACAATTTCCAGACTCAGGAGCTTGCATGAAACGTCTGTAAACTACACTATAAAAAGTGAAAATGTGCCGTTGCCACCTTAAAGGGATAGTTCACCCAAAAATGTCTCATTATTTACCTCATATCATCCCAGATGTTTCGTTTCTTCTGCTGAACACTAACAAAGAATTTTAAAAGAATATCTCAGATCTGTAGGTCCATACAGTGCAAGTGATTGGTGGCCAGAACTTTGAAGGTCAAAAAGGCATGAAAAGGCCAGAAAACAGTAATCCATAAAACTCCAGTGGTTTAATCCATGTCTTCTGAAGCGATATGATAAGTGTGGGTGAGATCAATATTTGAGTCCTTTTTTACTATAAATATCCACTTTCACATTCTTCTTCTTTTGTTTTTGGCAATTTATATTCTTCGTGCATATCGCCAACTACTGGGTAGGGAGGAGAATTTATAGTAAAAAAAGGACTTAAATATTGATTTGTTTCTCACCCACACCTATCATATCGCTTCTCCCCAGGAATCGTATGGATTCATTTTATGCTCCCTGTATGTGCTTGTTTGAGCTTCAAAGTTCTGACCACAATTTACTTGCATTGTGAGGACCTACAGAGCAGAAATCTTCTTCTTAAAATCTTCATTTGTGTTCAGCAGCAGAAAGAAAGTCATTATCATCTGGTATGACATAAGGGTGAGTAAATGATAAGAGAATTTTCATTTTTGGGTGAACTATTCCTTTAAGGATCTATGTCTACCTGACCCTCAAAAATGACTTTTGTTGGTGTAAACTACACCGGTGTGGTAACATCCATGTGGTAACATCTAAATTAATGGCTTTGATCAAGCTATTAAACATCACAAAAACTATTTGACATTACTGAATCAACATGAATACATTATATTACACCAAAAAAACTTAATTTAGTCATCTAATATTTGGCAGTTCTGAGGCACTACTTTCTGTAAAGCTGCATTGTAACAATAGATATTGTAGAAAGTGCTATGAAAAAGAAACTGACTTGACTTTATAGTGTACAGAGTAAAACCTAACCATAACCATAACGTTTTGAATAAAAAAATCTCACTAAACAAATGTAAGCTTTCTTTTTTTCCTTGTTGGTTTCAAAAAACCTTGTACAAAACTTGAGTAATGTTTGTGATTAAATCCTAGATTACAAAGTACAATTCCAATATCATCACATTTGCTATAGCTGTTGGGTGAACAAGTGAAACAATAAAGCCACACTTGCATATATGGGACAACAATATAATTAAGTCAGGGTGCATATACGGAATAAAGAAACCAGCAAGGCTCTATTATGTAATTAAGTTAGATTTTACATATGTGATTAATGACATGTCATTTTTTTCTTAAGCAATATAATGGTCAAAATATTCAGTAGCTTTATTGTAGCTAAGAATGTAAGTTATGTGCTTTACAGAAATTGACTATCAAAAATAAACCAACCCTGAGAAATATTCACTAGAGTAAAAAGTGTGACATCTAGCCCCGGGCTCACGTTATATTAAGCTGTTTGGCCCTCACTCACAAAGGCCTCAATCTATCAATTTCTCCTCACCTTGGCAGATGTCTCAAACCAGCCCACAAACCCATTCTCTTTGCAGAATGTATCAAGTTTTGGAATCTGGGAACGCAGACCCTCGCGTGATTGGTCAGACTTGTTGGCTAGAAGAACAACTGGGACAGGTTTGCCATTGCTGAGGGTAACTTTAATGTCCAGGTCATCTTTCCATTTCAGTACTGCATCGAACGTGGAAGCTCTAGTCACGTCAAATACAATGAGTGCTCCCACAGCCTCCCGATAGTAAACTCGTGTCATGTTCCCATAGCGCTCCTGTCCTACAACAAACATGGGATTGCAAATTATATCATAAACAGCATTTATAAAGATCATAATATATAAAATCATTAAGTATATTATTATTAATAATAAAGTGCACATTATAGTGTGTGTGTGTGTGTGTGTGTGTGTGTGTGTGTGTGTGTGTGTGTGTGTGTGTGTGTTTGTGGAGGGCCATAGCTAGTGGGGTGAAAGGTGGTAACTATTCTAGGGGCCAAAAGGTCCAAGGTGCCCCAAAACAAATACTTAACTGTATGAATTAATAGAAAAGGGGCCCACAGCAATATTTATGGGGCCCAGATTACCTTGCTTCTGTGAGTGTGTGTGTGTGTGTGTGTGTGTGTGTGTGTGTGTGTGTGTGTGTGTGTACTCTCATGTGACTCTAGCAGAGCATGAGACCAGCTGAGATTAACTCAAGAAAGAAAAAAAAAAAACATTCCTTCACGTTTACTGAACTAAAAGTTCAAGGAAAAGGAATTGAGCAGAAAAGTGATATATAAAAATGGACCACCAACATCCAAAATAAACAAGAATACAAAACTTTATCAAATGTATAATATACATCCATCACTTAAATAATTTTAAACCAAAAAATTCACCTCATGTTGAATGACTGTAATTCTTTCAAATGTACATTTTCAAAATTGAAAACAACATCCAATGAAATATTGAAAAGATTTGAACAGCTCAGTTGCTTTTTAAATTATAAACAGCGGAGAGTAATGAGATGACATACCTGCTATGTCCCATAACTGCAGCCGGACCACCGTCTGATTGTCCCAGGGCATGACTTTCAGAGCAAAATCCACCCCAATAGTTGCGCGATAATGTTGCGAAAATATCTGATGAACGTATCGTTTGATTATCGACGTTTTACCAACTCCGAGATCTCCAATCACGAGAACTTTGAACAAATGTTCTTTCTGCATGGCTTGACTTAAAACAAAATAAAATATTGAATTTAACATATAAACACGCGGATCGTAAACGCACTGACCTACTTTGTGTACAGTTTATAGCGCATAGGCCTAAGTTCACTCATGTACAACAGCTTACTTCCCATTGATTATTGTTGTAGGATTACAGTTTTGTGAGAGGCTCGCTCATAAAGTTTATACCCTCACACTAAGTTTTCGTGCAAGTCAGTTTAAACTGCGATTTAAATTACGTCATGTCACTTCGACGCTGTACTCGACCTACTTAATAAATACCTATATGACAGGTTGTGCGTTAAAGGCTATTCTTGATCTTCGCCTTCAATTTCAAATATGAGAATGAAAACAAAGGGATTAAAAAATTAAATAGCATATTTAGCTTAATCTAGTTTGTTTATCCGCATATTTTTCCATTCAAGGAGTAGTTCAACTGGTAAACGCGACAGAGGAATGAATTGAGCTTCCCTCTCCAGTGATCTCTACCAGCACTGAAGTGAGGAGAAAACTCAAGAACGCCACACCCTTTTCTTCACGGTGTGCAGCGGCTTCGTAGCGTGTGAAAAACAATGGGCATTTTAATAAAAATAATGTATCTAATTGTCTACACAGAAGAGTATAACATGTAATATGGTTCTTATAAACAATGTATTTAATAATTGAAAGTGTGCATTATCCTCTCACATCTAAATGACAATTTTCCTGATCCACAGTTATCATGGCCAACCACTTGGCGGCGCCATGATTCTGATTTCGCTGGACTGTCTTCGTCTGTCAAAAGAGAAGGGTATAGCTACAGTATGGGAAGCCAAACAAACCAAAAGTGGGACGAGACAGCGGGGGTTTACAGAGCTTGCGCCGCGCTGACATGTCATCTGCGCGGTTCAATGGTCCGAGCCAACAATCCTCACCAGCGCTGCTCTGACCAATTTAAACAGCGTAGCGCAAACCATACATGCAAATAAATGTACAATAAAGAAACCCCTCCTTCCTTACAAGTTTGCGGACCATTGAACCGCGCAGAATGCAGGTCAGCGCGGCGCGAGCTCTGTAAACCCCTGCTGTCTTGTCCCACTTTTGGTTTGTTTGGCTTCTCATACTATAGGCAGGGGCGGACTGGCCACAGGGAGAACCGGGTGGCGATAAGCTGAACCGGGCCGCCGCTTTATGCCGAACGGGCCGCAAAACTGCGCAGCAATATGCATAATATGCGGAACCCACCGAAAATTTAGTGCCTGGTAACATGTGTATGTAAAATTGCTAGAAATAGCATTTTAGCTTAGCATAATGCTGACAATTTACACATGGTTTATTTCTATTCCTTCTACTCCAAACTTACTTCTCTCTACTTACTTCTTGTATGAATGTAACACATCATAAGAAAGTGTTTCACTGCATCATTTATATGTATAAATGTTTTCCATCTGAAAGGACTAAATATTAAATGAAACAAATTACAATAAAATGCAAAGTAATTTCATCAGTAATCAAAATACTTTTGAATGTAACTATATTCTAAATACCAATTATTTAAATTGTTACTGCAGTGGAATATAGTTACTTATACTTTGTATTTTAAATATGCAATCCAGTTCAGATGTGGGTAGAGTAGCCACAAACTGTACTCAAGTAAAATACAATTAATTTAAAAACATAATTACTCAAGTAGAAGTAAAAGTACTAACATAAATAATGACTTAAGTAAGAGTAAGGAAGTATCCAATTAAACGAGTACTCAAGTAGTGTGTACTAGATAGAATGAGAGAAAGAGGAGATATTAGACAGAATGTTTGCCTGAGTCACTATTTACTTTGAGTGAATGATATATATATATATATATATATATATATATATATATATATATATATATATATATATATATTGAAAGTGAATGGTGACCGAGACTGTCAGTCCCTAACATTCTGTCTGACATATTTTGTGTTCCACATAATACAAAGCATCACACTGGTTTGGAACAACGTGAGGGTAGAGAAATGATGAAAGAATATTAAATTATGGCTGAGCTATCACTTTAAAGAGATTGTTTACCCAAAAATGAAAATTCTCTCATCATTTACTCACCCTCATGCCATCCCAGATGTGCATGACTTCCTTTCTTCTGCAGAATACAAATTAAGATTTTTTAAATTTGTATGCTCCAAAAAGTACATAAAGCCAGGCAATATAAAAGTAATCCATAAGACACCAGTGGTTTAATCCATGTCTTCGAAGTGATATGAAAGGTGTGGGTTAGAAACAGACCACAATTTGTCATTTTTTGCTAGACAGCAGGGGGCGATATGCAGAGAAGAATGTTAATCACCAAAAACACAAGAAGAATTTGAAAGTGATCTGTTTCTCTGTTTCTCATCCACACCTATCACATCACTACTGAGGATTCTTATTTAACCACAGGAGTCTTATGAATTATTTTTATGCTGATTTATTTTTGTTTGTTTAGCTTTAAAATGTTGCCACTCATTCACCTGCATTGTATGGTCCTACAGAGCAGACAAATTCTTCTAAAAATCTTCATTTAAGTTCAGTAGACGAAACAAAGACATACACATGAGAATTGTAATTTTTGGGTGAACTAACCCTTTAAGGGCTCTTGTCAGATCTGGATGAATTTGTCGATAAGAAGAGAGGTTTGGAAACATTTCTAGTAATTATTATAGTGAAAACTTGAAAATGTCCCACAAGGACATTATATATAATGCTGAAATATAATGCCTTCTTTCACTATTTCCTAGCTTTTAAAGTCATTCGTGGATTCTTATTTCAGTGTAATTACAGTTTTCAGTGTCATAAGTGTTTAGATCGTTAGGTCTGTACAGCAGTACCGCCGCTCTCTAAATGCAGAGAATGCAGCCTACGTAGGGCATCAACTCTAGTCGTGGAACACTCACTGTGTCTGAAACCACCCCTATCCACTATATAGTGCACTATTTTGAGTTTTCGCTATTTTGTAGGAGTGTCTGAATTCTGAGAGAGCCAATAATTCCCTACTTTTATTCACTCATTCTTACACACAATGCACCCTAATTTCCAGTGTACAGTTCAAGTACACTCGATAATGGTTAATTTCCCACAATCCACCACGGGGAAGACGCACAAGCTGGGAGTTTACTACTTCCCTCACTCCTGCAATGTTTTATTTCATGCTGAATGCAGTAAATTACTTTTTGACAAATCATTACTTGATTAAAATAACACAAAAACATATAGAGTGACAAAACATACAGATATATTTTAAAATGTACTCTATATTTGATCAAATGTGTTTACTCTTATATTAACACACAGTATATATTAAAAATGACAAACAGAATGAAGATTTATTGTATTAATATATTATTTAATAAGAATAACAAATAAGGCCTGCACCACGGCCTGACGTTTCTGCACCAGTCCCAGAGCTCCGACACTCTCGTCCGAATTCCCTCATTTTGTTTACTTACTGCTGATATATAGTGCACTAACTGCCATTCACTCTACAGGAAATAGTGAATGAGTGAACGATTGCGGACACAGCCACTATCGTCGCCACAGTTGCCTCACGCCCAAAAATCTCACACTCGCGCCCCCAGAAATGCTGTCTGTTCGCATTCCAGTTGTCGATCACGTGAATGCCAGTGATTTACACTTAACTTGGATATTTACATGGATTTATACAGTTAATCCGCCTGAAGTAGCTGCGATAGATTCCAGTACCCCCACGAGGGTGCGGATTAAATGCATAAATACTGCTTATGACATGCGGGACAAAGCACCCTGATTGCACACATATTGCTGCACTGATTTAAAAACTTAAAAACTGATGTCATAAGAGCCCAGTTACATTATCACCCTGAAAATGTCCATCTCATTACACAGAAAAGCCCATGTTAGAATTAGAGCCAAAACTTACCTCAGCGTGCTGCCTAAAGTTGGAGCTGTGACTTTAATCTTGAAATATCAGCTTACCTTGGTGTTAAATGAAGGCATTGCATGACGAAACTATATTTTTTTCACTGTTTGGAGCAAAGAAAGTGTTTCACTTTGAAGAATTTGATGCTGCTGCACTGATGACTTGAGTGAAAATCTGTGATACCGGCTCAGAGCGCCCGGAGCTGTGTGAACTTCCGCTCTCGTAAATGTCCCATTCAATAATCTCTCAATAAATTACACATTAATTCAAATTAAACCCAGAAATGTAATGATGGTAATGCCACAAATTGTAAAAAAATTAATTATAAATTGACTTGAGTGAGAGGAAAAAGTACCCACTTTTAAACCTACTGTAAAAGTAGCTACCCACTTTACTACCCACCTCTGATCCTTTTACATGTATTCCGTTACACCCCAACTCTGGCTACATGTATAGCTTCAAAGAGATCCATGAGCTCCAAATGGCCATTAAATATATAGGGAGCCCCTAACCTTAACCGTTCCATAACCTTAACCCTTTTGGAGGTGGCGCAACCCCTTTTTGGAGTAACCCTGCTCCCTTTTGTGGTATCCCTGCCCTCTTTTGGAGATCTGCCCCCATTTTGAGGTCTTTGGCCTGCAGCTATTCCTACCTGCCTAACCTTACCCATTCCCTAGCCTTAACACTTTACTTGACACTATATGATAATTGAGACTCTTGAATGATTTTAGTTGACCTAGAACAAATTTTTTTTTTTCAGGTAACTTGAAAATATAAATTAAAGCTGAAGTGTTTCGTTCACCAAACATAATTGCTAAATTAAACATTGTTTTCAAAAACTCCTTTTGGAGTAACCACGCCCCTCCCTCTTTTTGAGATCGTGCCCCCATTTGGAGGCCTGCAGCTATACCTCTTTGGATCATTCAAGTTTAATGTCATCTTTAGATTCATTACAGTTGTCAGCTGAGGGCGCTATTCTACTACTGTTGTGTTCTGTCGTGAGGAGCTGCAGAACACATCCGGTCTCAAAAAGTCAGATATTTACACATATAAAAAAAAAAAAAGTGTAAGAAAATTCGATTTTTCAATACATAAATAAATAATATGAACAATTTATGGTTCGTTGTAATCATAGTCTCATTTGAAAAAATTATAAATACAAAATAAGGTATATATATATATATAGAATACACAATAAGACTATGTATATAGTCTTATTATGCAGTGCATATACAAATATGTTATATACATTGCAAGGGAGTGTAATGGCAAAAGATGTACGGTATGTTGGATAAAGTAAAAATACTAAG
The DNA here is from genome assembly GCF_025860055.1 of Xyrauchen texanus. Classification (NCBI taxonomy): domain Eukaryota; kingdom Metazoa; phylum Chordata; class Actinopteri; order Cypriniformes; family Catostomidae; genus Xyrauchen; species Xyrauchen texanus. The sequence continues at coordinate 24,306,786 of NC_068309.1, read as the reverse complement.
CTGTGAATTGCACATAATTATTGTGCAATGGGGCAGTTTTAACTGTTCATGAGATGGATAGCCTGAGGGAAAAATAAACTGTTAGTGTGCCTAATGGTTCTGGTGCTCAGAGCTCTGAAGCGCCGGCCAGAAGGCAACAGTTCTAAATAGAAGTGGCTGAGTGAGTGGGGTCCAGAGTGATTTTACCAGCCCCTTTCCTCACTCTGGAAGAGTTCAGTTCTTTAAAGGAGGGCAGGGGGCAACCAATAATCTCCTCAGCAGTCCAAACTGTCAATTGTAATCTTCAGATGTCTGATTTCATATCTGAACCAAACCAGAGAGTTATTGAAGGGCAGAGGACAGACTCAATGACTGCTGAGTAGAACTGTATCAGCAGTGCTTGTGACAGGTTGAATTTCCTCAGCTGGCGAAGGAAGTACAACCTCTGCTGGGCCTTTTTCAGTCAATGTGTGTCTCCCACTTCAGGTCCTGTGAGATGGTAGAGACAGGGGCAAAAATTCCATCAAAATGTTGGGGGGGACAATAAACAATAAACATAACAATTCTCAAGAGCAATTTTTGAAGGGGACACCAAGGTTTTTTTTGTTGTTGCCCTGTTTGCATTTGTATTATTTTATTTCTTAAACAATTATTTTAAGAATATATCATTAACTGCTGCCACAGTGCTGTTTAGAATGTTGAGCTGGGTCAATATCGGGGTGTTCCTCTTAAAGTCCACAATTATATTGACTCCAGTGCTAGGCGCATCTCACTGTAGATGCTTGAAATGTCCCGCCCCTTATTGAAACAGAAAATATGATTGGTTCAAAAATATCCAACCGCGTCTAAAGCAAACGTTCTGATTAGTAGCTCAGCTGAGTCGAAATGTCTAACTTGCCCGTGCCTTTAGTTACGGTCCCGCCTCCCGCTGCTCCTTTAAGAGAATCTCTGTACACTTATTAGAAAATTAATAAATAAATAAATATGCCTGATATGCCCTACACTAGGCTACACTACCCTGGCCCATGCCCTGCCCCAAATGGCAACCTAAGCCCTTGCAGTCTTCCTCCGTGTCCAGACTTTGGTGATGTAAGCGAGTGTAGACCAATGTTGTGCTAGTCAGCAAGTCCTTGAGGGTGCATGAGTGGTAAAAGTGTGCATTTTAGCCACTTCAAGACTTCAATCTGATGACGTATGTTTACATTATGTTTTTACATGCAGTTCTACAAATTATTATTTGAAAAAAATCATAATTGATCGATAGGGTATAGGAACACTTTAAATGCACTATTGATCTTTTTAATTTTTTTATTAAAGAATTTCAAGCCACACTTCTGCAGGTATAAATACTGGTAGACCAAACTTTGCTATCTCAATAAATATAAGCAATCTTATAAGCTACAGCCATGTGCATTAAATTATTCTCTCCTATCTTGATATTTTTGGGACTCAAAATAATTATAAAATCCTCTTTGAAACAACACTTAGCAAAGGTTTATTGTTAGGTTACTTACTTTCATGAACGTAAAACTTCTCCAAGAAAAAATATTCAATAAACTGAATAGGGGTGCATCTCAGTCAGTTCCCTACTTCAGTAGTCAGGGCACTGATCAGGGAATCGGCCATTTTAAGGGCTGTCTCATTCTCAAAATCTTGTGCATTTTAGTGCACTGAAACATTCATTCCTTTAAAAAATCCACAATGCTCCCTGAAAAACTAGGGAGCATCACTGATCACTATGGGCAAATTCCAATCAAAAGTAATCATATGCCCTCCGAAGGGCAGAGCACTTGAAGTGGGTACTCTGAAGGGAACATGGGATTACTGTTTGAATATACCCTTCACTAGCATTCTTGCAAGGGTCCTTTGTGAAAAGATTCTTTTTGTAACTTTTGTTTAGAACAACCCTTTTAGTTGGCGTTGCTGTCCTTTTCTGCATATCGCGGCTCCATTTTGTGGCCCATTTAGCCCTGTTTCGCGGCTGGCCCTTTGGGAAAAGTCCCAGTTCTCACGATGGTCAGTCCACGCCTGATCAGTAGCAGTGACTTTTGTGAAGTAGTTGCTGTGGAGCCTGCACTGATGCGGGCTCAGCCGAAGGTCACATTGAGGCTGCAAAGGAGGCGCTCGCGAGCACCCTTCGTAGAGCAAAAATGTCAAATGAGGCAGGGGGGTCAAACTCGGTTCCTGGAGGGCCACAGTCCAGCAGAGTTTAGCTCCAAACCTAATTAAACACACCTGAAGCAGCTAATCAAGGTCTTGAGGAGTGCTTGAAGATTACAAAGATGCATTTTGGAACAGGGCTGGAAGTTTGACACCCCTGCCAATGTGATGAGATGCACGGGTTGATGGTCTCAGATGCGGAGGGAGCTCTAGAGGCGAGTCACTATGCCACCACGAGGACTTAGAGCACATTAGGAATTGGACATTCCAAATTGGGAGAAAAAGGGGAGAAAAAAAAAAGAAGGAAGGCAGACCTGATGAATGCACCTGAGCTGAACACAAGAACATTAAAATGCAACAGACTAAACACTGGTTAGGTTTTGAACTGATTTTGACTTACCGGACACTGAAAGCCTTTTCCTGTACAGTTAGGGTTCAGTTTTAGGGACTAATTACTAGAAGCGATGCTACAAATGTAACTATAATTTTCAGCAGCATGTCAGTAGTTCAGCTAGTTTCACAGAAGTGTAGCTTTAGCAAGTTACTTTTTTCAACAAGGTGCAGTGTAGCGTCAAAGAATCAAAGTCCCTTTCAAGGTAAGTCAGTTCAATCTGCGGCCATCTTGGAATGCTTCTCGGCAGCTATTTTCTATGTATACAATTGGCATAAATGTAAAGCTCCTATTTACTTGAATAAGGGAAAAAGACAAAAATCTCCAAAACGGTAAAGATTAAACCTACGATCAAAGAACATCTTTCAGATAGGCAGGGCTGTATCTAGTGGGGTGAAAGGTAGAAATGATTCTAGGGGCCCACAGGTACAGAGAATTCTAAAATGTATTTTTTAAATAGGAAATATGCTCAGAGCAATATACATTCAAGGGGCCCAGAATACTTTGCTACGACCTACAGATCAGTAGTAAAATCTGACAACAATGGTATCATAAATTGTGCTTCTTCAGCTTAGATCACACACACAAAAAATATTTTTTTGCTCATTCTCAAGTTAACTGACATGCATGTGAGTGAAACATTTAAAATAAACAATTAACCAATTCAATTAAATGTAACTTGGAAAGTACATTTTAGTCAGTTGATTCATTCGGATGGGTCATATCAACTATAATATACTAAAATAAGGTCTGTGGTAAACATTATTTAACTTTAAGTGGACATTTTGTTCAACAACATAAATTACACACTTTCATACCTCAGTCGAGAATTTTAAGTTGAAAAAAAAAAACATTATTTTAGTAGGATATCAAGTTAAATGTTACCCTAATTCACCTTAATTGTCACAAATGTTGTGAACTTCTGAAAGTAGAAGTAAATTATATAATCTGGTTGTTATATAGCTACTTCAAAAGGTGTTCTTCCTTAAATAGTTTAATAGTTTAGCTACCTTTTGTTAGTAGCTTGTGTAGCTATAGCTTCTTTTTTTTTTAAAGGCAGCTTGACAGTAGTTTCACTACTTTAAATGATGAGTATCTTGAAGCTTTGGAAGGTAGTGGACGCGCTCGGTTGTTGGCAGTATTTCGCCTCCCGGAAGTTCTCTGTACAGTTGCGACCATAGGTTGCGACACAGACGCGTGTTGTGTGACGCGATCTAGTGCGCAGCTAGGACAGTTATTACGGTAAAGGTACTGATGAGGGATGAGTCAGGCTAGATGATGCTGATGGTACTGCCATTTCATCAGCACATTTTCACAAACATCTCTTCATACCTAATCATGAGGCAATCGAGATGAATTTACAAACAATTTATGGGAAATATGTATTAACATAAAGGCCCCAGACGAGTATGGTTTTTCGTTTGGTTATTTAATGTAAACTCAAAGCGGGTACTAACTGCACATTTACGCTCAAAAACATTCGGGTGTGCTTGGATGCCTTGCCGGAGAACTGCACTGTACCACACGTTTACAGACCGAAAGACGGCGAAAAACATGGGGCTTACTATTGTCAGAAACTGAGAAGCATTACCGAGGTAATAACAACTATCATTTATGCGTTTAAATTAATTGTGTGATTTCCCTGGATAGCTTGCTATATCGGACTGATAGGCCTACAATAAATTCCTGGAATGCTTGTGCTAGATGTAGTCATTTACAAAGAACGCGATCTAACGCATAATAATATATGCTATGTTAATACAAGATTTTTATTGTGGAGATGGATAGCCTACAGGTCTATTTTAAAAACAGGTTCGGTCAGTTTGGGGACTCATGTTGACAACGAGTTTACTGTTTGCAAATTGCAGTCATTGCAATGAATACAATTTAGTTGATGGCTTGCACTGGCATAACAACAAATTAACGGTCTTGCATATGTACATTTAGAGGAATTCCTTATATTTGAATTTAAAGAATTAAGCCTGGCTGATGCAATTTTTTATTAATTGCATCACTTTAAATTGTTCAGGCCATACTATAATATTTAAATGTTTGAGAAATGGCTCTTTGAAATGAATAAATTAGAGATAAACAATAGGCTACTACAATTCTCATTTATTAATGTTTGATTATTCACTGTAGAATGTGCAGTTAAGATGCTATTTTTACCTGATCTAACTCCTAAAAGTGCCTTCAATTGGTGTAGCTAAATGTATTCAGGTCTATTCAGTAATAATAAATAATTATTTTATTAGAATAAAACCATGCAGCACATTTGTAGGTTAACTGATAGAACATATTTACAGTGTAATCTATAAAATATACATTACTGTACAAAAGTCTTATGCGTGTAAGATGTTTCACAAAAGTTTTTGTCTTAAGATGGTTATTTATATCTTCAGCTTTAGTGTGTAAATTGGAAATATAAATGTTAGACTCTCAAACATTACTTTTGCAAATAGAAATGATTAGAATAGAAGAACAGGAAGCCCTGCAACTGATATCATGGCCCCCACAAAGCCCGCCACTGAACATTGTGTCAGTCTGAGATTACATAAAGAGACAGAAGCAATCGAGACATCCTAAATAGAAGAACTGTGGTGAAATCTCCAAGAAGCTTGAAACATCCTATCTGCCAACAACCAAGAAAAACTGTGTCCAGGTGTACCAGGAGAATTGGTGCTGTTTTAAAGGCAAAGGTGGTCACACCAAATATTGATTTAGCTTTTTATGTTTACTGGACTTTGTATGACATTAAGCGATAAATGAAAACTATTTATGGTATTATTTTTGAAGACTCGCTATGCAACATTTTTCCCAAGTGCCTAAAACATTTGCACAGTACTGTATGTAACACACAGTAAATTATGACAGTAATCTTTTTGACAAAATTTTTATTTTTTTTAACTGCTATTCCTTTATAGATTACGTAAGAAATGGAAGCTATATGGCTGTACCAGTTCCGGCTGATTGTCATTGGTGACTCGACTGTGGGGAAGTCTTGTCTGATCAGACGCTTCACAGAAGGACGTTTTGCACAAGTGTCTGATCCTACTGTTGGAGTAGACTTCTTTTCCCGTCTGGTGGAGATTGAACCAGGCAAACGCATCAAGCTTCAGATCTGGGACACAGCAGGCCAAGAGAGATTCAGGTACATTTTGGACTCCTGTATTTCAATTAAGAAACCCGGTATCGAAAGTGCAGTTGTAATAGCCATATATAGTATACAACCACATTGTAAAGTGTTACCAGTTTATTATTAGTTTATTCTCTCAATATGTCTTTTTGTATCTAAGAATTTACCTTTTTTTCTGGTTCTTTATTCTCTGCCACTCTTTATTCCCATATTTTCCACCACCTGTCATATAGCCTATTGTCTGCTCTTCTCCACTGTCTGTGATCTAGATCTATCACAAGGGCTTATTACCGTAATTCAGTGGGTGGCCTGTTGCTTTTTGACATCACCAACCGCCGCTCTTTCCAGAATGTTCATGAGTGGCTGGAGGAAGCACGCAGTCATGTGCAGCCACAAAGCATCGTCTTCTTATTGGTCGGTCACAAGTGTGACCTGGAACAGCAGCGGCAAGTGAGCCAGCAGGAGGCGGAGAAACTGGCTGCTGCATATGGCATGTGCTATGTGGAGACCTCAGCACGTGACGCCATAAATGTTGAGAGGGCCTTCACCGAGCTGACGCGGGATATCTTTGAGCTGGTCAAAAGTGGGGACATCACCATCCAGGAGGGTTGGGAGGGAGTCAAGAGTGGGTTTGTGCCTAATGTGGTACATTCTTCTGAGGAGGTGACCAAGAGCGACCGCCAGTGCCTCTGTTGATCAAGTAACTCTTGCTGGTGTATCATGGCTCTTCACTGCAAAACCAGTGCTGTTGTTCTACCTAAGCTTGACATCTCCCACTACTGCAGCCCTACAAATACTCTCTTCCCTCTTTCAATGTTTCCTGCTCTCATAGTAACTTCAAGTACAGTTCTTATTCTCAATGTAAAATCTGTAAAGATAAGCAACAGACAGAAATCTGAATTCAGTTGAGCTTTGGTAAGTCTTCATCCACCTTGTGGCAAGATGGAACCAGTAGAACTGAGTTGTAAGAACTGGGTAAGTAAATGGTTGATGCATCTTCCAGACTGGAGATCTCAGATCTTCAAACACAATATCCAAGGGAATAGCAACATCCTTTAGAGCAAAGACAGATCCAGAGTTTACACCAAAAATTCACCCATTAAGGTTCTCTTCGAAACAAAACGTATCAGAGCATGTGCAGGAAGACCAAACCAGTCAAAACATAATATCTTCTCTCATTTGCCTATTAAGCTTCTAATGTGTTCAACTAAGGCCACATCAACACTAACAATTTTGTTACGTTTACACCTCTCACCCACACTAGGATGGTGTGAAACAGTGTTTTGAAAGCGCCCTCCATAACTGCATAATTTGGAGAAAAAATTGCATTAGGAAACTGAAAACAGATTAGTGTCCATGTGGCCCAAAGATACTCCTTATGGTGCATTTACATGATGTCATAATTACCATAATTACGGGATTCTGGCTTAAATAAAACAGTAAAAACCGCTCAGGTTTTCTTCAAATTCATAATTACAAGTTGAGATCTTCAGATTTTTTGAAAGCTTGGACCGTTGTGATTTCAATCAAAAAGATGACCGTTAAAAGTAGTTTACACATTTTTTATATGCCATTTTATTATAACCATTGTTTACTTGTGCACTTTTTTTGTTCTTAAAATTTTAAAGGAGCATATAAAGGGAAATTGATTAATGTTGTGATCAAATATGTCATCGACAACAAAGCCACATTTTGACCCATTTTGGCGTTATAATCATTGCCGTGAGAAGAATCTCTGAGTTGTCATCTTGTAATTACAGTAATTCTAACATGATGTGAACATAGCATTTATAGTTGCGTTCATTAATTTCCTGTAATTTATATTGGCATATATTGATTGTTTGTTTGGTGGGACCTCTGATTTGAAGAGTTCCACAAAAGGAGGAGCAATTCTGTTCCATTAAAGGAATATTCTGGGTTCAATACAAGTTAAGCTCAATAGACAGCATTTCTGACATAATATTGATTAACACAAACATTTATTTTGACTCATCCCTCCTTTTATTTAAAAAAAAAAAAAAAAAAGCAAAAATCGAGGTTCCAGTGAGGAACTTACAATGGAAGTGAATGGGGCCAATATATAAACGTTAAAATATTCACTGTTCCAAAAGTATAACCACAAGATATAAACAATATGTGTGTAAAAATGATTTTGGTGTGATAGTTTGATAACCGTTTCTGTTTAAAGTTATAACCAATTTTACAACTTCTTTGCCATGGCATTGTAATGTCAACAAACCCTTAAACGATGATTAAAACAACTTTACAGCTCAAATAATACATTTGAACAGAAGAATTAATGCAATTTAGAGCTTTTATAAAATTATAAGCTTCACATTTCTGACTTTAAACCCTCCAAAAACTGGCCCCATTAACTTCCATTGAAAGTCCCTCACTGTAGCCTCAAGTTTTGTGGTAATCAACATCAATTGACCTTAACTTGTATTTAATCCTGAATATTTATTTAAGCCTTGTTGTCTGACAAAGATGAAGTCAAATTATGCCTGTAGAGACGGGAATGTGATAGGTACTTTTAGTTTTATTTTAGGAATTACCCTCTTGCTTTTCACATATTCAAAATGTTTCACTAAAAAAAATTAAAAGATACATAATCATCAATAAAACTCAAAGAAAAACTTGGAGCCGCATTTCCAGTTTTCTACCCTAAAGTGGTTTGAATGACATCCAGGGACTTCAATTAATTTTGGAATTGGTTCTTCTTAACAAAGTCCACTTTCGTAACTGTTGCCTGTCACTTGAGGTTAGTAGCTGCTAAGTACTTTTTTGACTACCGGCTAACACAATGTCATTTAACCCACTGAAATGACTTAACAGTGTATTTACTGATCTTGTGAGAGACATGGATGAACTATCAATAAAACAAGTTACTCAAAGACTTTGTGCCTTGAAATGGTTTCCTTTTCATACATTTATATTTTGCCTGGTAAGACATATTTAGCTATAAAACAAACAAACAAACACAATAATTTTGATAATAATTTTATTTTACAAAACATGAAAGTGAGAATGAAGAATGACAACGGAATCTTTAAAATACAGATAATTTTCTTTGTACATGGCATGAATATTTACAGTTAAAAAAAACCCAGACAGACAAAATGTATATTTATATACGGAAAAACAAACACAAATAGTCTTATCTCAAAGGCATGCGGCTTGGTATGAGTAGATATCTACCAGCCACCTTTGAGGTACATTTTAAACTTCAGGCACTGTTCTACTGGAGATGTACTTCTCCAAAATGAACCAAAACTTTGCCAAATGTAAAAGCCTGGGAACCGACACAAATGCTTCTTTGAACACTTTGTTACATGTTTAATTTTACATGCCTGGTACATGTAAACAAAAGCATTTCATTTGATTGTGAAACACAAATATAATAGTAAAGCTATACAAAAATATGTTTCTAACCAGTAATGCGTTCATATATAAAGACAAAAATAATATTGGTTTTAAACAACATGCATTTAATTTTTAAAGAGTCTTTCAGCATTAGCTGTAATACTAATTGCTCTCCAGTTAGTTTACAGTTTTAACACAAATTCATTTGCACAGCCAACCAAAAATGGTTGTAAGAATGAGCTGAATCGTAGCATCCAGAAAGGCTAACACATCAATTCAATCAGATATCAACTGTTATAGATAACATAAAATAATTAACAAGTATGACTGAGCAACATAAACCTGTATTCTATATTAAAATTACCCTACAATATACAAACAGAGGATATAAGGTAACATGAGCTTAACAGCCAAGCTGCCAAGAACAAGTTTCAATGGAAACTAAACAAGATTTGGTGAAAAAAGTAACATCCTTTTTTCACAAGTATCTACACCTTCAGATATGAAAGAAAGGCCATTCAAATTCACTTTCTTTAGGTAGTCAGTCAGGTTTAGTCTTAACCCTAACCTACAAAAGTTATTTGGATTCCAGATTACCCTGACCAAAATATCATTGTTACTATTATTATTATCGTTATAAAACCATAAATTAATACGGGGTCTACCATCCGTGAATTAGCCACAACCCTCGTTCCAAAACGCCACAGATCAAAGATTCCATTGAGACCATAGAGCTCAGAAAAGCTGAGTATTCCCATGGTTGTCAAACACAACAGTAGCAAAATAGTGCCCCTAATTGACAAATATTATGAATATGAATATAGCATATCCTCAATTATGAGGATGCAAAAAATGATTGACAGGCAAAAGTGGCAAAGGCTGCGGCCCGTGCTCACATTTCTGTTTGCTGTTTACAGACTAGTGCTGTCAAAGAGACAGCAAAGATATCTCAGGACAATTATTTCAGTGATATCTATCAGGGAGTAGGGATATTTTCTGCATACTATTCCATAAATATTTTTTTACTTATAGCACCTTTAATTTCATTATAAAAACAGTGGTGGTTTATACCATTCTACCACAATTATTGTAGTAACAATATTCGTAGTAACTATGCTATTTTGGCACAAACTAGTTCAAATGGAACGTTTTTATAAAGGTTATCTGGAATTCAAATAACTATTTTACAGTTTACTGAAGTTAAATTTATCTAGTTTAAGTACGTTTGGTAGATGGGTAAAATGTATATCTATAAGATGTTAATGTAGTTTTAATGTAGAAACAAAAATCTGTATTTTGTAAAATGGAGTATGGGGAACACATTCTCTGGCACATTCTCTCATAATCCATTCAAAACTCACACATACGCTTTAATTTATTCTTATACCATAATGCCCAATACCATTATCCCAAAATATAGTTCTTCTATTTGTATACTCTGAGAACTCATTGACACAGGGTAAAAACCGCACTTTTCAGAACTTCAGAAGCCTCATTTTAAATCTAAAAATGCATCAAATTTTTCAGTCATTTGAATCTTGAATTTTTGTTTGTCTTAACAGTAACCAAAGACTACAAATACTGTCTTCCGGTATTGCCATTGAACATTGTTTTAAATGCACTTGCATTCTGCACTTAGAACACTAGAGGTCCCTATAGTCATACATCACAATCGCATGCCACATGGGTGGAAGGAGACCATTTTGGAATTTGCAGCAGGCAAAGGCTTTAGTGCACATCCAATGTGCTTTGAGCTAGATCCTTTAAAAAAATGCAATGTTTACAGGTTCACATATACCCTGTTTACAGTCAGCTCATTGTCTACCAGACAATATGGCCATTACAGTACTTGAGATTAACAGCAGCTGCCCCAGGGACATCTATCTACAGTACTGGGGGCCAAGGCAGCATAACAACCTCTAACGGATGCTACAGAAAGACGCAACTCTGCAACACTCTTTAAGGTTCTTCTAAAAGGAACATTTGCTATTATTTTGAGAATTGAGATGTTAGGGGACAGTCTATACAATAAATAAGCAAGAATGACTTTCACATTAAATCTGCAGACTTCAACGGAAATATGTAGTGCAGGACACCTAACACGGCTTGAACGTCTGTCTTGTCTTGCGATCAGGGAGAAATCCCCTCCACCTCACTCTCCTCCCCACCTAGATAGATGGGGCTTTTGCTCTGAAGAGGGGGCTCGTATTTTCGCTTGGAGCTGTTCATGGCCTCGGTGCTGTGCCAGATACCATAGCCGAAGTAGATTGCAAAACCTGAGGAGGAGAGGAAAGGAGGGAAGTAGGAGTTTTGGAATGAAGTAATTAAACAGCATGTTATCTCAGCAAGTAGCTAAATGAACAGATGTACTAACCGATGCCCATCCACACAGTGAAGCGGCACCAGGTGGCCATGTCCAGCTGCATCATGAGATAGATGTTGACAAAGACACTGAAGAGAGGCAGCCAAGGCAACAGAGGCACCTGCACAGAAAAAGATATGAACATTTTCTGATTGTACCAAGGGGTCAAGGTTTGGCTAGTAAGCGTGGGCTGTTTGATCCTGCTGGTAGATGCTATATACAATTATGAGAGCAAAAACATCTTTCTCCATTGATGGCCATTCAATAGTAGCCATTTATTCTGACCAAACTATTTTTTGCAGGCAACACATAAATGGCAAATATTTCATCATATAATAATAGATGTTTTGCTAGAGCTCGATTTTTTGGAGGGCTCTTAAAAGTGTGAAATAGGCGTATATTTTAAGAATGCACCAGCCAAGCAACTGTGTTTGAGGTGAATGGAAATGCTCTGGATAGCTCTCTCAAGGTATTATAGAACTCCTTGGTCTAAACAAGGTGTTTTCAAACTTTTTGATGTCAAGGAGTCCCAAATATGAAACCACCTTGCAAGGGACCTAAAGGTCAAAATATATTTTTGTGTATAAAGACAAAACAATATTGAGTTTGATATTATATAAAACAACTTAAATAATTAGCTTTTATATAGTTATTGTACTAAAGACAAAATAAATTATTTAAATATTATCTGAAGGAAAGCACTAATGTATTGTCAATTATTGACAAAATTAAAGCATCGGCTATAACCATTGATATAAAATGCCAATATCAACAATCGGTTTTTATAAATAAATTCTTAACCATAGCATGATCGCATAAGCATTAAAATGCGGATATGAAAATTAATTATTAATAACCATCAGTTTAAGTACATTTATAGCATTGAATAAAGTTTACAATTTCTCTGTATCAAGAAATACCTACCAAAATAAATGCAATCTGAAAAAAGTATAGCATGTTGAATATAACAATTAATAATAAATATACAGTCCTGGGATGCTTTTTAAACAGTATTGAAGGAGAACCCATCTATGTTGGGCACTTATTGGCTGCTTTATTATTTGGTCATCAATTAAAAAAATTATAATAATAATTTAATAAAATGTTAGTTTTATAATTAATTTAATTAATATTAATATATGGTGACACAATTATATTTTTGTCAACAAAAATAATTTTAAACATTTAAGCATACGCCTTCAGATCAAAAGATTTTTAAGATCATGAAAAACATTTCAGTCAAGCGTTTCAAAACTTTTGACCGGTAGTGTGTGTATATATATACACACACACACACACACACACACACACACACACACACACACACACACACACACACACACACACACACACACACACACACACACACACACACACACACACACACACACACGTTGTGTTTCCATGTTTTATGGGGACTTTCCATAGACATAATGGTTTTTATACTGTACAAACTTTATATTCTATCCCCTAAACCTAACCCTACCCCTAAACCTAACCCTCACAGAAAACTTTCTGCATTTTTACCTTTTCAAAAAACATAATTTAGTATGATTTATAAGCTGTTTTCCTCATGGGGACCGACAAAATGTCCCCACAAGGTCAAACATTTCGGGTTTTACTATCCTTATGGGGACATTTGGTCCCCACAAAGTGATAAATACACGCTCACACACACACACACACACACACACTACTGTGCAAATGTTTTAGGCACTTGGGAAAAATGTTGCATAGCGACTCTTCAAAAAAAATGCCATAAACGGTTTTCATTTATCAATTAATGTCATACAAAGTCCAGTAAACAAAAAAAAGCTAAATCAATATTTGGTGTGACCACCTTTGCCTTTAAAACAGCACCAATTCTCCTGGTACACCTGGACACAGTTTTTCTTGGTTGTTGGCAGATAGGATGTTTCAAGCTTCTTGGAGATTTCACCACAGTTCTTCTATTTAGGATGTCTCGATTGCTTCTGTCTCTTTATGTAATCTCAGACTGACACAATGTTCAGTGGCGGGCTTTGTGGGGGCCATGATATCAGTTGCAGCGCTCCCTGTTCTGCTATTCTAATCATTTCTATTTGCAAAAGTAATGTTTGAGATTCTAACATTTATATTTCCTATTGACACACTAAAGCTGAAGATATAAATAACCATCTTAAGACAAAAACTTTTGTGAAACATCTTACGTGCCTAAAATTATTGCACAGTACAATGTATATATATATATATATATATATATATATATATATATATATATATATATATATATATACATACATACTGTATATTTTTTATGTTTTTCATTGTAATATGTAAAATGTGAGTTCTACTGTTTATAACTGCAAAAACATAAGTGCAAAAATGTTTTAGGAGTGCAAAATTACCCCCCACACACACACACATAAATTGTCATATAATTGTTTTTTTCTTATAGGCCTATTTATCTTTCATTGTGGCAAAATGTCATGTGATTTAAATGTCAACAGATCAAATCCATATTCAATGGAAATTATTTATCGTTAGAACAATTAAATCGCTTTTTTTTGGTACATTTTTAAAGCATAATAAATATGCAAAATATCCGTATCTGCCTAAAGACTTTTTTGTAAAAATCAGTATTGCATCAGCCAAACATTTTCATTTCTGTGCAATCTTAGTTATGATGAAAATATTTAGCCAATTTACTAAGCTGTCAGTGCATTTTGTTACCCAATAATGAAGTAGTTAAATGTATACATTTAACAATTTCATTAAACTGAATAAGCAATAATGACAAATTCAGTCATTTTTTTAATTTTATTTATGAATACTTTTTCTTTCATAGAAATGTTCGACGGGCCCCCTAGACATCTGCTGAGTTTATGAGCTCATTTTCTTTTACATCACTTATGTTTAAGCCAAGAGCAATCACAAAGAATTATGGCATAATAAAAAGCCATTATAAATAATAATCAGGACATCTGGTACCTTGAATGTGAGAGCTTCCTTGCTCTCAGGCTGTCTAAAGATTACAATGACACACAGGAAGCACAGCACGGCCAGAATGACACACACCGTCACCCACACGATCTCGCCATTCATCATGGCCTCCAGACGCACAGCCAAGACCACACACAGCACAGTTATCAGCCCAGCTAGGCAGGAAAGAGGAAAAAGTATTTAGTCCATGGACTCAGAGTCAGCAATTACTTAACTGCGCTCAATACAACAAAATAACTACAAAATAAATCTACGACTAACAATAAAATAAATGTACTGTAAATAACACAGAGACACTAATATACAACTTGGTCATTTTAAAATACTCACATATTTTTCATCAAGTGATAAAAAAAGACATTTTCACTTACAGATAACAGCAGTTGTAGCATAGACAATAGTTCCAGAGGTTTCAGTCGGCAAGTCCTTAGAGGGAACCAGAAGGAGTTTCAGGGAGAACTTCTCTTTGCGAGGAGTGTCATCCAGCTCTACGCCGTATTCATCTCCGCTGTCTCCACATACCGCCACTTTCTCCCCACCAACTAGTTCCACTAGTTTCTCAGTCTGACTGGAAGAACTCAGGTTGCCTGGCTGATACCTACAGATATGAAGATTGGTCAGATTGGTCAAACAATAGATGAGGCAGTGGCAGTATTTTTAAAATTCATCACAAAGCCTCATTTTTAGACTGTTCAATATTTTAGAGCAGAGCATAACTAGAAAAATATATATTTACTATAGAAATGTATGTATAGACATTTCAAGATTTTATTACATTTAAATGGCTTCTACAGGCCTGGATTTCACAAAAACACATTATATTACATTAAATTACATATAGTAACAAAAATGTCCTGTTTAATTCTAAAAGTCAGAGAAATGGTAGAAAGAAACCATGACTACCATATCAAGTGGTCCTGGAAACAACAAAACGCTACAAAAAGTGTAGAATATAGAATCTTTAAGCATTTTAGGCAGAAACTACTATCAATGTCATTGTTTTATCACATTGTATATGTAGTGCCTAGCTGAACCTGCCTGAGGATGAGAACACACACAGCCACCAGAGAGTAAGCCAGCAATGTCCCTATGGACATGAGGTCAACCAGTGCAGCCAAATCAAAGAGAAATGCCATGAGAGCTGAAAGAGAAGAGAATAAACAAACAAGTTTTAAATCTTAATCGGACATAAATAACATATCAACAACTTAAAGAGGTCTAACAAAACAAACACAGAAAACGTCTCCCACCTGCCACTATTCCAGACACAACAGTTGCCAGCAATGGTGTTTTGGTTCTCTTGTTCATCCTGGAAAGGGAACGGAAGAGCAGCCCGTCCTCTGCCATAGCGTAAATCACTCGAGGCATGGGGAACATGGAGCCCAACAAACTAAGGAACAAGAAAATATTTGGGCTTTTGTAAATCAAGCTTGACTTACAATAGAGATAAAAGCATAACAAATAAAACTGTAGGTGCCGCGTAGTGCCATAATTTAAATACACATTTTTATTTTTTTAATAAACAATCGATGTTCATACACACAAAAAACTAAACAAAATCTCTAACCTTGTAGAGAGGGCACAGAGTGAACCCACTGCTACAATATAGCGTGCTGGTGCCCAGCCCACGTAACTGAAGGCCTCAGGCAACGGACTTTGGGTGTTGAGTTTGTAGTAGGGCATCATGAGTGTAAGAGCAGCTGACACGCCAAAGTAAGCAAAGAAGCAAATGAGTAGAGACGCCACAATGCCCACAGGGATGGAACGCATTGGGTTTTTGGCTTCCTCACCTACAAGTGAAAATAAGGTAAAAATGAGCCACATCATTCACCACACAGATGGCTTTAGAAGAGAAAAATTAATAAGTCATCTATAATTGTGACATTTAAGAGACATACTTGTTGTAGCAATGCAATCAAAGCCCACAAAGGCGTAGAAACAGGTGGCAGCACCAGACAAGATTCCTCCGAAGCCAAACGGAGCGAATCCGCCTCTTCCAAATATGCTTTCTACCTGTCTGTGAGAACAAAGTAATAGAACAGTGTTAGATCTTTCTTAGTGAGGATGAAAAAAAGAGAGTATTTTGGGCAACAAATTCACATTAATTCACCTCCCCACTTCAAGAGATCATCTTAATAATACTTCTTCAGAAGCAGCCTTTGGCAAAAAGACAAAAGTAGTAATAGTTCATGTTTATTCATCTCACAAAACTCACTCTTGTTCAGTGATATTGGTATCATTGACGAAGTCCTGATATGTGAGGTTCCAGTTTGCTGTGTTGCCCTTAACAAAACCAGAGATGATGACAAAGCCCAAAACTACCAGGTTGATCCCAGTGAAGATCTTGTTGACCAAAGCAGACTCGCTTGCACCAAAAGCAAGTAGTCCTGAAGGGTAAATCACACACCAAAATGTTGTTTAAATATTGTAATAATTTCACTTCTTCAAATTAATAGAAACATAAATAACAGAATAACAGACAGCTGATAATAGAAATAAAACATAATACGTAGAGATAAACAATTAGCAGGTCATCTTCATTTATTTTATTTTTTTTATAAAATTGTAGTTACGTGAAAATAATCAAAACATTACTGAAACTTGTGTAAGACTATGTTACAACATAGTGTATACAAATTGGTTGTTTATTTCTGCTATTATGGTTGTTAAATCATGAGTAACATTGTATTATTAATAAGGCCGTAACACTCTATGCAAGAATGTGAACGCAGACAGTTCTAGCCAAGCAAGGTCAGTTTGGCAGGGAACAAAAATATCAGCAAAAATAGCATCGAGCAGAGAGAGTTGTGTTTGAAAATGTGTCAGACCGCATGATGCAAGTATGCATTGCATTCTCAATGTTTCCACAAGGGGCACTACATATACACATTGCATTAGAGTGAGCTCTCTGCTTCTCCTGTTTACTTTTTCAAGCCAACTACTGTTGTGTCCTAGCAGCCGTTTGAAGATAATTTTGCTGAGTAAGTTGAAGTCAATATATTTATAGCAACTTAACTGAATAAGAACACATCCAGTTTAATGACACACTCTTTTGAAGTTAACGCAAAGTATGTTTTTGACCTTAGTTTGCTCACCAGTCAGTAGAAGGATGAGAATGAGGGCAAATAGGTCTGGATATTCTGCAAGAACCTTCCCAGGAACCTTCATGGCCATGGATGCCTTAAAAAAGGTAGAAATCTTCTGCTCAATCAAATTATCGAAAGTGGAGCTCCAAGCTCGAGCCACACTAGCTGTACCTGAAAAACAAGATTGTTACAATTACAGTCAAAGAATTTTGCTCTCTCGAGTAGGTAAACTGGCAACTGAATGCCTTTATCTAAGTACTGGACAAACATACCTATCACGTACGAGAGAATGAGGTTCCAACCAGTTATGAAGGCCCAGATCTCTCCCACTGTTACATAGCTGTACAGGTACGCTGACCCCGTTTTAGGAACTCGAGCTCCAAACTCTGCATAGCACAATCCAGCCAGCATGGAGGAGAGTGCAGCCACAAGGAAGCATAAGACGATAGCAGGACCGGCTTTCTCTCTTGCAACCTCCCCAGCTAGAACGTACACTCCAGCTCCAAGTGTAGAGCCCACACCAAGTGCCACAAGATCCAGAGTGGAAAGGCAGCGAGCAAAACGAGTTTCCTCCCCAGAGCAGTCCAGCATACGACGGCGCAGCAGCGCATGTCCGAAAGAGGCCATTTTGTCTACCATGGTTAAACGTAGAATGTGGTTCTGAAGGAGTAACAAATCTGGAGAGGTTCTTGGTTGTGAAATTTCTAGTAACTCTCCCTTGCTCAAATGCCTATAAGAACACAGAACAGGAAGGAAGAATTAGCCTCATTTGGGTGTGTGATAGTAAGTTGCACAAAGAAAGCATCATTCAAAGCTGGTTTTGCTGTAACTGGTCTAATCAGAGCATGACTGATTCTGCTGTACCTACTAGACACCTTGCCACATTTCAATGAATGTGCCTTTTTGAAATGCAAACCTCATACCATAAATTCCAAAAGCAAAATGAGTTCCGTCTAAAAAATTTTAAAAATCCTCCCCTCTAATTAAATAAAAATCTTCTAAAATCTAGGCTAATATGCACTCATCCTGATAAAGGGGTATTCCTAGAGGGTGAGTCAGGTAACAAACAAAAATGTAATTACATTTACATTGAATTTTCAGTGAGAAGTCCTGATAACTACAAGGCAATAAGGGGAAATAGTGGAAATCAAGGCTACATTTATATGAGCAGACAGACAAGCTCTACAAGTTCCCCAAGTATTTTTCTCATTCATTTTCTTTTTTTTGCTATATAGGGAATTCATAAAATGCCATGAACCAAATCGTGTTTGGTGCAATTTGTTGATTCTCTGATTGGTGGATTGTTTCCCTTTACGATCCCTTTCTTCATTAGGAATTCTGCTAATTATTAAAGTATTATTTTGAATAAAGTTGAAATGGGAGCATATAACAATGATAAACAACTTGAATGCTCACTGTAGGTCTATCTTAGATTTAAGTTATTGTTAAAAATCATCTTTCAAATGGAGAAAATGAATACTTCTGGAACTAGAATGCTGCACTCCAAGTATGTTTGAAAATTTAAAACCTCGACAATTGTTAACGTTAATGAATGAAAATCGATTGATAATTAAAAATAATAAACTGTAAGTGGTGAACAGTTTAAGGCATAAAATACAAGACATATTTTTCTTCAATCAAAGCTTTATACAAAATTTGATTTTGACTGACCAACTGTTCTAATGCAACCTTGAAAACATCTTTCACGATCCTGTCACTGTCAGTCTGTGTTTTTGTGTGACAGGATCGTGACATAATTTTTCTATGTCTGTCTTGTGTTTCATTTTTTGTCTTTATTATGCCACGATCCTGTCACTCTGTCAGGCTGGGTTTTTTGTGTGACAGGGTCATGACACTATGGTTCAGTCAGTCTTGTGTTTCATGTCCGGAGCATGGTGTATGGATCTTGACTTCCCTGTCTGGTTCTGTTGCTCCATGTCTTGTCTTTTATTGGCTTGAGTGCATTGCACTTCATCTTGGCGGCAATCGTTGTGTCTGTCTCGCGTGACCACAGACGCACTGTGTTGCGCTCGCTTTGCGCGGCATGCCTGGGTCGTGATCGGTCTTCACACTGTGCTGAGGTTTGGTCACTTCGGTAGGAGCGATTGGGTTTATTTGTGGCCGAACTCTGGCACAGATATCTTGTTTCGTGTTGTTTGCCTTGTGATGTACGCTTAGGCTTTGTCTAGTGTAAGAACACATAGCATTGTTCTGCTGCCATTGCCATGCATTCTGTCGTCTTATCTGTCAATTGGCATGGGTGCATATTGCCTTGGTCGTGGGTGCTCGTGCCATCCGGGTGTTTGTTTCTTGTGAGAGCACGTGGTTTTGTTTTGCCTCGTGTCTCTCAGTCCTCCGTCATACCCCACCTCTTTGTTTGCCTATTTTAAGTTAAATTGCCTCACCTGCCCTGCTACTAACCTGTATGATTTCCTCTATATTTTAGTCTCCTCATGTATACTGTCCAGTGCCAGTTAATTTTGTTCTTTGGTCTAGTGAGTTCGTCTTGATCTTCGGTCTTGTTCCCATCTGTCAGTCCTGTGTATTCCTTCTTTATCCAGCCCAGCCCATCCTTGTGTTTACCACCCAGAACCTAATTTTTTCCCCTTCGGGGTAGTATGAGTTATTTTTTGGATTAATAAAACCTTTTGTTTTTTCACTGCGTTTGGGTCATGCCTCTGCTGATATCTGTGACAACATCGAAATTGCATCACCAAAATATGATTCATTGTAAAAGGAAACCTGAAAACATGAAACAGAAGTATGTGCATGTAGCCTACTGTTAAATATAATTTAAATAAAACACTAAAGAAATGCAAGTTTTGGTATTTTCCTATTTTATTATCTTTAGTTCGGTGTATTTCTATAAATTATGTTGTACCTGCAATACTCTCCCGGTATTAACTGATGTGATTGTCTGTGTGAATGATACAGGGAGACTAGCGGATCAGCAATGACTTTTGTCATGTACTAACTATCATGGTTTAAGCAGTAAATGTAATGTTCATCTATAGAACAATGCTCCATCTATATTGCTGACAGGATGTGACATTCATGCGCAAGTATTTGGGGTGAAATTTATTAAATCTGTGATTGATAAGCTTAAATTGCTCATCAGTTATTCATTAACACCCCTACCTCTATGTACTGACTTACTCAAACTCCTTATCAGAGCTGTCCTTACAAAAATCGAGAGCGCATACAAACTTGCCGCAAATTCGACACTGATTATTTTCACGTGTAAATGAGCTTTGTCCATTGTTGCCAAAGATTTGTTGCAGGTTCACCGCTGCTGTTGAAGAGTTGCAAACTTCTGGCAAACATTTGCAGCGAATCACATGCTCATTTACGTGTGAAAATAATGAGTGACAAATTTGTGGCAAGTTTGCCAGAATTCTAGATTTTTTGTAAGGTGTCTGATTCGAAAGCACTGCCAAGAAATGACATGGCCGTGTTTATGTCAGAGCGAGCAGTAGTAGGCTGATGTTGACTTTAAGTATTGAGCAAACAGTTCCTTACCTAGGTCATCGTTCCTACTGGTGACGTATATAGTGATGCATGTTCCCAAATCATTATTTCTGTTCAGACTTGAAGAGGAACACAACAGAACCTTGAGTTGCAACAACAACTTTCAAAATAGTACAAACTCTTTCGCAACAGCGTCAAAGGAAGCTAGGAACACGGAATGCCCCGTTTGTTCAATCTACTTACATTTTTGCACAAATGCTCTAAAAATGTTATGACTTCCCATCCCATGACTAAGTTCTAAGACTATGCGTGAAAACTAAAACAATGAAATTGTAGTCTTTCGCTAAAAATGGCTTGATAAAAGTTATGGAAATGCTTGCAAAACACTCTGTGTCCGTGGATCAAAGAAAGGTTTGACAAAGAGGACATAGCAGGGGCAGAAAACAAAAACATCCCTGTAATTCAGCATACAATAGAGAGGCTGAAATAGACTCTTTTTATCTGCAAGTGGTTTGTTTCACTTGGCACAGCAGCTGGCAAGATTCTTATAGGTTTGAATCAAGCTCAGCCCAGGCAAGAGCTCAGAACTTTAAGCCACTGTGTGGCCTTACACAACACATACAATGACTGCTTTCTTTTGCTACTCTCTGGCATTGTCCGAAATGGTGGTGCATACACATAGAACATGTTAATGAGCTACCATAAACAGTTATGTAAATAAAAACTCTCTCACCGAGAGCAAAACTAACATATCTATCTCTCAAGAGTGTGGAAATTTTGTCTGCCTTTGTAGGTTGGCGCCTAAAGCACTTGTGGTGGGTTGAATTTGACAAAGGTTGAAGAGTGCATGGATTGCAGTTGCCTTGAGAATGTTCTCAGTGTGAAGTCTCCCAGTCTAATCGCCCAGCATGTCCACTGCTCTCAGGAGTTCAAGTTTTCTTTGTGGGGCGTACATGTACAGTGTACACATCTGTGATGGGCCAAAGTGAGGCCAGCTGTACTAATCTCTTCCTTGTGGTCTCCACGAGTTTGGCTGGGTGACACGTAGGTGAAATTAAATCTGTAAGGGGTTTGATCTGGCCATGAGAA
Organism: Xyrauchen texanus; assembly: GCF_025860055.1. Lineage (NCBI taxonomy): Eukaryota > Metazoa > Chordata > Actinopteri > Cypriniformes > Catostomidae > Xyrauchen > Xyrauchen texanus. Next base: position 24,284,770 of record NC_068309.1, on the reverse strand, counting down.
ATTCATGAATGTCATGACGTCTGTTATACCTTATCCTGAGGTAACTGGCACACCAACAAGTGTGCAAACACATTTTTGTTGTAACACACTGACTTTAGCTTGGCTATACCGCTTGGTTTTGAACTCTAGACATTAAAGCTTAGACAATGTGACTATGTTATAGTTAGAGGGACAGACACATATATAGACTTTGACGAGGATAATCAAGCATATTAAAAATCTAAGTAACCCACCCATGAGTGCATGAGATGGTGGTGTTATCGAGTGACTCATTGGGCTTTTCTCAAAATAAATACCTCAATGGATTTTAAGAGGATTACATAAAGACCTGCCAACCAGTTAACCTTCTTAACGGGAGAAAGAGGACTTCTATTGGTTTACATTAGGTCTTGTTTTTGTTTTGGTTCTTTTTCACCCACATACTGCTTTTTGTACTATTGCAACTATGGTATTGTGTTAGTATAGTCCAACATCTGAACACTACATTTCAAACACCTCTTAGAAGATCAATTAGTACAATTCCCCTAATACCACAAATGAATTTGGGATATACTGTAAACAGGTTCTGTGACAACGCTTGAAGGTAGTTTGACCCCTTGAGAAATATGAAATGCCTATTCAGATTACAGATAAATACAGTTATTCCTCATGACAGGATTTGCTAAATCCTTGCAGGAACAAGCGTTCTCAGGTTCCAGTTTTCACTAAATTGGGGACAGTAATACTTCTGTATAATTGAAATCTTTTAAAAATCTAGTTTAAAACACACTTGTCAAGTTCGTAGAAATGTATTCTTTGTGTCCAATTTGGTTTCATAAATTGTACAAAAAATGTATTTAATGACTTTAAAAATGTCAGGTAGTGCAACCATTGAGTAAAAGATATTAAAGTGCTTAATTTGCACCTTGAATACATGATAGTGCACATAACTTAACAATTATGTAAAAAACAATGAATTTTTGAGACACGCATATAAAGAATATGACCTGAACAAAATGTGCCTTTTCATAAAAATTTCAAAATAATTTATTTTTTCCACACCCTACACACAGAGGCAAGATGGTCTAAAGGGATCCTCTCTGTTTTATGTTTTTTTTGTCACATGACAACAAAATGGCAAAACTTTCCATACAATTTTTCATAATCAACTAGTCGGTCGGTTGTTCGAACGACAATTCAACTAGTCGGTGTTAAATATAATAATGTATAATATAGGCTCCGTTATGATCACGTGACCCCAATCAGATGCATTTCAGACGTATGTATGGACGCTAATTGAAGCATTTCAACATGGCAACTAATGTTTATAATAATAAATATAACATCTTTTTGCACAAAACTATTGTGGTAAAAAAAATAATAAAGGCTTCAATACAGAGCAGCACAAAACCGCTTTTGTGCATCCTGAATGCAGAATGATGCACTTCAGTGTAAACAGAGAGCTTGGAAGAGATCTAGTTCATGACATCAAGCAGGTACATTTTTTTTTACTGCTCCTATTTAAGCAGTTTCAGACAGAATCAGCAAAAGACTTTAATCTTATCACAGCACCTCACAAATATGGGAAAATTACTCACAGCCGAGGATTTAACATCAAACGGTGATCGTCTTGTAATGTGTTGTTGATGCAGCGCTTTGATGGCTGTAACAGCAGCGGTGCTTAAATTAACTAAACTTAAAGCATTTAATGTTCACAAATGTTCTTCCAGAGGGTTTTTCTGTGCAGACTTTCATTCACTTTTAAGCACAGCAAGCTATAATCAAGCAAAAACAGTCTTTAAATTGCATTTCTCAATTAATATGAGAATTGCATCTCCAATTAAAACCACCACCATTAAAAATATTAATGTTAGTAGTTGACCCTACTAATTGACTAGTCAGTTGTTGGGCAACTAGTCAATTAGTCGACCACCATGGCACATCCCTCGTTACGTCACCTGACTTTGATTTGGTGGACAATTCTTTCCATTTTTTTAAAAGAAATATTAATAAAATATTATTCTGCACTACTCTTGCCAACATGTTTTTTTTTTTTTTGAGAATTTCAGCATTTATCAAAATTATAACATTTTCATCATAGAAGAGGTGTATTGAAGTAATTGTTTGAGTGAATTGCCCTTTTAATGTATTTTTGAGCATCACGTCATTGACCCGCTTAGTAACCCTATAATTGATTTAGCTCAGAGGCTGAGAACACAATTATGAAATGATGAAATCTGTTGGCACACTGACATTTAATAGTCTGCATGCTGTGCATATAAACATAGAAGGGCATAAACATCTTCTCATATCAAACAATGAGATATGCTGTTGAGAAGGAGATACGATCAAACTGTTTTGGGGACTGCAGGTTCCATAGACCTTTGGTGCCATATTACAGGTAAGATATCAGCATGAGAGCATCATTCTTGAAGCACTCAACTGGTCATGGTTATGAAATGGTCTTACAGTCAGGCTGCACATACCATTTGGAATTAATCAAGCAACCCCACCAAAAGCTAACATAGTGCTATTATATGGTTCCCTTCAAAAGGACTCAATACAGCCAACATGAAGACAGCCACAAGACTGAGAACAGTGTGGCAACAAGAATACATGTGTGGGTGATCTTCGTGGGTTGGGCATTACAAATGTGAGGCACAGTCAAACAGCAGTGTTTGAATAAGATGTAGGTGTGACATTTGGCCAGTTTGAATTGGCTTCGGTCAGTTTTGGGGTGATGCAACGCTTACAACAGCTTCCGGGACAATGACGCCCATTCAAAACGTGTCTGCTGAGCGGGAACTCGCGTGGATGACTGAAACGCGTAAAAAAACAAAACACGACGTTTTCATAAATATTTAAAATATATAATATAGTAAATGTAAGAAATTAAAGCTATGTATGTTAGAAATGTAAACGGAAATTTAAATGGATTATATTTGGAGTAAGACTGGTCATTTGCAAGCTCGTTTACTTCACTTATAAATAATCCTGCAAAAATAACATAGTAGACGGAGCGATATCTGTAAACTGTTTTGCACCCACATAGTTTCAGTAGATGAAATTAAATGTAATTGTTAAAACTAAACATTTAATAAGTTCCGATAATACAAAAGACATCAATGTTTAGTACGACCAGTAGGGAATTAATATATATATAATAAATAAATAATATTTCTGGCGCCATTTAATAATAGATATAAGCAATTTCTTAGGATAAAAGGGGAACAAATTAATTAAAGAGGCTAGTGATCGCAGATGCTCATGTACATTGTTTTTCCTGCTGACAAGAGGGCACTCGCTAAATTTAGTTGTTTAACTATTTATATTTTAATTATTTTGGCATTAAAAGACCGATAGATGCATGCAAATACGGAAGGCTGACATGAATTTCGGAATTGTGGGTTCAATTGAGAATATGATCACATGCACGAGTTCGATTGCATCAGACATTTTACAGTACAGTACAATGAATGATGCGTCCTGGAGTCAAGGTGGACAAATAAGAAAAACTCTTACACAAAGCCTGTGTAATAAATGCAAGTGAAAATTTACCTCTTTGGTCTCAATGTGCGTTGTTATCCTCAGATTGCTGTGCTACCTTGTCTCTTAGCGACTGTGTGCAAGTGATAAACCCAAGGGTAGGGGCTTCGACATAGTGTAAACAAACCGTAAATACGCCCCTTTATCCGCCCACTAGCTGATGTGTCCAATCATCTTTCAGGGGGATTCCATTCAATTGCGCGTTGAAAAGGTCTCTGGCCTCAACGTGTAAATTGTTGTTGGTTATACTACAATCACAAACTAAATGAGGAGCTGTTTCTTCAGCAAAACCACAAAATGAGCAAGTTAAAATAAATGATATGATTGAACCTTATGCTTTTCTTTTTTTTTTCTGTGTATATTACTTCATATTTTGATGTCTGCAAATCCATTATATTGTTTTATGTTGTTATGATTGTTCATTATAAAAGATACAACCATGCTTAATTTCCTTGATCGTTTATGTATGTATGTATATATAAGTTCTGCAATAAAAAAATCTATAGCTGACACTTCGCATATATCTAGAGAGTTGCGCAGCTTAGCGAATGACTATGTTTAATTTAGAGAAAAGTTGCTTATTGATGGTTTAGGAGAGCTGTATGCCGGTATGAATGTCGAAACACATCCTGGATTGTTAGACTCTCTGCAAAACGTTTTCCTGCATATTCTAAATATGTGCGAGTCAGAGCGTGCTAAGGTGGGACGTCCATCTTATTTGATTTCGATAAGTACTATTGAGCTCTCAACCAATGATGCACTGGAGCTACATAAGGACCGCCTCCCTCATTTCCATGTTGCACACAGAAAAGTAAAATTAAATACATGTATAAATCAATAAATATATATGGAAATATATAAATATAAAAAATAAATGAACACATAAAAAAAATGCAAAATAAATGAATAAATAAAAAAAAGTAAAAAATAAATATAGAAAATAATAAAGGAATAAAGTCATTAAGTCAGGAATAAATGTAATCAAAAACGAATTATATTTGTTTTATCAAGACATTTATTCCTTTATTTATTTTTTATTATTACATTTATTTATTTATTTATTATTTTTGCAGGTTTGGGCCTCCATAGACAGCGGCCAGATTCTAGCAAGTCAGTTCACTGTCGGCCATCTTTGGAACTCTTTCCAGTCATGCCAGTTCAGCTCCAATCTACTTGAATGGGGAAAGACCAAAATCTCAAATACGGTTGGTCAAGATTACGATCGAAGAACATATTTCACATCAGCATTAAAATATGACACTACTGGAATCATAAATTGTGATTCTTTACCGCATATTACGCTAAAAAAAACCCCGCAATTTTCCCATCGTATATAGCTTATGCGCATGCGCGTTCCAAAGTTGATTGACAGGTGACGTCTATCTAAAATGTGATTGGCTCTTTTAACTGTAAGGCTGGGACTTCCTTTCTATATCCGTTGACTGTTGGGCGCTCCAATTTGTCCCATTCATTTAAACAGAAGTGGCCCATCTCTGCGAAATGCTCTCTGGATGAACGCATATGAACGCCACCACAAAGTTAGAAACTATCACGAGTTGGAAACTCTTTGTCAATTTAAGAATCACGGCAGAAGCTTTATTATTGGTAATAATTCAGTTTTACTTGAGTTCGTTGACTGTGCCGTTCAGTTTGTATGCATTTTTTGTACTGTTAAAGGAATAGTGCACCCAAAATTAATTATTTACTCACCCTAAAGCCATCCCAGATGTACGACTTTCTTCTGCAGAACACATTTTATTTAGAAGACTGTTTCAGCTCTGTATGTCAATAGAATGCAAGTGAATGGTTACCAAAATTTTGACGCACATAAAGGCAGCATAAAAGTAATCCATAACACTCCAGTGGTTAAATCCATGTCTTCTGAAGTGATATGATAGATGTGGGTGAGAAACAGATCAATATTTATATACATTTTTGCTATAAATAAAGGCCAAGTAGGGGGCATATGCATGAAGAATGTGAATCACCAAAAACACAAGAAGAAGAATGTAAAAGTGAAAGTTGAGATTGACTAGGCAGGGAGGAGAATTTATAGTAAAAACAGACTAAAATATTGATCTGTTTCTCACCCACACTTATCAAATTGCTTCTGAAAACATGGATTTAACCACTGGAGTCTTGTGGATCAATTTTATGCTGCCTTTCAGACCTTCAGATTTCTGGCCACCATTCACATTAATTGTATGGACCTACAGAGCTGAAATATTTTTCTAAAAATCTTCATTTGTGGTCTGCTGAATAAAAAAAGTCATACACATCTAGGATGGCATGAGTAAACGATTAGAGAATTGAAATTTTTGGGTGAACTATCCCTTTAACTGTACTACGTAACTTTGTTCTGTGGTTGAACTTAAAATTGCAAGCAATTTGCGGAAGAACACTTTATGTCAGTCTTGTTTCAGCACAAGCACTTTTGCATAGAGAACAGGGGGACTCAATCACTACTAGTATATTTGAATATCATTATTCAAGTGTTTTATGTACTATTAATGTTTGTATTGTACTACATTTATCAATTTAAGAAGTGAAACTGGTGAAATGTATTATTTTTATATTATAGTGTATAGCCTCAGTTGATAATGCAAGTGAACCGTAATACCACAATAGTATGTTTATACAATGCACACAATAACACTGTAAACTAAAAACATAAATTGAGAATTAAATAATGATGGAGATAAAATATACTTTATTAAACATGAAAATAATATGCTTATATATGCAATATAGCAATTACAGGAACTCAATTTCAGAATTTCGTGCCAAATCCATCTCGACAGCTCAAAATACAAATCATTTTGAAAGGCTTACTATAGTGAGTCAGCTGTTTAGAAGACTGATTCTTAATGTACTCAATCAATAATGTCATTTTGTGAATTTATAACCAAAAAGTTTTACGTAGTGCAGCTTTAATGAAGAATAATGATAAAAGTCACCAGAAAATAAGCCTCACTGAGCTGGTTAATGCTGCGACAAGTTTTTGCAACAAAACTATATTTCCCATCATTGCCACACAAGAATGATAAAATATAGATGAAGCATGAATTAAACACCTAATCCATGGCTTTGCACTTCATTTTGTTGCATTGGTGCTAAAAAATCTTCCTGCCTTCACATGTTTGTCAAATGAAGAGAAAGAAAAATTCAATTCCATAACGGGTCTGTTCTTTCCTAATTAAATCATTTGAACGCAGATCACATAGTATTTACTATTTCCGAACATCGTAAGAACCAACTTCCGAGGAGGACTTGAATCCATATATAATTTTTGGTAATGAAAACTAGGTTGTGAGGTCTGAATGTCCTAGACCACATTCATTCCAAAAGATGTCATTTCAATGTTTCGTCAGTTGAAAGATCAACACCAGTTATAACAACATTACAAGTCAATTAAAGCCTTTCCCTCAGTCAAAAGGACACTTTGTTTGAACTTGAGTACTCAGAAATTGAACTATTACCAACATAAACTTATGGAGTTGATCAGAGGGTTTTTTGTTATAGAGCCTTTGCTCATGTGATCCCATGGGGAAAAATGATATAATAACTACATGGATATTGTTACATATCAGTTTGCTTTCTCACACATAATCTTTGTTTGATTATGACAGAGGCCACTGTGTCTTGCATGTACAGTATATGGGTAAGGGAGGTTTGGGCAGCGATCCGAAAGAAAAGGGGCCTACCAATCGAGGAAGATTTAAGGTTTAACATTGAGCACTTTTAATACTGGCCGAGCCCAGCGGGTTTAGTATGATATCCAATTTAGCTTTGCTGTTAAATAAAATAAAAAGTGATATTGGATTTCTGTACCCTGTGGCCCTTTCTGAGGTGTAGTGTGAGGGAGGTACTGTCTGTGTTATAAAATAAATCTCCTCCCATTGGCCTGGATAAAGTTCATCCTCTCTTCTAAGCAGGGGGCCCATTACCCGCATGAAACATAGTCTTCATAATCTGAAAAGTTTCCAAGAAATTAATTAGGGGAAAAAAAGAACACTATTAGCAGTATGTGCTCATTCATCAAACTTTAGGCTATAAAGAGAGATGTTGGCAGAATCATCGTCGAGAGGGAACATTAGAAAATTGTCCTGGGCCCTTTCAATAGGGAGCCCCACGAAGGTCCTCTATGGCAGGGTTTTAGAGAAAACAGTATGTGTGTGCACTTACATTCTCAAATCATGATTTTTATTTGTATTCTTCAGACAGCCATAGTTTTTAACTGTAAGAAATAAAAACAAATCTTGATGATAATTATCTAATCTTTCTAATTAATAGGAATTGTAAGTCACTGTTCTGAGTAAAGCTGCTTTGACACAATAATTATAGTGAAAAGTGCTATACAAATACATTTCTTCAGGTTTATTCATCTCACATACTCTTGCAGTGTTTAGAAAAAAGACACTTGATACAAAGTAAATATATTCCACGTAATGTTTTAATTATTTCTTTAGACTTTAATACAATGAAAATAGAAACATTCTGTCTTTATAATATCATACATAGTATATCCCTCACAATTTGAAAGCCCTTGCTCTATGGTATAGTCTACACAGTGGGCCCAGGGCAGAGTGGGCCCCATCAAAATTGTGTCTGGGCCCCATGATTTTTAGTGATGGCCCTGGATGTAGGTCTACCATTAATTTAAAGATTATCAGGTGTTAATGCATGTAAAATGTCATCTTTGTTTGTTCTCATCCAGACAGAGAGTCTGGTGCATATCCTCATTTCTTGTTTAATCTTTTTCCATCCCATCAATTTGACTGAACATCAAGTCTCACATCATAAAAGAGCAGTTACCAGTGGAAACCAGGTCACAGCCTTGCATTCTGTGATCTCATCCACTGCAGTTTCAGAGTTAACAAAGCCCTTGTAATCTCACGTCTGTCCATATGACTGCTTCTTTTAGCACGTTTTTGTAGGCAGGGTTAAATTCCATGCATCAAAGAAAGCCTTGTTGTCTTTGACATTGGTGGATATGTTGTGTCAGTTTGTGTAGATGTCAAAAATATCCTGTTTAGCTTCCACATCACGGACTAATGAGTCGATCATGCATTATGCGCAAACTCAGTTCCAAACTACTGCTGCTATTGTTTAAATAGACACCTGAATGCGTAAAACTGAATGGAAAGTGTTAATGAACTTAATGAATACTTATTCTTATTCTTCCCTGCAATGTTAATGAGAATGGGTGAGGCAAGCCCTCTTTTTACACCTGAGATTGCTTTGGGTGGTCTCTGAACAGAATTATAGCCTACTTAATAAAGGATTTCTGATTGATATGAAAGGATAAAACCCTAATTCCTTAAATATTGAAGAATCTAGAAAAACATTATTATTTAAAATGCTAAATTATAAATTGTTGGAATAATGAAAAGGTTACAGTGAAAATAAAATCATCTGTGAGCTTGTTTGTCTATTTGACTCCGCTGATTACAATCAACAATTATAGTATCCAAGATCTAAATTAGGAACAAACTTAATCCTCCAAACACGCCTTATGCTGTCTGTTTATCCACATTCAAGTAGTGCGTCCACAGGTTAGTTTCAGGTAGAGTTTAAGCTACATGTTCACCAACACTTTCCCTCCCCTACTAGTAGCATAATCCAGTCAGATCAGAGGAACTCACATAAGAACAAGGGACAATATAAAATAAAATGTTCTTGAATAGAAAGGTCTTAAAATGAACATGCAAGTTTATGTTTAAAGAAAGGAAATGTTTACTTATGCAGTACATGCCCAATCCTTTCTGCCAAATAAATTTACTCAGCGCTGCCACACTCTGGTTGAATTCAAGAAAGCAAATTTTGATCTGCCTAGTGTTTAAGGAATGTTTGGTGTTCAATACAAGTTAAATGAAAAGTTCACCCAAAAATGAAAATTCTCTCATCATTTACTTACCCTCATGCCATCCCAGATGTGTATGACTTGCTTTCTTTTGCTGAACACAAAATAGGCCAGCTCTGTAGGTCCATAAAATGCAAGTAAATGATGATCAAGTCTTTGAAGCTCCAAAAAGCAGATAAAGGCGGCATAAAAGTAATCCATAAGACTCCAGTGGTTTAATAAATATCTTCTGAAACCATCCAGTTGGTTTTGGGTGAAACATTACCAAAATTTAACTCATTTTTCAATTACTTGACAGCAGTCTCTTTGGTGATCATGATTTCAAACTCCATTATACTTCCTGTTCATGCCTCAAGCACTAGGAAGTGTAATCAGCTTAAAATCATGATTGTGTCTGGAGACTGCAATGTCAAGATGTAAAGTGAAAAAGGAGTTATATTTTGGTCTGTTCTCAACCAAAACCAACTGGATTGCTTCAGAAGACATTGACTACCTTTACATGGACACCAGAAAGTGGCTTATTGCAAGAAAGAAGCTTTTCGGTTTATATACACTATATAAGCTGGATACTATTTAGTCTTGTATACATGTGGTTTGGTCAGTAATCAGCTTTCTGCACAGCAACATAATTTCCCCAAATCGCTTATGTAAATAAGTAACATAATATCCCAGGAAGACTTCATTATTTGTATTCCCCGTTGCTTCACTTATTTTCCATATATTCGAGTTGTTGCTGTGTTTGTTTCCTTCAAATTCTATAGCTACCTGCTGTGTAATTGCGCTGCAATAGTGGGGATTCCCTATTACATAAAACTCTGGGATTCCCCCAATGTACAAGCATATAGGTGAACGCCATTGATAATTTACATGGGTGTGTAAAATGTGTATAATTTATATTGTATGTGCTTTACCCACTGTTCTACTTATTGAAGGGGTCCATTATATGATATTTGTTATCCGGTCTGTTCACACACATGCACACTTTTCAAAAACCTGTTAGAATGCCACTTATGTGTTTACACAACCACATAAGCCACATTCTCTGGGAGAACCTGGATGTGTTAAACCGCTTTCTCTTAATAACAGCATAAGGAAATCTGTGTTCTTGTTTCAGAATGCTACTTACTGCATATTTTAGTATTTTAATGTTAAAATGTTTAATGTTGTAACAAAGATTTTTAAACAGAGGGGGACGAGTCAAGAATATTCTCAATGGTAATCAACATTATGCTACAAATAGTGTCAAACTACACTAATTTCATTGAACTCAGAACAATCTTTTAATAACGCAATATGAAACTGCGTTTGTTCACAAATTAGATTGTATTATAAACTATTCAAGAAGACAATGTAAGTCATATAGCATGAACAAAACACAATCAGAGAACACAGTACAGGAGACAGCGGAGGTTTATTAATGGGCAGAAATGACGGCTATCTGTTAAAAATCAAATAGAGCCATTTTATTTACACATACAGAAAGTATAATAAAAAGAGATAGAACATGACTATTTTTTTTCAAAAGAGGGCTTATATAAATGTAACAATGTGACACATTTTGTCATAATGAAATTCAGTTTTTCACAGTGATTGAATATGTACATTCCCAAAGCCTGACTTGTTACACTGACACTAAACAAAAGGAAAAACAATTTAAAATGGTTTCAAAAGCTTTGTAACACATATTTCATAATTTTAAAGAATACTAATGAAACATGGAATGTGATAAAGGAAGACATTGTCAATGGGCAACCCTTGTTTCAGTTCTGTCTGAAATGCTACATTTTTAGTTAGTATAATCTTGGAGCCGTACCGTATCACTATTCAACAAACGCACTAAAGATTTGAAGATGTTGAGGTCAATTGTCTTTGTAGATTGCAACTTTAATTCCAATTATAGTCTATAACTTCTCGTAGCATTTTCAGTATGAGGTCTATGTGTATACAGTTGAACTTATTAAGAATGCCCATTACAATGTGTAGTATGGAATACCATACTAACCTGACTGTCTTCTACTTATTTATTAATTAGGAAAATGGGTAGGTTGTTGAAGTTTAAGCCAGTACTTTCAACCAGATTTAAGCACAAATGGGAACATTTTTAATTTTTGTTTAAAGATCAGCACAAAGCATACTGTACTTCTTCCCAAAGCAACTGAGTGTGTGAGGTATAAATACAGCATACATATGAGTTTATCTTCAGGGTGAAATAAGTGTTATAGTCTAGCTCTATTTGAGAAAAAAATATATACAAGATATTATGGAGAGCAGCCATGATAAGCTCTGATTGATGTGCAGAAAAGAGCTGGTAGAGCAGAAAGGTCCTGGACAGGGAGGGGGGCTTACAGCAACCTTTGGATTACAGGCCAAGGAGCAAAACTATTAGAGATCTTACAATGGCAGAGCGTATTTCCTTTTAAAGGTGCACGCAGTAATTTTTCTAAATATGTCATATTGGACTTACAATGACACCTAGCGGCTTGGATGCTGCATCATACTAACACAACAGTTTTCAGTTACATATGCCACTGTAGAAATTCACTGCTCACAGTCAGCCATGATTCATTTAATCAATGAGTGAAAGTGTCCAATAACAGGGCGTTTACTGACATTAAACGAGTAGTATTTGGATGGTCATGTGATTCTAACTTGGCAGCCCCCATGAGGAATAAAGCAGCTTTTATAAGGTCACTGATGAGAGTCTTCATCTCATGTGATTGGTTGTGAATTTATACATGTTTCAAAATTATTTTTCATTTCATGTGGAGTAAAACTTTTTAAATCTGGAAAAAATTACTGAGTTCACCTTTAAGTATACCACATTTAATAATTCAACATTGTGTAAAACAATACTGCCTTGGTTTATTGTGATTTTAGCTCCTATTTTAACCAATTTATTTAGAACAAAAGAGAACAACTTGTTTGGACAATGATAACAACAAGTAACTTCATGTATTTGATATCACTTTTGCAGGCAGCCAACTTACCTAAAAAAAACAACAACAAAAAAAAACAGACTTAACACCACAAAGCATGCAATCATGACATAGAGCCAACAACAACTTTAGCAGATAGATGTTGACTGGTAAGGTCAATGACAAGCAGATGCAAAATAAAAATTAGCAAAGCAACAGAATTGAATAACATTAAAGAGAGTTGCAAGTATGACCATTAGATTACATTTCCCCATAACACTGCTTTGAATTGTTAAAATTCATGCAAATAGTGTTTTCCCCACATCAGTTAACAACATTTGTGATATTGAGAGTAAATAAAAACAAACCTTACTTCACTCACACCTAAAATGGAAGAGAGAATAAACACAATAAGTATTTATTTCTGATATTATAGAATCTCCAGCCAGTGCTCTCTATTATGCTTTACGTTATTTACAGACAAACATCACAGGCACAAATCGATGAACACAGGAGGTAACATAATATAGTCATTCAGAGGAAAATGACTGAACTTTGGCAGAACGACTTTTACACAGTTGGCGCATATTTTGTCCTTTTCGGAAGAGTCTTTGGATATTACACACATCCTAGAGTTTAAGCTCGACACAAAATACAGGTCTTGCGCACATATTTTATACCAAAATAGGAACATTTGATAATAAATTACTTTATAATCAATTTGGGGGTAACAATCGAGAATATTACAATACTTCCAAATAGTAGTTCAATATACAGACCTTTGAACATTAGTAAATGCCATGCAAGCTAGACAAGTATTATTGGTGGAATGTGTAATCTGTATACTTAGCAGGTCTGATAGTTTTTGATACAATAATCTTTGAACAATATAATTATTTATTTTGTATTAACATTCACACAACCAAGTCTTGTCACATAAAATTGGATTAAAAGGCTCAAATCTATTCCTAATCCAATGTGTCTGATAAAACGAAGTGCATTCACTGTGTGGAACTTTAAGAGTTAATCAGATTGAAATGCTGTCAACATCACATTATTATGAGATGGTTCTTTTCATTGCATTGGACAGTTAAGGGAGCAAGGAGCAACATTCTCAAGTTCCATTTGTCAATTTTAACACAGGCTAGTATATTAATGTCCTGTGCATTCATCATTCAATAACATACCGCTGTTTTACCTTTTTGTATCAACATATATTAATGACTTTAAAATACAAGTTTGAAACACCACAGATTTTTTTTTGAGCTTATGCCTTTGACAAACAAGCTTGACCACTCATTAACATTAATTTCCTAATCAGCTGCAAATATCCTTATGTATTGCTCCCTTAATATTGTGTTAACTCAATGATTGATCGTTTGTGCCATTTGGAATTAAATAAAATACCCTTTCGCGCTTGGACTCGGAAAAGCACTTGTTCTCTAACAGTTGCCAGAGAGGACAAAGATATGAGCCAACCTCTTCACTTTACAGTGCTATAGCTTCATGTGTAGGTATATAATAAATACACATACACTAACAATTACATTGTATAGATATAAATAAATACAATGTGTGTGCAAAGAGAAACTCAGTCAGACACCTGTACAAAACATGATCTGTCATATAAAATCATGTCCTGCATGGTTCATTATACATCTAGATTTACTTGGTGTAAAAATTAATTTTACTCAGCAATGTTAGCAGATGAACGGAATAGAAATCATACTGAAGACCCCCCCCCGCCTCCCAGTTCAGAAAGCCCTACTGCCGTACTTTTCCGGGAATGTAGTTCCGGTCAATACTTTCATCCTGCAAGAACATGTGAAGACAGCGTTCGTTCTGGGCCAAAGGATGACCTGCAATTCTGAACAGGAATAGGAGCAAAACAGTTATGCGAACAATACATAAAATGAGGTTGCAGTTAAGTCAAACAAATGCATAATTATAAATATATATTGTGATCAAATTTGAAAAGCTACCATTTCAGGTCCTCCCAGATTATAAACTTGCTTTATTAGTAATCTCTTACATTATGCTTGATTGCTTCTCTTGAACTTCATCTAACATTCTGCAGTGGAGTGGATAACGACAACACAGTGTATCATTTCGTTGGCTAACCTGTTGATAAATTGTTCAAGGCCAGCTCGCCTCTCCTCAATGAAGGACTCTTCAAAAATACCCTCATCTCCACGGAAGGGGAGCTGTCTCTTCAATGCCTTACCAGGCAAAGGAGGCACAACAATCTAGGAAACATTTTCATACATTTTAGACACAATTCAAACATGAACAGGACAGAATCTAAAGCTACACAAAAAAAGGCTTTTTAAAGTTGAATACTTTAAAGTGCATGCAATAAACAATTGCTGTTTTTTTTTCATTAAATTTACAATTATTTAATGGTCTACATTTTTCTTTTAAATTCTGGTTTCTTTCTTAGAATATCTCAGCTCTTTAGGTTCATTCAATGCAAGTGAATGGTGTCCAGAACTTTGTAGATAAAAAAAGCACATAAAGGCAGCATAAAAGTTATCCATATGACTCTAGTGGTAAAAGTCTTCAGAAGCGATATTATAGGTGTGGGTGTGAAACAGATCAATATTTAAGTCTACCCAGTAGATGGCGATGTGCAAAAAGAAAAAATGTGAAAGTGGAGATTTACAGTAAAAAGGGACTAAAATATTGATCGGTTTCTCACCCAGTCTTAACATATCACTTCAGAAAACATAAATGTAAACACTGGAGTCGTTTGGGTTACTTTTATGCTGCCTTTATGTGCTTTCTGGATGTTCAAAGTTCTTGTCACCATTCACTTGTATTGTATGGACCTACAGAGCTGAGATATTCTTCTAAAAAAATCTTCGTTTGTGTTCTGCAAAAGAAAGTCAGTCATTCACATCTGGGATGGCATGAGGATGAGTAAATAATGAGATTTTTCTCAATTCATTTTAAGGGTTCCAAGATTTCGTACCTTGCTGTCTCGTTCCAGTTCATTCTTCAGCCACTCGAAGTCACTGTATCTTCGTCTTACACAAGAATCTTTCATTTTAAAAATGGGAAGATTTGTCTAGATTTCAATAGGGAAAGCAGAACAAGTCGTATTAATAGTTGAAATGTAACTATCACAAAACTAAATTTCTCGAATATTCAAGCACAAGACATTAGAAATTTGAAACAAGTGTGCATTTATAGCGATAAAGCATTTAAAATGACAGTTAATTATAATGCTTTAGATGCAAAATAACCAAGTCGCAGGACGTTGTTTATGGTTGACAGTACCAGCTACATTAGCTCGGAATCCGTCGATCTACTTGGATCAATCTTGTTTACACAGAAAACTGAATTAAAACAAACAAACCCTGCGGTTCACACAATAGCACCCCATTTGTAAATGCTTTGAGGGTGTTTATTTTCTCAAGACTCTTTTACGTTGGTTGAGGCGTTGGTTAGCACGTTAGCGCTCAAGCTAACTAGGCCGAACCGAGCCGGAGCCTCTCACACACAAACACGTCCATTCACTGAGCCAGCATACCCTCATCCGGACTTCATAAGTGGTGAACCGATTGCGGCCGACGCCTATAGTCTGAGGGTCGTACACGTCGATTTCCAGAAAGTTGCTGGGGGGTCCATAAGCGTCCGTCAGGTCCTGCGGTTTGGAGTTTAACCGGCGAGTATCGGCCACTGTGGCTTCGGACATTTTTGATGACTTCTTTCAGACTAACTACGTCGAGGTGTAGTCTAGGACACGTACGTTGGTTTTGATTAAGACATTAAATCGATGGAGATTAAAATGGGCTAGGTACTTTTGCGAATGTAAAATTCGTATGTGCCCAGTTCAGCAAAACCACAGGAAGTCCGAGATGCGATGTTTAGCAGTCAACGTAATTCAGGCGACACACACGTCTTGCTCATTTAGCCAATATAATCTTTTTTTTTGCAATGACTGACAGGCAATGGACCTATAAGGTATGAGAAGGCTGCCAAGAGGGTAGGATCTTCAAGTTTTCATAAAATATCATAACTGGAGAAGAAAATGTGAATGTGTAGAAACGTAAAATAATAATAATAATAATAATAATAATAATAACAATACATTAATTCTAAAAAAATTGTATCGATGAATTGAATTATGTGTTATATATATAACACATAATTCAATTCATCAATACAATTTTTTTGTATATATATATATTTATTTTACCACTGTAACAGATGTGAGAGCATGCATTCATCATTCAATAACATACCGCTGTTTTACCTTTTTGTATCAATTCTAATGTGTAGAAACATTTGTTTAATTGAAATGTTAGAAGTATAATATTGATATCCTTTTAAATCTAAATTCATATAGGCTATTTCCCTTTCTATTCTTATTTTAGATTATGGCCACTTACAAAATAAATGAAAGCTAATATCATCATTTAATAAAAAGATTTACTATTTAAATCAGATTTGATTAACTCCTGATATGTGCTGCATTGTCCTTTTCTGATAGATACAGGATATTTTATTAAGATACATTTTAAAAAGATTGTTACTGCACTGATACTGTCATCCTTTTGCCTCTGGAGGGTGCTAAATAGTGCTGTAACCCTGAAACATTCATAATCTGAACATATCGTGTTTTAATGTTTTTTATTTTTTTTGAGCGATCAGAGTTGATTCATGACCAAAAAACACCCAAAATTGAAAATTATTTGTGCATGACTCTAAAATGTTACCATTAATAAAAGACCATTTTGTTCAAGCAAGCCTTTGTATTTTGATGGGGTACTAAAGGAATATTCTGGGTTCAATACAATTTAAGTTCAATCGACAGCCTTTGTGGCATAATGTTGATTACCACATCTTTTTGTGGTAATTATTGAGTCTGGTTTCTGTGTCATGTCAAAATAAGTGTTAAAAAATACACAAAAATGAAACTGCCGAACACTTGAATGTGGGTGAAATACTTGAATGATAATTCCGATACCATGTATGGCAGCATTACTCCACCATTGGAGCAGATTACTATCACACTACTGCTGCAGGTAATCACACATTCTCTCTCTCTCTCTCTCTCTCGCTCTCTCTCTCTCTCTCTCTCTCTCTCTCTCTCTCTCTCTCTCTCTCACTCTCTCTCTGGTACACACATGTACTTTTGTATCCAATAACTTGTTAGAAACGGCCCAAGCCTTTTCTTCATATCGCGGCAGTATTTTGTGGTCCGTTCTACATAACGCGGCAGATCATTTTTGCTTATCACTGCCCATTTGGCACATTTTGCAGCCGATCCACCAGCCCGCTTGTTTCTCCTGCTGGCCAGTCCGCCCTGGATCGGCCACAAAGTGCGTCGGCCCACCAGGAAAATGCCCGTTATGACAGATTGCCAGTCCAGCCCTGGTGACCAGTGAGTACACATGCCTACCATGCATCACCATAAACATCTCTAATTCAGAAGTTACACATGTTTGTGTTGTTTTATGCTCTGATTTGGTCACAATATTACAAAACATCTGTGATGACCCCGTCTGTATGAATCTAAGAGCTGCTTTTAAGAATACACAGAAATCAACTAAGGCATATTAGTGAATAAGACTAATCAAATCTGATAATCACATTATAGTCATTTTTTATTAATCACAATGTGTTATAATTATGACATACCTTTATACAGTCTGGTTGTTATGAATAACCTTGAAATAGTCCTATGTGCAATACGAATGTTAGCCAGTTTAATTGTATCCGACTTGATTGTGTTATAAATATAATCGACATGTGTACAGATAACTGAAATGTCTGAATAAATGAGCAAAGACCCCAAGTGTTTTTATTTGTGTTTTCTCACTTTATTGCTGCTTGTCTATGGCGAAATGAAGCCATGTCACTTAAAAGATAAAACTTTATTTAAAGAAATTACATTTTGGTTCTGGTAGTTATACAGCTGTATCACCTTTTCAAACATACAGTGACATCACATGAAACAGGGGAGAGATCAGGAATTGTTGTGTTCTTGAAGTAAAAAGAACGCTTTTTAAAGATCTTTTTCTTTTTCTTTGGTATTTAATATTTAATGCATTACAGTGTTAAAAAGACAGGTTTGGATGACAACAGTTAAGAAACCGGCTGACTTCACGCTGTAGTCATGACCTGTCGAGCGCTAGGACCCGGATGTGTTGTGATTTGGAGTTTGGGTCTGCACGCGCCCCTGTCAAAAGTGTAGTGTTGGACACACGCGCGGTGAATACACAAGAAATTATTCTGTTCTTCATGGACATCACCGATTCCACTTGTAAGTTTGACATTTTATTAATTCGATAATAGTTAGTCTTTGAAATAAGTTATAAAGCATTTGTAACATTATGAAGGTAAATCCACCGCACATTCTCAGTGATGGAAGGTGAATTTTATGTTATTTTTATATTAGTCGTTATTCAAGATGAAAGCAATCTCATCAACCCTCTTGCAGAGTTGGTTATGCAATATGACCAACTCTTATTGGGTTATTAAGAGCGTGCCATCACTGTATCTGGTCAAACTATTGCTGTATATATATTTTAGTTTGTTAAAAAAATTTTGTTTCATACTTTTGTTTCCTTCTTATTTTTAAAATGATTGTTTATTAGAGATGTGGATGGAAATCCAAAGTTGAGTCTGTGATAGTAAATTCCAGTGCCATTTCTGACCTTTTCTATTAATATCACAACACATTAACTTATTCTTGAAGCATGCTTGCAAACTTGTGTGTTATTGCTATGGTTTTCCATGTTGCACCCTGCATGTAAAAATATCTCGCACTCTGTTTTCTTCATGTTCCTAACTTTCCATTGAACACAGCTATCAGCTCCTTCATCCTGCTGTGCTGATCTGGTTGAAGGCCAGTTCAGCATGATGGCTATTCATGAGTTGAAAGAAGACTTCCTCGCCTCTCATACAGGAAATTCGCTTGAGAATGTGTTCAACTCTGAGTTTGTTTGCATGGATGCCAGGAAAAAAACAGCCCATCAGCTACTTGTTACTGTTTTTAGCTGATTTGGAAATGCCCTTTTAAGTGTGTGCTAGTTTCTTGTGAGGAGAGTTGGTGAGTTTTGACTAGTGATCCACCGATATGTTTTTTTTAAAGGCCGATGCTGACATCCAGAAAGCAGGGTGGCCGTCCGATAGGCAGATACAATGCCGATACTTCACACAATTTAATATAGTAAATAACATAAACATAAAATTGCTAAAAAATATAGAAAAAATATTAAACTATTATTTAGCACTATATTTACTCAATTTCACACTAAACCTAAACTTTGTAAAAAATAATCTTAAAAATAGTATTTTATTTTAAATGGTAGATAGTAGTTTTTTCTGATATCTGTTTAGTCATCACATTTTAGTAATTTATTTGCACATTAACTAATTGTTCATATATATGGAAGAAGGAAATAACAGTACACACTGTATGGATGGCATGTCCACGTGAGCAATCGCATAAAAAATAAAAATACAGAATCAAACCAATTGTACATACAGTGCATAATGAATATGACATTTACTCAGCACACGTGAAGTCCTTTTACTCTGAAGATGCAAGCCAGTACACAGTTGCTTTACTTGCAAGCAGGCTATTCTCAGCGCACTCAAGAAACAAATCAGCCAAACGGGAAAATATATCAGCCGATTTATATCAGTTGACCACTCGTTTTGACATGTAGGTGAAACCTGTACCTTTGAATTTGATGAGAACAAGTTTTGGATTTAAAGCTCTGTTGCAGGGTCTATTTTGCAAGTGTTGCTTAAGATTATTCCATTTCCATGACAGTAATGGTTTGTTTTCCGAATCCCTGTTGAACACATTTGTTCTTCAGATATAATGGACAAATATTTTTTATCTTATTATTTCATAACTGTTATTAATACAGACTAACGGTAGTGAGAATTAGGACCAATGGGCATGATAGTGTTTAAAGTGGGCATGATATTTTCAAAAATGAAAATTCTCTCATTATTTACTCACCTTCATGCCATCCCAGATGTGTATGACTTTCTTTCTTCTGCTGAACACAAACAAAGATTTTTAGAATATTTTTAGAATATATATGTTGGTCCGTACAATGCAAGTGAATGGTGACCAGAACTTCAAAAAGGAGATTAAGTCAGTATGAAAGTAATTCACGAGACTCCAGTAGTTTAATTCATGTCTTCCAAAGCAATCCAGTCGATTTTGAGTGAAAACAGATCTAAACAGACATAACTCTGTAAATATTGCCATTTCAGTCTCTAGGCATGATCATGATTTCAAGCTCTCTCACACTTCCTAGTGCTTGACAATGTGCAAAGCACTAGATGATGCTATAGGAAGTGTAATCAAGCATGAAATCATGATCACCAAGTAGACTTAAGACAAGAGTTATATTTTGGTCTGTTCTCACCCAAAATCAACTGGATGGCTACAGAATAGGGTTGAGGTATTCATGTTCAAACCGGTATTACAAATGAAGACATAAAAACAATTATTAATTTAAAAATAATAATTATAATGATGCTAATAATCAAGGTTCGGGGTGAACATGTTTTTGTATTATGTTATGATTTAATCACAGATGTATAGGTTGCAGAGTTGCGTTCACAATGAACTGCTCTTTGGAAATAAGCGATCTGAACTCAAAGCATCACCCGAGCTGAGATGTCTGAGTTAATTTGCAGCACTCATAGACGATACTATGTCTGTGTGCTGTGGGGCAAATAGTTTATAATATTAATTTGATAATAATAATAATAATTTAATACATTAATGGGAAAAGGAGCCAAATATCGTCTTAACATTGTCAAAGGCATCAGCTATTTGTGATCACTCTGACCATCATCGATCCCCAAGATCATCGTATATCAGCACAACCCAACTTCGGAAGACATAGATTAAACCACTATGTGCTTATGGATTACTTTTATGATGCCTTTATCTGCTATTTGGAGCTTCAGATATCTGGTTACCATTTACTTGCATTGTATTGACCTACAGAGCTGAAATATTCTTCTAAAAGTTTTCATTTGGGTTCTGCAGTTTAATAAAGCCATACACATCTGGGATTGCAGGAGGGTGAGCAAATGATGATCCAGTCTGATTGAAAGTGTGAATAAATTCATACTTACAAAAATCGGACTTGTAGGATTTCATTCACACTAAAGCAAGTTATTGACAAATTATTGACTGAATCGACTGAAATCAAACTTTTAAAGTATATGTAAATGCACTATCAGTGCTAAACCTTTGAGACTTATTTATCACCCCCTTCCCTCCTTCATTCAAACTTTGAAGGATGGGGTGGGGTAAGGGTCTGGTGAGAGAATTGACCTGATTCCTCTCCAACATTTCCTTGTGCACATGGTTTATATCTATAAATACCCATGGCCAAAGAGATAAAGGATTCTTTCTTCTGCATCTTATGCGCCTGATGGGTCCGCACAGGCCTGACCCTGTTCCTCACTCCAGCATTCCACGGACTGACTGCACAGGAACGGCAACCGTCAAGGGCAGCTCTTGTCTACAGAGAAATCACACAGGGTTATTACGATACGGAGTGGCCGGAAAGGTCTTTGTGTGTGACTCCGTGGGCCCTTACACTCTAATGTTTCTAAAGAGTGGAAATCAAAGCCTGTCATCACAGTGGTTTGCTGTGATTGACCAATGTATTAACCTCCTAAATAAAGTATGTCATCTGTTGAGTGGGGGAAAGCTGGAAAAAGCTTTTCTTCATCAACCTTTTTCAATCCCATGCAAAGTAGGGGCAAATGTATGGGGAGGAGCAGTAATTATACTTGAAAGGTAAGAATTTCAATGATTTAAGGACAGATTTAGCCGAGGCCTCAACTATCTATATGGGCTGGGACTTAAAAAGAAAACGTGAGATACTCAAAACAAACCTGGACTTGATAAAGTATGCTTGAATCATCTGTTTGGAGGGATGGTTTTATTGCTGGTTCATTTCCAACTTCCTGACCAATCTCCCACCTGCTAGAAGCTCAAATTTAAACAATTAATTAAGCCTCTGATGAGAAATAAAGTGATGATAATAATGATGTTATATCTCTCTAAAGAGAGATCATCTGAATTGGCTAATTCAGTACAATTTGTTAGCTTAATTGCATTCTTAGTAATGATGGGGTTACATGAACTATGTTTCTGTTGTTTTTTACTCTCAAGATTTGTGGTTACTATACAAATCACTGAAAGATAAAGTACCAACATATGTGTTTGCTAACTTTCTTTTCATCCAAACTAACTATTGGACACTAAATTGCTTGGACAGTTCTCCAGTAGCAATCTAGGTTTAAGTAAGTTGTTCAGGAGAACAATAGTGACAGAGCAGGATTGTGATTTAGTAACACTCCAGTTCGGATTCTGTTACATGCAACTAAATCTGCAACCCAAAGGTTACCAGGCCAGATCCTTAACCATTAAAGCTGCGAAAGAAATCACCATTTTCCTGTTGCACACAGATTTTAAAGGTGTGTGTGACAAAACCCCCAGATCATAGCCAAACCAGTGCTCGCTACAGTCGGAGATGCTCGTTAAGGATGAGCAATTCAGCAATGTGATCTGAGCCGGTCTTGAGCAGTCACAGACACTGCAATATTTTCAAGCATGCTTGATATTATCGCCACATAATCTTGTAGTATGATCGATGCAACAACAACAACAGAGAACTGCTCCAGCCAATCACATCTTATCATGCATCTTTATGTACAGGAATGGAAAGCAACAATTTGATCAATTGTGTTTTATTGTAAAAAACTGAACATAATTTCTAACAAATAAATAAATGGCCTGAGCACTATACTTGAATATACTTGTTTTTTCCAAAACAGACACAGACAGCCTGCACTCATCTTGTCTTTTTCGTCTTCTCTTTTGCATTTCAGACAAAATCAGTACACATAGACAACTTTTGGACAGTGAGCTGATCATAAACCTCTGGAAAAATCCTGTGATCACACATTTCTCACACGAAATAATCAGAGAAAATGTTTTTTCCGCTGTTGGCCAGGGATGACTCTTGGCCAAAGATCTTGTAATTTGTGCACCTTTTCTGTGATCAGCTGTGTAGTATGTGCACTGCTACGTCAAGAAGATGACAGATGACAAGAATCCTTGTGTGTGCAGCCGTGGCCAAATGTAATGTCAGTGACGTAAATACTGGAAAACAATGATAAGCATTTCATGAGTTTTAAAGATTTTATAGGCAAAAACAATCAATATATGGAAAGAGTCAATATTTACAGTGTTGACCCTTGTTCTTCATAACCTCTGCAATTCGCTCTGGCATGCTGGATATCAGTTTCTGGGCCAAATCCTGCTGATGGCGATCCATTCTTTATCAGTCTTCCCTTGTGACATGGTGCTCCATCATGCTGGAAAATGCACGGATCATCACCAAATTGCTCCTGGATCGTTGGGAGAAGTTGCTCTTTTGGGAGGTTTTGATACCATTCTTCATTCATGGCAGTGTTTTTGGGCAGAATTGTGAGAGAGCCCACTCCCTTGGATGAAAAGCAACCCCACACATGGATGGTCTCAGGATCCTTCACTGTTGGCACGACACAGGACTCATTGTAGCGTTCAACTTTTCTTCTCCGGACTATCGATTTTCCAGATATCCCAAACAGTCGGAAGGGGGCTTCATCAGAGAAAATAACTTTGCACCAGTCTTCTGCTGTCCAATCCTTGTAATTCCTGCAGAATTTCAGTCTGTCCTTGATGTTTTTCTTGGAGAGAAGTGGCTTCTTTGCTGCCTTTCTTGACACCAGGCCATTGTACAAAAGTATTCGCCTCACTGTGTGTGCAGATGCACTCACACCAAACTGCTACCAATATTGAGCAAGCTCTGCACTGGTGGTGACACGATTTTGTAGCTGACTCCTCAGGAGGAGATGGTCCTGGTGCTTGCTGGACACTCTGGGATGACCTGAAGCCTTCTTCACTGCAGTTGAACCTCTCTGCTTGAAGTTCTTGATGATCTGGTAAATGGTTCTTTCAGGTGCAAAATTCTTTGCAGCAATTTCCTTGCACGTGAGGCCATTTTGATGCAAAGCATCAAAGAACACGAACACAATGATTGGAAGCACTTCTTCTCTTCTTTTTTAGCAATCAGTCTGCTCTTGTAATCCAATCAGACTGATAGAGTGATTTCACCTGACTAGTACTCGTTCACACTTTCCCAGGTGCTGAAGATATGATAAGTGAAATGATGTTAGCTCTTCATTTTTTGCCAGGGCCAAAAAAATGTGAAATTTGGGTTTTTGTGATAAAGTTTATTTTTTTCCCAATTCTTTAAAATACATCTGATCAGTCTGCACAATAATCTAGAAATAATGTGAATCAACACCACAACAACTGAAGAAGAAAACTTTGTGAAACACAAAATTGATGTCACTGCCAATACTTTTGGATATGACTGTAGAGTAATGTGAGCAGTACAGCAATTCAGGTGGTCTGACAGTTGTGTAGTGAAAGCGTGGCTTTAGCTACCGTCACCCAACCACCACTAGTTACTTTATAAAGTAAAAACTAGACAACAATCAGGGCAGACATCAGGTTTTAGTGTTTTGCAATCAATGTTGTTTGTTAGAATGTGCAAATGCAACTCTCTTGTCCTCGAACATGAAGTCTTATGATTGCAGTGTAGAAACAGAGAAGATGAGCAAATATTACAATGAGCTCTTTAAATATCATCTGTTTATGGGTGCAGAGTTTAAATTCATGGTGAAAATTGAAGTCTGTCGTTCTACTGTTAATCATGTTGAACAGCTTTTGGAGCATATTCTGGTATTGTTGAATTTTGATGGAGGTTGTATTGATGAGCTGATTATGCCATGGTCTCAACTGTCAATCATTTCCTGTTTGGGTGCAACATGTTTCTGAGAAAATAAATGTCAAATCTTATCAATGGCTTCTGTTTGTGTCTCATTCCCATGTGCCCCTCATCTGGTATCTTGGCTCCACCGCCTTGTTTGCCCTGTCTTCTCCTTTTTCCTGTCACCTGCCCTCCTTGTTAGCTCCCTAATTCCTCCCTCCATATATCCCCTTTGTTCGCTGTGTGTTTTTGTGAAATTGTTTGATCGTTCATCTGGCTATGGTGTTCCTGTTTTTCAGTCGCTTTGTTCACTTTTCTAACCATTTGTTACATTAGATTCTTGTTGCAGTGCCTGAAATGCACTTTTTGTTTGTTTTTCCTTGTTAAACTTTTTTTGTTCTTTTTGTTTTTCTGGCTGACATGTGTCTGATTCCATTCTTCAAAACCCTTATACAGAATCTTAAGTGTTAGCATTATCTTCTAACCATTCTCTTGTAGTACAAAGGCATTTATATGACCTTAAATATCTTAAAATACAGTGGTTGCCTAAAAGTTCATGAAAGTAAAATATTATAGAACCTACAATTTAGTGATTTTGTCCTTAATAAACTCAGTTTACAAGTGGAAATTTCATATCTTGGAATCATAACTGAAATATCCAAACTTCTTTGGTTTCAAAATCCATATAATTATGGTTTTAAGAGTAAATAATTAAAAATAATTTTCAGAGTTCAGTATAAGTTAGGGTCAGTAACAGCATTTAATGTTGATTACTACAAAAAATTATTTTGACTCGTCCCTCCTTATCTTTAAAAAAATCAGAAATTGAAGTTACAGTGATACACTTACAATACAAGTGCGTGGCCAATTTCTGGAGGGTTTAAATGCAGAAATGTGCAGCTTATAATTTTATAAAAGCATTCATTCTTCTGTTAAAACTTGTGTACTATTTTAGCTGTTAAGTTGTTTAAATCGCCAGTTTTACTGTCGTTTTAGTGTTGACAATATGGCTTCATGACAACAAAGTTGTAAAATGTTATATAACTTCACACAGAAAAGGTTAGTAAGCTATTTTATCACACCAAAATCATGTTATTGTGTATATTGTTTATGTCTTGTGGCTATACTTTGGAAACAGTGAGTATTTTTACGTTTATGGATTGGCCCCATTCAGTAAGTGCCTTACTAACCCAGATTTTGCTCAATGCTGTTGATTGAGCTTAATTTGTATTGAACCCAGAATATTCCTTTAACTCATACAAATAATGGGACATATAGTAGTTATTATAATTAATATTGTTTTTTAGCTTAATTCAATGTATTTGGTATTTTTTAGATTTGGTATACCTGTTTTTTTTTTTTTAAGTCACCAGTGCAGTTTTATGTGCACTTAGAGCTACTAGGGAGAATCAAATGTTTTCAACCTGACCAAGGGTCTAGTCATAACTTCCCCTCTGAACCATATGCAATAATGGTATTTATTTATATATTTTTATATATTATTGCTAATTATTTTGATCCCAAATCTTATTTACATCTATTTGCAAGTAGATAACTTTACTTAAAGTGTTAAAAAGTTAATTGTTTGAGAAGACCAAATTAGTTGAACTTAATGACATGTTTTGAGATGATGAGTTTCCTCAAATATCTGGTGTAAATTCAATGTATTAGTATTTACAGTGTGTATATCATAAGATATTAAGAATCATCAGTGTAATCAGTGAGTTTTGATTTACATTCCGAATCTTTCATAATGTATTGCAGCTTGTTTTCTTATGTAGGAGGATTTTTCCCATGGATGCTCATTAACATGTTCATTCCATCAATAACCATGTTGTCATCCACAAAGCCTTCATCCCCTCCCTTTCAATTATGTGGCCTGTTGTTCCTCTGTGATTGACCCCATCCAGCAAGCTGCCATCCGCTTAAATAGTAAGCGTTAAATTATAGATATATCGCCTCCATGTGACCTTCTCTGGCGGCCCTCTGTATGTGTCGGCCCTTCTGTGTCTTCTACAGTTTCTGGCAATTGATATCCGCCCACCCTGAATCAGACAACTGATAAGCTTTTTTAGGGATAGTATGTATTCTGCATATTGTGCTTGTACCCTCATATCTCATGAGAGATCCCAGGATGGTTTGTGTATAAGACCATTACTGCTTTAGATAAGCTGTATGCTATGATTTTGGCAGTCTTCCGATGGAACTGGTGCAGATGGGAGGGAACTTTGAAAGAGAGTGCTCTGGTTAGTGAAGAACTGATGGTCATTTTTGTGGGGTGTGTGGAGTAGAGGAATAGGAAGCAGAAGGTTTGGGATGATAGAAACTGTTGTCGTCAGCCCAGACAGGAAACTACAGCTGCAGGACATATCCCCTTACCCACAATGCCCTTGCCTCAAGACCGCACAGCTGCTTTCCCTAGAATTTGTTTTGCAAGTGTTTGAATGTGTATTAAGCTGTAGTTTATTTGGGTGAATGAATGTTTACACTGCATTTGTGAACGCTACGTGCTGCTTTGTCCTGTTTTCCTCAAAGGTGATGTCATTGTGTAATTTTGGACCTCACAATGGCACATTGTCTTGGGCTTTCTATGCAGACCCACTGAATGAATGTTCAGTCAGAATGACATATTGTTTAAGCTTTGCCTATTCTATACAAAGAATGTGCTTTTAGCTTTGTTTGAATGTACTATTTTAAATCGCTACATCCCAGTTACAACCTAGGAACACATCTTCACTAAATAAACTCTGTTTACATCATGTAAATGTGATCAAATATGCAAAGGACTGCATTGTTCTCATGGTCACGGAAAACCTGAAAATATCAGGGAATTTAAAAATGGTGTTTTCCAGGCCTGGAAATGTCATGAAAAATAATAAAATCGTAGAAGTCCTGAAAAAATTGTTGAAATTGCTACACTATAAAAAGTGGTAACCTGCTGCTTAATCTTTTACAAGTAGACATAGATCCTGAAGGTAAGATTTGCAGGTTACAATTTTTTTTAGTGTGGATCTAATAAAAGTGTTGATGAGAGATGACTTTAGTTGTATTGTTAAGTTGAAATACAATGTGTCTTTGATCAGTGAGAGTCAGCACAGATGCATTAAGACCCACTGAAGCAGTCATGAGGTTCAACAACCTCACATTCCCACACATTTCAAACACTAAAAAAGTTATCCTTCAAAATGTGCTTCATGTGCTAACACGTCAACTAACTGTTTTGATTCAAGTCAAAAATATTATTTGAATATCATCGAATAAACCTGAATACATTCTTTTCCCTGGCTCAGTGATGATATCAAACAATTAATGAAAGACAGAGACAATGCCCTTAAAAAAGCCATAAAGTCAAAACTATCTTGTGACAGACAAAAATTTGCTCCGTTACGGAATAAAGTGATAAGACAATTACGAAAAGCAAAGGCAGACTTTTTTATTACAATTATTAAAAACTGTCATGGTAACTCAAAAGCGATTTGGGAACAGATCAATAGACTAACAGGTAAAACTTCTTCTAGTAACAACTTAATACAACTAAAGAACAATGGGATGCTTATGCAGGATCCATCTGCTGTGGCACAGACACTAAACGAGTATTTTGTTGATTCTGTTGATACCATAGCCAAAAGTTTCCCTATGAAACATAACAACTTACCTGTTATGAGTTCAGATTTGTTAATTGAGCCCCCACTACATCCAAAATTTGTATCCATATCTGATGTGGAAAAGGTAATTACACAGCTTAAGTCTTCAAGAGCAAAAGACGTGTATGGGATGGACACACTCATGCTCAAACAAATAGGTCAGTCAATTTTGGGACCACTAACGCACATCATTAATGTGTCACTAGATCAAGGGAAATTTCCTGAGTCATGGAAACTTGCTAGTGTCATTCCTATATTTAAAGGTGGTAACTCCCTTCTTTCATCTAATTACCGACCTATTAGTATTTTGCCAACAGTATCTAAAGTCTTTGAAAAACTGGTTGCTAGACAAATCACCAATCATCTTAATTGCAGTTCTTTTCCTTTGCACTCAATGCAGTTTGGTTTTAGGGCTAATCATTCCACAGAGACAGCAATATGTTATTTTCTAGAAAAGGTTAAATCAAATATGGACAATGGAGGGGTAGTGGGAGCAATCTTTTTAGATCTTCAGTAAAGCATTTGATACAGTTAACCATTCAGTTTTACTGCATAAACTTCATGCATTTAATTTTTCCCCAAAATTCATTGACCTCATTAATTCATACCTTTTATCTCGTTCACAAAGTGTAAGAATTGACCAATATAGTTCTACCCCTTTACCATTATCAACTGGTGTTCCACAGGGTTCAATTATAGGTCCAATTCTTTTCAGTTTATACATTAATGATTTACCATCTTTGTGTAAAACCTGTGACACTTTGATGTATGCAGACGACACTGCTGTTTTGGCCTATGGAAAATCCACAGAGGAAGTTGCCTCAAAACTTACAGAGGCCATGTCACTGATCTCAACCTGGTTAGAGCAATTTTGTCTGCAATTGAATATATCCAAAACAGTAGCTATGTTCTTTTCAAAAAATAATATAAATATAAAACCTGAAATTGTATTATCTGGAGAAAGATTACAGGTCGTCACAGAATATAAATATTTAGGACTATATATAGACTCTAACCTAAATTTCAAAACTCACATAAAAAAAGTTAGTAATAGGATTAAGTTCAGTCTAGTGAACTTCAGATTCATTAGAGACTTCCTTTCAACAGAAGCTGCTAAATTATATTTCTTTTCTATGATTTTATCTCACATAACATATTGTTTAATAAGCTGGTCCAATACTCACTCTACAACAATAAAACCATTAAAAACATTATACAAACAATCATTAAAAATACTGGATAAAAAACCATACCACTACCACCACTGTAGTATTCTGAGGAAATATCAGTTACTTACTTGGGATAATCTAATTAAATACAAAAACATCTGTTTAATTTACAAAATCAGACATGGTCTAGCACCTCCTCCACTATGTGACTTTATACATTTTAGATCTAGTGAGATTAGGGTAACCAGAGGGGCAGTGAGGGAAGACTGCATTATCCCCGGAGAAAAACAGCTTTTGGTCAGTCTGTTTTCTCCGTAAGAGCAGCGCAGCAATGGAACACAGTGCCTGAAAACATCAGAGAGTCCTTGTCATTCTTTTCATTCAAAAAGAATGCAAACAAATGGCTGGTTGAGAGCCAATCTTGTAGTCACTAATGCTTTCTGTGTACACTTATACATTGTGTATTTATTTATTTTAATATGAATTGTATTTTTTAACCATAATGTGTTGTATTTAATTGTATTTTTGTGATTTTATACCTGTGGTTATTTTTAAGGTTGCCTTTTTTACACCCGGCTGGGGGACTACCGATGAAAATTAGCACTTTTGAGCTAACTCGGGTACATTTACATTGTTTCAATGTTGATTAATGTACACTGTCCCCTTTCAAAACAAAATAAAGATAAAGATAAAGATAAAGATTGGTTACATCGGCAAAACTCATTTTAAGGGATAGGGAGAAAAAGCTCCTTAAGGTAACAATTGCAGTTTGCCACTTTTTACGGAAGAAGAGTAGAAGTGCACCTCAGCAGAAACAAGGGAACCTTTGAAATAATTGTAAATGAGCTGATTGTACCTTCATCCACAAACTTTCCAGACAAGAGTATGGCTGGCTGAAGACGATGGATATAGGCTCTGAGGGTTTTTTGGGAACTTAAGTAACTCGAAAACGAGATGGGTCACTTCCACGCCCGTGTCAGTTAGTGCACACCCACACAATGGCCCTCTGGAGAGCTGTGGCTTGGGAGTTGTGATTGCACCACTCTCAGTACAATAACAGAGTTATCCTTTCTGTGCTCCGAGTTTCCGCCTCCTACCCTTCTTCCACCCCTCTATTTTTCTTGTTTTCCTTTACATATGCATACACTTTCATATTCCTCTTAGGGAGACAGGAAAAACCATTTGGAGGAGTTTACTTGCAATTTGGCAGTTCATTTTTACTGACCATATCTACGAATTGCTTATTTTATTGTTGTAATAAAAATTATAAGTGTAAAAACACTGTAAATATATTTACAGTGCCCCCTAAAAGTATTTGGACACGTTTGTCCTCTTAAGTCAAACAAATAAACGTATGAATGACATTGCATTATGTTACAAACCAAGTGCCACCTGGAAACAAAAGATTCTAGAGCTTTTCAGAGAGCTAACTTTACTTTTCGTTTTTGCAACAACTTTTAAGTACCCACTTTAGAAACAGGTTACTGCAAAAACTATTTAACCATCTTTAATTTTATAAATTTTGTGTTTTTCTTCTTAACCATATATTGTTATATGGAAGAAGGAGAAGAGAGAGAAAGAGTGAGCGATTGAGAGAGATAGAGAGACTAAATTAGGTACATCCCCTAATCATAGCAGTGAGGACGGACTGAGAGATTAACTACTAAAAGCTTGCAAAATCATATTGTCTTAATATCACAACTTAGTGGAACAGAGCTAAGCTTGTTGTTCTCTGAAAATGGTGGGCCTCTCGTCTACTGTTGAAACCGGTGAGTGCTAATTTGATTCATTCAATCTCTGTCTTTTGCAACTAGTGTTTTCTTTGTGTTGACACAAGCTGGACCTGTGTTTTTGTTATCTGCATTGTAGCAGCATGCTTTATGTGGCTTGCTGTGAATTACTGTATATGGTTCCTCTTCTGTTGACAGACAACCAGAAATGTATGAAGTTTGAGAGTGAATTCTAACATCATTGATAGATCTGTGATCCGATGTTGCAATTCTGATCAATTTCTATGCAGAATAAAGGGTATCCCATTAAGTCTTTATTTTATTTTATTTGTTTTCAATAGTTACCATGTGTTTGTTCTAGAATTAGACATTTTAGAATGTTGTATTTGTTTGTAGCGGATTATGAAAACTGATTAAGTTATTATGTAAGGGATAATGTTCAATCAGCCATTTGTTATCGCAAAATAATCCCCGACGGGGGTATATTTTGCAATTACAACCTGCTAACTGTATATTATCCTGCTTATTGCAAGACTACTTGCCAAATAAATACAAAACTAAATGGACATGAAATATTGATTTGCATTGAAATTCTGATATTATGTGTGAAAAAAAAAGAAATTACTGAATAGCTGAATTTTATTTTGCGAAAATGACCATCTGACTGCTCATTATCATGCTTATTACAAGACTAATTGCCAGATAAACAAGTAAATGGAGATTAAATATTGATTTGCGTTGAATAATGTTTTTTAACTTAATTGTAGATTTCGCAGAGTGACATGAGAAGTAGGAAAGATGACTTACAGTAAGTCTTATATGTCTTAATCCCCAGATTTGCAGTTGTCACTCAGAAATATAAGAATGCAAGATCCCAATGACCAATCAGAATCAAGTATTCCAGAGACCAATGTAATAATATATTTCATTTCAGCTTTATATGAACAGACATGTAGATCTGTGTAAAGCTTAAACTTTTTGCCTCATTCCAATTTTTATTACATTAGCTTAAACAGGATTGTTTTTGAAAGTTTATTTTTGGAAAATGACATACTAAAGAGCAAACCTTTACAGCCCTCTAATTAAATATGATGCATGCTTACTGTGTTTCTCACTGTTTCATTGTTCTTCACAATCCCTCATGTCATAATCCCTGTTGTCTTTTGCTTTTGTGCTTTTATGTTGGAATTCTTGTTTAGTCTCCTGTTTCCTGTGTTAGTTTTGTAGTCCTTGTAGTTTTATTCCTTGATTGATTCTCCCTGATTGATTCCCCAGTGTTCCTTGTTTTCCCTGTTTCCTTTGTCAGTTTTTGTCTATGATAGTTTCCCAGTGTTTTGCGTTTCCTTTTATTCTGAGTTAACTTGTTTATTTTTCAGTTTAATAAAGCTGCGTGTAGATCCTCATTCCTTGCCTGCCTCATCACAATATAACACTATTCTGATAAGAACAATATTTGCTGAGGCCTAATATCAAATTATTTTGAAGCACCAAACTGTAATAATACACTGTAAACTATTTTAAAATTAACCTAAAATGTATTTAATTGCCTGACAAATTGGTTTACATCAAGAAAACATTCTTTATGGGTCAAATCAAATAAATACTTGAGGTAACAATTGGAGGTTACCACTTTTTTCAGTGTAATTTATTGTAATTGTTTATATTAACAGGTTATATGTGTAACACGTTACCTATGTAGGGCATACTTTTGCATGCCAAGGAATATTAAATGAACAGGATGATTCTCAAAATAGAAGTGCTCTCAAGAATCCAGACATGTCTGTCCTTTATTTATAACTTCCCTGTTTGTGTAGTAGTTTGCAACCACTCTTCAAAGCATTGTTTGTTTTCGTAGTGGTGACGGTCAAGAAAAGAAAATTCATAAACTAAGAAACTGGTTTTTTTTATCTGGTCCAGAGAGATAGAAAAAACATTGTCATGGCAGGAGCAAAAGTGAGGTCACATATTGCAGTAATTACTTTGGACCAAGAATAATAATTCATGCATCAGCAAAGCTAAATGAGTGGCAGGTTGCTTTGAGACTTCTATCAGAAAATCTTTTTCTTTCCCATCCCTTTCTCTTGAGTCGAGTCTGGGTGGGGTGTGAAGTGCTTACATGTGCTTACACCATGACCTCTGTTCCTTAACAGGAAAGATGTATGAAACTCT
The DNA here is from genome assembly GCF_025860055.1 of Xyrauchen texanus. Lineage (NCBI taxonomy): Eukaryota > Metazoa > Chordata > Actinopteri > Cypriniformes > Catostomidae > Xyrauchen > Xyrauchen texanus. The sequence goes on along the minus strand of NC_068309.1, from coordinate 24,250,934 downwards.
GATCTCTTTACTCTGTTTTGAGAAAGAGACTTACCTTTGAAGATTTTCAGAAGACAGGATATATACGGGTAGGTCCATCTGGTTTGAGTAATCCTACTGGTAATGTCCATTATAAATGTGAACAGCACTATCCAGTCACAAAATGCAATGTTTATAAAAGCAGAAATCGTAGTCATGTGATGGCATCTGAGAGTGAATATTGTGCGTGTTACAGTTTTACTGAAATTGCTTCAGGTGACATGATAGGACTGGCTCTGCCAAAATGTGGCTAGAAGGAAAATTAGTAGATATATAATGAGGATTGATTGTCAAGAAGTAGTGCAGTGGTATTACTAATTTGAACAAAAGATGTAAAGATGTTAAAAATAAATGACCCATATAATAGATTTTTAGAGCTCAATTAGTAGTTTATAATTATTATCAATGCAACAGTAGGGGAGACCGGGGCTAGTTGTAACAAGAACTATATATAAATGTTTTCTCAAGCAGAGATTTTATTTGTTGGGTTCAAACCAACACCTAGTTCAATAAATTGAATTAAATTAAATTTTTATAAAAATTATACTTAAATATTTTTTATAGATTTAATCAAATAAATTGAAAAGAGAAAAAAAGTTAACTAAAATTCCATAATCATCCAAATTTTTAAAAGCTGTTGGGTAAACAAGTGAACACAATAAACCACACTGGAATGCATTCAGACAAGGGTCACCTTCAACTATATGATGGAGGTAGATTTTAATTGAGAGGCTGAACTGTGTTTAAATATGTCCAGTCAGTTCAAGCTGTCACATTTTTATTGGAACAAGTTGTCACACATGTTTGTTGTAAATGTATACAATTTATTAATTATAATATTTGTTTGACAAAATAATAGTTGGATTTTTTTGTGTTCTATTCAATTAATTGTTGTATGTGTAACAATTTACAATAATTTAGTTTTCATTTAGTAAGGGATAGTGTATAAAAATATAATGAATAATTTCTACAAACACATTTAGATTAATTATCATAAAATATCTAGGTTAACATATAAAAACTGTCCTGGTTAAAACCTGCTGTGATGAGGAGGAGGGCGTGGCTGGATCTTGAGGATGGACGCCTGGCACTGAATTAACCCAATCAGGGTTAAAGGGTTAAAGGTGAGAGGGTTAAAGATGAGTCTGAGACTGCAATTTGAGACAGAGAGAAAGAGAGAGTTGCACACAGCTCACAGACATGTACTTTTTGCATTGGGCCGGGAAGGTCAACAGTGTGAGCATCACACGGAGCTGTGTGTATGTGTGTGCTGAAAAGCACTTATTATGTTGTGTCTGTGTTTAATTAAAGTCTTTTGTGAGTCGTTCACCGGCTTCTGCTTCCTCCTCCTTAGGGAAGGTGGAGATCTGCCACACCTTCGCTCCAGAAATAAAAGCATTTAAAGAGTATAAAGTATTACATGGTATTTGCATAACATGGTATTAGCAAAATTGTATTTTTATGGTGGTTTTAGGGACTGTTATTAATTTTCCATGTTTTAGACAGGTGATTGGTGATCAGCTCAATTCATGCAGCTCAAGCGGGGAAATCTCCCACACTATGTCTGGATTATTTAACCCTTGTGCTGTCTTTAATTTTGTTTGACTTAATTTGGTCTACCCGGTCAAAAATAACCGGCCTATTTAAAATTACTAATAAATTTCTCATTGTGATATATTATCACCAAAAATTGGATTACATCTTTTTATCTAGATCTTGTTTTCTTTCAATAAGTGCAGGTTTTGTATTACTTTTTTAAACTTATATGATCGTAGGCCTCCTTGACCTGAGATTTATTTGTGGATAATTTTGGCAATATTAAAAAAAATATGAAATCATGCTGTACTGTGTATCACACTAGTGTGCTGTAATTTTAACAGGAAATTTTGTTTTGAAGCACTTTTATTTTCTTTAAATGTCAGAAATCACACGTGTAATGTTCCCAATTAAAAATGACTGGCCATTGAAAATGAATGGGGAAGATCACAATAAACTAGACTTTTATTTTTAAATGAACCTGGGCAAGTAGTCTAGTGTCATGATCAAGGATGTGATCAACAGCCTCATGCACAGAGATGCCACAAAGTGAATGATGAGTAAGGCCCTATGAGGTTTTATACACTTCAGTTGTGGAAAAGCTTCTGTATATTAGCACACATAAGCCACATTTGCATTATCAGGCCAAATGAGGGCATACAAGTGCATGCCAGGGCCAGTTGCATTCCCACTATCACTTCCAGGACTTCATCGTGCCTCCTCGTCTGCTCAGGCTTTCATCGGGCCTGTGGCCATTGGCCAGCAGATTACCCTTGTGCCAAAAAGACACCGTGGACAATGTCAGATGTAAAATGTCAAAGGCAGAGTTTCGCTGAACTTGTCAGAATATGTATCCAGCACACTATGGTACAGGTTCGGAAAAAAAAATAAAAATAAAATTGCGGGTACAGTACAAATACGTTGAAATGCACAATGGACAAAGCGGTGCCAAAAGAAATGACTTTCCATGGTTCGGTGAAATTTTATAGATGTAATGGGACGTCTTGCTGTTAGAAGAGAGACCACTCAGGACATCATGGCAGTTACAGTCAATGAGTTGTTATCGCTAATTTATCTTGCTAGCTAACTAATGTTTACATTCGATATAAACTCAATATTCTAGATAATAAGATAACATGATACCTCAGCTTGAGTACCCCTTTTGCTTGTGAAATGGGCGAGGTCTGTGAAGTTGGCACCAGCTATTGGCCCTGGCTGGCCAGTTGACAGCCCTGGCTTGCACTGGCTCGATAGTGGAAAAGCATCTAATGATCTGCTTCTTTGTGAGAGCGTGGAAATTCCAAAACACATTGTCAAAATATTTTGTCTGAAAGATGTTATGAAAGAAAGATCATGAAAGAGGGGTCACTGCAGGGCAAAGAAAGTTCAGGTGTGTGTGTGTGATCATTTTGAATAGATAAATGGATGTCGGATAAAGTTCAGGGAAGGATAAATATCTTAAAAAGAAAACATGCACTACACAAGTGTGTGTGTGTTTGTGTGATAATGTTGGATGGATGTTGGATGCAGTTTAGGGTAGGATAAAGTTTATCTCTGTGAAAAAGAAAGCATGCAGTACTCATGAGTTTGTGCGTGTACATATTTGATCGTGTATAAGTGTATGTGCGCATGCACGCAAGCCTTCCACAGCCCATACAATTCCTAACTGTGGAACTCTGCTAGTCAACAGTAATCACCACGGAAGTTGCATTTCCCCATATGCTGTGAAATATAGCAGGAACCCCAGGCCTCAACCTGTGCCAATGGCTGCCACGGTATACGAGCCAGTGCCCATGCCTGCCACGGTTAATGAGCCAGTGCCCATGCCTGCTATGGTTAATGAGCCAGAGCCAATGCTTGTAGCCTCGACCGTCCCAGCCCTGCTGGCCGGAAGAGGAGGAGAAGGAAAAGGACAACGTCTCTCCCATCTCCGCCAGTGTTTACAACCATGGAGGTCATTCCCCAGTCTCTGCATGTGCTCACGACCATGGAGGTTGATCCCCAGTCTCTGCCTGTACTCTCTACCCCTGATCCAGTCCCTGCTCTGTGGCCGCCTCCCTGGCCTCCTGACCCAGTTCCAGTCCTGTGGCCACCTCCCAGGCCTCCTGACCCAGTCCATGTCTTGCGGCCGCCTCCCAGGCCCTTAGATCTATTCCCAGCCCTGATGCCGCCCCCAGGACCCGGATCCATTTCCAGCCTTGAAGCAGTCCCCCAGGCCTCCTGATCGTCCTCCTTGGATCCTTCTTCACATTCTGCATTACCCCATCCATCTTTGGGTGCCAGGAGTCACCCTTTTAAACAGTATGTCTCTCTCATGTTTTCCTAAGGACTCTTATATTGAAATGTTTCCCCGAACTACATCCCCCATAGTGAACTGCCCTCATCACTGCCATCTGTTCCTCATCTTCCTCAACTGTCTTCCATTCCATCATTAGTTCCGTTTTGAAAATATCTTCTAGTTTTCCATTTCTTTGTCAGTCCTTGAAGTGTTACATTGTGTTGTTGTTTTGTTTGTTCCACTCCAGCGTTTACTATTAAAAGATTGAAAAGTATCTACTCCTGCATCTCCTCTCTTCCTCTGTTTGAACCCAGCGTTACAAAGTCACTGCTGTTATGTTTAAAATCCTCAAATACAATTTTATTTGATAAAACAAATCTTCTCCTTTGTAATGATGAAGGCTTTAGAAAAGATTGTATTACTTTTTCTGCTGACTTGCTTCTGGCCACAGACTCTGTTCTTTTCTTTGTATCCCTGTGTAGGTATGGAGCACCTGGTGAAGGAGTTGAGTCTGCTGCTGAAACTGCTCGAGAATGAGAGTGTGAGTTCAGCCACAGCAGAGAAGATGTGCGTGGTGAGGAACCTGGTCAAACAGCTGCAGCCATCTGGTGAGACTGAGCACCAAATACAAAACAGCTGAGGAGGCTGATTTGGCCATGTCCTTGTTAAAGGGATTCACACATAAATGTTTATGCTTACAGTATGTGAATCAAGGAATTAATGGTATGGCAGTGGAACACAAATGTATGATTTCATGTCTCTGTAATCATAAAAGTTACAATGAGGAATGAGACAAATTGACAAAATTATAGAAACAATTATGCACTGTTATTTTTCTTGTTTTCCAGTAAAAATATTAAAACATCCTTAAAACAAGATACATTTATTTTACACATGAAATTGAGTCTTGATTTTAAAGGGATAGTTCACCCAAAAATGAAAATTCTCCTATCATTTACTCATCCTCATGCCATCCCAGATGTGTATGACTTTCTTTCTTCTGCAAAACACAAACAAACAGTTTTAGAAGAGTATGTCAGCTCAGTAGGTTCATACAATGCAATTGAATTGTGACCAGATCTTTTATGCTGCCTTTATGTGATTTTTGGAACTTCAGAGTAATCCATATGACTCCAGGGGTTAAATCAATGCCTTCAGAAGAGATTTGATAGATGTGGGTGTTAAACAGATCAATATTGAAGTCCTTTTTATTATAAATCTTTCACATTTTGAAAGTGAATGTGGAGATTTATGGTAAAAAGTACTTCAATTTTAATCTGTTTCTCTTATTCAGTTTCTCACCCACACTTATCACACTTGTGAGCAAATATATTATACAGATGAATTTGTGTATAAAGTGTAGATGGTTACTTAGGACAACAAACTTGTAAGTTTTCAAAATGATAAGCATTTGTAAAGCTCCTAAGCCTTCCACTCTCTGTTATTCTTTTTTAGGTGTGCATTCATTTATTTCATTTGTTTTTCAGTGAATGGATCTGACTTTTTATACATGAACACATCTCTCTATGGAAATGGTACCAGCTTTGTTGAATCATTGTTTGAAGAATTTGGTGAGTGTTTCTGTGCTTTAATACTTTTTAAAACCAACCATTTTCTATGTGTGTTCCATACAATTATTATAGACATTTAATGTTTAGGTGAAGAATTTCCATAGTGTGGATTTTGTTTTTTTGTAAACCTGTTGAACTAAAACAGTTACAAAGCTTGTAATATGAAATGTTAAAAATAGCAGACCAAATGAGCTTAGTATTGTTAGTTATAATCATATTCCCATGATCAGGCCAGTTTCTATATTTATCCTCAGATTGTGACCTGCTGGAATTAAGGGACTCCTCTGGGGAGATAAAAGATGTGGAGCAAAAAGAGACATCGGTAACATAATCTAAATCCATTACAAATGCACTAATGCAAAACACAAACTGTAAAAAATGTTCAAACAGATAGCACCGCCCCCAAACTCAGGCCATGTTTTAATAGTGCCACAGTATTCACACTTTTCAGCTAAATCAACCTACAACTGGCTTAATTATGTTTGTCTCTGAATATTGAGTTGGGACAGGATAACATATTTTATATCAAACAAAATGTACACTTAATTTTCACTAGATTTGCACCAATTTATATTAAATGTATTACATTGAAATTCATTTATTGCTCCTCAGAGTCCTACAGACACACCTCCTCCCCTTCCTACCACACCTCCTCCTGATGATTACTATGAAGAAGCCGTACCACTCGGACCGGGCACAATGCCCCAGTATATAACCACACGCAGTGAGTATAAACACATGCAAGCCTGAGATGGCTTAACAATGGCCAGTTAGGAAACCTAAAATACTGTATCTATTCACCAGGCAACTCCAGCCCTCCAAACTCAATAGAGGATGCTTATTATGAAGACGCTGACAACAATTACCCAACAACCTGCCTGAATGGGGCCTCCAAAAACTCCTGTAAAGAACCCGTGCAGCCACACTTGTTTCTTATGCATGCACACATCAAATATACTATATTTGTTTTAATAGTAGCTTATTTTAACAGATAATGATTCAGATGCGCTTAGTAGTTCCTATGAGTCATATGATGAAGAGGACGAGGAAGCTAAATGCAAAGAGAGGATGCACCAGTGGCCCTCAGAAGAGAGTCCCGTGAGCCAAATGAAAGACTGTCGCAAATGTGCTTTTATGCTGCGCAAAAAACGCTTTGGTCAGTGGGCTAAGCAGCTAACAATCATCCGCGAGAACAGACTTCAGGTGAGTCACGCTAGGGAACAGGAATGGACTGGGTCTCAAAACAGCCCAGCCCATCACAACCCATTGTGGATTATCCTGCATTATATAAGCTATCATGTGCATGTAATACAAATTTGACTGAGGTATTTTGGACTCTAAAAATGGTAACGCTCAATATTTACCTTAAAGGATTAGTTCATCCAAAAATGGAAATTATATTATCATGTACTCACCCTCATGCCATCCTAAATGTGTATGAATTTCTTTCTTCTGCTGAACACAAACTTTTTAGACAAGATTTTTAGATTAATATTTCAGCTCTTTAGGTCCTCACTATAAAGTGTGAAAGTGAATGGTGGGTGAAGGAACATGGATGCCATGTGAGGTTCGGACTTGTGAACAACGAGCTCTGTGCACTTTGCTAGTTTCAATACTATTAATGTCATAAAGCGGTGATATTCGATACACTCTGTTCCATAACTATTCTAAGAGGACAATATGTCAAAGAATTTAGATATTAAAAGACATTTACATGCTCAAGCAGATACCCCCGAGTAGCAGGCCGTGAGAGGAAGCCGATTTGGTAAAGTGCGGGAAATTCCGCGAGAAATGTTAAATAAGTCGGCAATGCTGACGAAGATCATTGTGGATTTGGAGGATCTTGCTGTAATACGTCGATCGATCACTGCCATGGAGACGACATTCACTGAGATGGTTACAAGAGTGGGGGCTTGGTCCCCGGCCACTCCTCCACCCTCTAGTGGACGATGGCCTGACGATAAAACTGAAACAAAAAGACAATCACACAAAGGTGTCGGACAGCTGTCCATTAATTTCTCTCTCTGTCCCAATGCAGTCTCCAGTAGGCCTTTATCCCTCTCTGAGGCTTGATTATCCTGTTTAGGTGACGGGTGTGTGGAATCATGACCCGAAAAAAAAATCATTTTTTTCAAAGGAGGAAAAGTTTATTTATAATTTGTCCACAAGTCTTGGAGGTCCAGACTTTAAAGCCTGTTATGTATTTGTCCTTATTTTTACAGTTTAATGACATATAAGTACAGGCATAATACCATGATGGCCCCTCATTACCATGGCTAGGTCAATCTAGCTAGTCTTTCTAATAATAATAATAATATTAAATTATAGTGTTCGTGAAAACTAGGATAGATTCTACCTAATAGAGTATTTAATATGAAACTATAACATTTGTCAAAAGATCACATTTACTGTTACTACTGTAAAATCGTAAGTCATTATTGTATGGGTAATGATGTAATTTTAAAAAGGACAACTTTATTTTGGCACATACAATAGTGTTGATATGTTCCACATCACTGCTGTGTATAATGTATGGCCTGCCTGTTTGAGTGGTTTGATTCCATAGTACTTTATACTTGAAAAACTCTCACTAGAATTCAAATGGCCGTTGATGCACGGCGAACACGCTCCAGAGATACAGTTGATCAGAGAGCAGATCATTGGCTTGAATTGATCCATTACACTCGTGCGAAAAACAGATGAGAAGCATTTTTGCGTAATATAAAGTATTGATATTTCACTTAAACGGCTGGTGAAAATGTTTTTACACATTCTTTCCCTGCTGTCCGCGACCCAGTCTTAATAGACCTGCGACCCACTTTCTGGTTGCGACCCACCAGTTGAGAAACACTGGTTTAATCCATGTCTTCTGAAGTGATATAATAGGTGTGGATGAGAAACAAAAAAGTCACTTTTTACTATAAATTCTCCTCTCTGCCCAGTATGTGGTGATATGCATGAAGAATACAAATCGCCTAATACCAGTGTTCTAGTCAAGACCACCTAAACCAAGACCAAGTTAAGACCAAGACAAGAGTGTATCGAGACTGAGACAAGACCAAGACTTTGAGGGGTTGAGACTAAGTCGAGACCAAGACCAAGGAAGGGCGAGAACGAGTCAAGACTAACGCGAGTCCCACTCTGCATGAAACACTTATGATAAAATGTGGAACATGCAAAACATAGGCACTCCTCAAATTGATCTGAAATTGATCTCATAAAAACTCACAGAAAACAAATGAAGATTCCTGTTCATTCACCTGTTTTATTGCCATATATATATATATATATATATATATATATATATATATATATATATATATATATATATATGTGTGTGTGTGTGTGTGTGTGTGTGTGTGCGTGCGTGCGTGCATGCGTGTCAGTGTACCATGAGGAATGTCTTGATAAAATAATCAAAAGGCATTGCAGAGGTGAATTGTATGTGTGTGAATTTTCCTTTGAAGGAGCTGAAATCAACTTAACCATCTTTAATCAACACTCCTTTTTCAAGTTTTACCATCCACTTAAACAATAAACTTTTTGTGCAAGAATCACATAAGGTTTTCTGGGTGACTCTTCTCCTAGAAACCATCATTAAGTACAGAATATATCAAACAATTACTCAATACATAAGTCTCATCTTAATATATATAGAAACTTTCAGAGTTGAATGGAATGCAGCTAGAGGCAGATTGCTAATGTTAGCTAGCTAGCTTTGCTAGCATCGCTTACACTTATCTTTCTTTATGCTTCCCGATAAAGGTTTGACGTGGTCCCAGCTGTCTCTTTAAGCATTGCATTGCAGAATTTACATACTGCTGTATGTTTTCTTTTTTTGCAGATGATCTCTTTGTGGTTTAGGTCAGTGTTTCCCAACCTTTTTTCTGCAACGACCCACTTTTTACAGTTAAAAAATCCCATGGCACACCACTCTCCCGCATAACCATTTTGATAGTTTTCCTGTTCAAGATATTGTTCATTCTTTCTGTCTGTCTTAGTAGTATGAACTCATAATGTTTGAAATTCGGCCATTCAAAAATAACAAATAACATGGGTACAATGAGGTCACAGATGCCAATTAGCACTAATTTGATAATGAAAAACCAACAAATTTGTATCTATTTCCAATTTGTACATTTGTTCTTACAAATTAATTTATGTAACGGCACAGCAAATAATATATATATATTTGTTTTTATTATTTACTGTATTTTCTGGAAATAAAGTCGCACCTGACTATACAGGCACTAGGACCCGAGAGCAGCTGCCCAGCCTCGATTCACCGATTCATATCTGTGAAGATTACAGTACCTCAGAATCTACACATGGAATCACTGTGTTTTTGGACTTGACAGGAGAATTTGCATGCTTTAAGTCTTTGAGTAAAACAATACACCTGTTGTATTCTATGCATTCATTCGGTTCACTGACCGGATGTTTTTACTACAAGTGTGATGATGCAGCATCATTTTGTGGGCATATGAGGAGTTGCGTTTGACAGCGGACTAGAGTTTGTTTGAACAATAATGTTATAATGGACAAACTGGTTGCATAAAATACTTTGTAATGAAAAATATACTGAATTGGCAACTTAACAAATCTTCTACCATCGCTATGCCTTCACTAAAATACCTGGAAAAAAAAGAATTTATTTATTTTGAGGAATTTTATAATTTTCCAACTTTCACGCCACACTAGCGGGCACAGTGGTTGGGAAACACTGGTTTAGGTAGCCAAATTGCATTACAGAAGATTTGGCTGACATCTCTCAGACAGCCACAGTTTCTTCTTCTGTCTCCCGCATACACTTTCTTGGAGTGTGTATGTGAAGGAGGGTGGGGAAGGGTGACAGCTGTTTCAAATTAGAAATGAGTCAAGTTATTGCTTGCATTTGAAGCAGGAAGTTTTACATCCAATCACAGTAAAGATGTTAACAATTAAACCAGACCATGCACAGGCAATTTACTGATATCCCTGGAGTTGTGGTCTTAACCGGTCTTGAAATAAAATTTGAGTCCTCTTTGTCTGAGACAAGACCGAGTAAAAATTTGGTCGATTCCGAGACCTTGAAAAAGTCTGATCTTGAGTGCTACAGCACTGCCTTCAAACAAAAAAGTGAAAGTAAAAGTGGAAATTTATAATAAAAAAGACCACCCACATTATCATATTTCTTCAGAAGATATGGATTAAACCACTCAAATAATTTTATGCTGCCTTTATATGTTTTTGGAGCTTCATAGATTCAGTCACCATTCACTTGCAATGTAAGAAACTAGAGAGTTGAGGTTCAATGAGTTGAGGTATTCTTCTAAAAATCGTTCAGCAGAAGAAAGGAAGTCACACAACTGGGATGGCATAAGGGTGAGTAAATGAGGGAATGTTTATTTGTGGGTGAACTATCCCTTTAAGGAGCTATTTCTACCTGATCTAACCCTAAAATATTGGTTTGTTGGTGTAACTTAATGTAATCAGGTTGAATCAGCGATGTTAAATAATATTTTTGACTTAAACTATACCACATGAAGCATATTTAAATGAAACCATTCTTCAATGTAGTTTATATATACAGTTGGTCTATAATTTTCACTCTATTTAAATATGTATTCAATAACTGTATACATGGTAAAGGAGACATTTAAATTAAAGAATGTATAAAATAATCTTGTCTTATATGGTGTGAACTGATGGTCAGGAAACAAGCAACTTGGACTCTTAGATAAACATATATTTTCAATAAACGCATTGAACAATTGAAAACATATTGATTTGATTGTATCTGTGCTTAGGAGGATGGACATAGTTCTATATAAATTATTATTTTAATATTCTATTATTGTAAAGCATAATGTACAGTAGATGATTAGGGACAGTCTTGATGTTACAAGCATCCATACTCTATCTTTACATTTAGAAATGTATTGTAAATTTGGCCTAAACCTGCCGTATATTCTCTGCAGTGCTTTAAGAATCCCAAAGATCGTTCTCCACATGTTGACATCCCCCTGAATCTCTGCAATGTCATCTATGTGCCTAAAGATGGACGTCGAAAGAAGCATGAGCTTCGTTTCTCCATGCCAGGAGGAGAAGCTCTAGTGTTAGCTGTACAGAGCAAAGAACAGGCTGAGAGCTGGCTCAAGGTGCTTCACCAAATAAAATAATAAATGGACATAAAATAATGATTTGAGTAGAAAATATTTATTATAAATGTTATTATGTGAGAAAAAAGAGACCACAGAGTGATACAGGAGGCATGAAACTTGCACAGCTATGTCGGTCTGGTTAAAACATATTTGACTGCAGGATGCAATGATTGACCAATCATAATCAAGTATTGCAGTAAGCCATGTAATAACAGTAAATAGTGGAAACATAAATTAATAAAAGTAGTTTATCACAAATTACCTGGACACAGTAAATCCACAGAGTCTAGATTAGAGTTGATCATCTTGTTTTGTCAAAGTTGTTTATTTTTTGGCTAAATGAATCATTACTTTGGTTGAATTTTTTCTCATTTGATCACTAAATCTGTGTAGGTCATTCAGGAAGTTTGTAATCTGGCAAGCAACACTTATGGAAAAGTATCACCTATGATACTGCGAAAACTAGAGCTGGAGAAGGCAAGTCTGAACGTATTGCTAATATCACGTCTCCCAGAGGAAACTAGACTACACTGATACTGATTGCAATGCTGACATAAACATAAACAGTGTAGTGATCCCTATAATTGTTATGTGTGTTTGTTGATTATTGCAGATGATGTCACCAGATAAACATACTTCAGATTCTGACAGTGGGGCAAATGGAGACATTACACGAGAAAGCTGTGAGAATGGTATGGACACAGATAAAGACTTGGGAAAATAAGCTCTGTGCTTAGCGAATGCTTCTGGTGTCGGAGTCGGTTTTCCAGGTGTAGCACATTTCCTTTTGTTAGTTCGTTTTGTGATGCCACTCTTAAACAATGGCATTAGGAAGCCAGGAAGGATGTAGCTACTCTGTGCAGTACTTCCTCTGTCTTTGATGTGTCCTGAAGTTTGTTCTCTTTATTACATTACTCCCATATTTGCTTATTTTTTCAGGTTGCTGATGGCAGTTGATTCTGTTCAGGACCCAAATTTTACAATGGACATCAATTGTTGACCCAACCATAGGCGGAAATCGTGTCTGAGGAAACCCCCCAAAATATCATTAAAATATGTATTGTAAATAATATAATGATATATTCTTAAAATAATTGTTTAAGAAATAAAATAATACAAATGCAAATGGGGCAACAACAAAAAAAAAACCTTGGTGTCCCCTTCAAAAATTGCTCTTGAGAATTGTTATGTTTATTGTCCCCCCCCAATATTTTGATGAAATTTTCGCCCCTGGACCCAACACAGCTCCAAAAATAAAAATTGTTTTTCAATTAACATTTTTATTGATTCCTAAATATATAACAAAATTAAAATAAAACACACAACATTTATTCACTGAATCAACATTTACCCCTCCTAACCACTTTAGAGGGGTGCAAGCTACTCCTACAAACAATACAGAACAGGTGGTGCAGCTGTAAATACCTAAAGAGCTGAGATCTGGGAATCCCAAAATGTTGAATCAAATTTTCAAACGATCTCAACAATCACCGATTGTATTAATCCCACTCCCAATCCAGTCTGACCAGCAGAAAGGGCACTTATTAATACGTAATTTTGGATTCAGCCATATGCTTGAGGCAACATTTAAATAAATGTCAGAATTAAACATCCAAAATTGTTTATTGTACAAAATAGAATTTTGATTGGATTCATGCTCTCGGAAGCCAATAATTCACTGCATAAAACAAATAGAGCTGTTCAGCCACGACGTCAATTTGTAAGTGAACCCAGAAGTCTAATTCGCCATGTGTCATACCTCAAACGTGAATTTTGAAGCCGGTGGGCATTTAAAAAAACAAAAAAGGATAGAATTCAATACGGCTTCAAAATTCACATTTGATGTATGATTGTGTGTCATTTAAAGTTGTAGAACAAAATGTCCAAGTTTCGTCAAGTAATGTTTACCACAGACCTTATTTTACTCATAAGTTCAAAAATCCCAATATAAAAACCCACAGAAAATTCCAGAGGGAACCCATGGCAAATTCTCCTCTGTGTTTGTGGACTACAAGCTGAACAGCTCTATTATACCATGTTTATCTTTGTTGCAAGTGAACACATATTTAACTTCAGGCCCCAATATACTTCCGGAGAAGTTCATCTTCATTCTTTATTCAGGGGTAAAAAGAAGTTCAGTCACCTGCCAAATGAGGGAGGCATTTAGAGGAGCATTTAAAAATGAGGATGTTACATGTAAAACCTTAACTAATGTGACATTAAAATGTGTTATAATTTTTTGCGTAGAATTCACACTAGGTCTGTAAAAGAAGCTGTTTTAACCACTTGATGATGGTTGAAAGTAATATATATATATATATAAATAGTAGACAATGTTTAATTTGTTCTGTTTACATTCTGAATTCATGACGCTAACATGCTATATGTAGCCATAAAATGCGATGATTACACTCTGTTATTGTAATTTATGATGACACAGAAACTAATGCAAAGTTGAGAACCACTGCTGTATGGTAGCAAGAAGCATTGACAAGCTAATCTCTCAAAGCTAAATCTCCAGCTTTTTTAAAGTTCCAACAAGTATTGCAGATCCTGACATCTGATAGATTAAAAACGTTACTCAGTGCTGCAAAATACAGACATACAGTAAAGCGTCTTGTTTAGTTTTATGAATTTTTTCAACTCAAAATTCCTAACAAAGGAAATCAAATACTATTTGTTAATGGAATCTGAGCATATGTTTCATGTCTTGTTCTTGCTCTGTGTGCATCCTCTTAGAATGCTTTCTGTGCTTGTTTCTGTAGGGAAGGGCAGGAAGGGGACATTCTCTGAGTTGACTGGATCTATGAGTCGAGCTGCTGGCAGGAAAATCAACCGAATCATCAGTTTGTCCAAAAAGAAGCCATCCCTGCCAGGCGAGACCAACACGTTCTCCCATCTAGATGACAATCCCCGTTGTGGTAAGGGCTCATGAAACCATCTTGGCTTTTTCAATTAGCATGTCACAGTTCAAATTGTTTTACTGACTTTTCTAAAGGCTCTGACTTGTTCTATGTTTGGAGTTCTTTTACAGTCCCTTTAAGGCAAGTTAAATAAAAGTTAAATGTTAAAGTCAGTTCAACGGTCATATTTGTCCAGACAGATCACACTGAGAATTCAGCGACCGGAGGTGGAAAGTTTTGTTTAATTTTGTGCTTACCAAAATTTGTACCTCTACCCCCAGTGGCTGAAGCTGTAAGTGTTGTTGAGGTGAAATGTCCACAGGGTGGTGGCAAAAGCGAGTTGTATTATTAGTTGCTTATGACATAGTACCGCCACCAAGAATGCATATTTTATTAACCATGCATTCTAACCCAAACCTCAACTGTAAACCTAACTTAGGTCAGTAAAGTGAAAATACATTTTTAGAGCAAAAATTTAATTTATGAATTGCGCTAACCATTGTTTATATGAGCATGATTACTTCCTGGTTTTCACAGGACCAGAACCTCTGTCTTAGAGATTGCTCAAACAACACGCTATCAAAAGAGCAACACTAGATAGTAAACACATTTAAATTTATGCAAAAATGTGTGATAGGGGATGGCGTTTGTCAGCAATTCGGGAGATGGGGTGATGGAGCTTGTCAGTAATTAGGCAGTATGCGGTCAAAATCAGGGAACATGAACATTCAGAAGCAGCATGTTGATTTCCTGTGTGATCATGTTGATTAATCTTTGGCCAGTTATTTCCAATCATGCAAGTACCGCTCCTATATACCTGAATGTGGAAAGACTGAAAAGCTGTTGGCTTAAGATTACATTTAAATAACACGTTTCAATGCAGCAAAAAATGTGACAGCAATAGTATTATACTGAAAGAAATAGCGCTTTCTAGAGTTATCAAACAGAATACTGGCTCTATTGAACTGTCAGACTGACTTCCATTCCTACAGCAGCCTTATTGAGTGTTATGATGCCACTATCAAAAAGGCAATTGGCTATTCAGCCTCCATATTTTGCATTACAATTTATCATATTTATACAGTATATTGTAGTGGGCTGTCTCCTTCCTTATAATGTCTCTGGGTCTTTCTCTTGCTAGGTTACTTGAATGTTCTGGTGAACCAGTGTTGGAAGGAGTGCTGGTGTTGTGTGAGAACTGGAACTCTTTATCTCTATAAGGACAGAGGGGACATTCACACCCATGTTAACGCTATAGCCCTTCATGGTGTAGAAGTCTTACCTGGTCTTGGGCCCAAACACCCTTTTGCCTTTCGCATTATGCGAGGGAGTACAGAAGTGGCAGCTTTGGAGGTAATAAAAGTTCCCCTTCTGTCACTCACTCGGCGTTGTGTTGATTGTAGTGACACAATGGGTCTTCCTTGGGAGCCTCGCGTACCTCTGAACTTGAGAAAAGGCCAATGTGAAATTTGCAGACAGAATTTGCATGTCCCACCCTTGGACTTACGGGTATAAAGGGAGAGGACGTGCATCTGTCAGTCAGAATTTTATTTCGGAGCCAAGCGGTTGTACAACAGCAAGCTGAGTTTACCACTGTTCCACTCACCTCTATTGGCAAGAAGCACTGCTGTTGGATCTTACGGTGCATTTCCAGCTGGCATTTCCAGCTGACGCTGTGCAGTCCACGGCCCTGGGCACTTCGACAGCGCTTTCACTGCCTAAAAAGAGTGTTTTCCCCTCCGAAAAGAGTTTGAGTTTTCACTCATGAAAGAGCAATACACAGCAGGCGCTGAACGTCCTTTTCAGGACGCGTCTTTTTAAAGATGACTTTCCGCCTCTGTGTAGTTTCTGGATGCGGTTGATTTCTCTCCACTTCTGATGATCATAAAAGCTGCCTCGCATGCCTGGGCTGCGACCACCCGCAGGCAGCATTTAAAGAATGGTTCATGTTCTCAGTGCGAGAACATAGCCATGACAACGTTGTGGTCATGGCTTTCTTTCCTCACGAGAGAAAGTCAATTCAGCCGCCCCCCCTCCGCGTCATTCTTTCTTCCCACGGGATTGAGGACAACCCGGCTGGAGATGAAGGCGATTTAGGGATGACGATGGGCTCGGTTTCTCCGTGTAAATCCCCACGAACCACCCACCTCCCCGGCACGCACGCTTGCTTCCGTCCGAGCTCGGGATGGGTGCGGCTCACCTCGCACCCGGCATTCTCCCTTGAGGCCCTGGAATTGGATGACGACACCGCCACTGCATCGGAGAGCGTCACAGCGGTGTCTGATGCTGATGACTTGCCTGGGCTGCCACATTCGGTTCTGCTCGCCCAGTCTGAGGCTGATGCGCAGATGTCTGCTATGCTTTCCCGGGCCGCCGTGAGCGTGAGGCTTGAAACTTCCATCCACCCCTCACGGCTACTCGATCGGTTCCTCGGTTCAGGGCACCACTCATAGCTTGTAGAGCTCCTCCCTCATCAGGCAGGACCTACCACCGCGCTGCTCCCACGTACGGCTTCACAACCCTCGTGGTGTATCCTCCTCCTAGTCTGGGCAGGATGTGGCCTCCGCAGGGTCTTTTCCCCCTGAAAGAATAGGACCACCTTCCCCGACGCATTTCATAGCCCCAGGCTTGCTGTTCCCGTGCGGGTACTGGGAACCTAAGAGCGGTATATGACACCTTTTATTGGGGGCGTTGGAGAGGGTTACGCGCGGCCGACACAGCTGCTTCTAGCACGCAACAGCCTGCTTGCACCTGTCTCAGCAGTTCACGTAACACGGTTTCATGCATGCCGTTTTTAAATGGGACCCCTTGTGTCACTACAATCGACACAACATCGAGTGAGTGACAGAAGGGGAATGTCATGGTTACTGTTGTAACCTCCGTTCCCTGATGGAGGGAACGAGACGTTGTGTCCCCCTTGCCATGGCACTATTCCTACCACTGTAACGCGCCGTACCTTATTCTCGGCTCCTCAGTGCAAAAACCTGACTGGCAGACGCATATCCGCTCCCTTTATACCTGTATGTCCAGGGGGCGGGACATGCAAATTCTGTCTGCCAATTTCACATTGGCCTTTTCTCAAGTTCAGAGAATTGACACAATGACACAACGTCTCATTCCCTCCATCAGGGAACGGAGGTTACAACAGTAACTGTGACATTTTTTTCATGAGAGATCTTTCTGTAGAGTCAAAATATGGGTCATTCTTTAATATTGTAAACCTTTATCCATGCCTCAGGCGAGCTGTTCTGTAGAGATGGGCCGCTGGCTGGGGGTTCTGTTGGCAGAAGCAGGCAGTTCCACCACCCCTGAGGCACTGCATTATGACTACGTGGACGTGGATACTATCAGCAGCATCCAGAATGCAGCACGACACTCCTTTCTGTGAGTAGAATGGAGTATGTTTAGCATGTTGGGGTGTGATTCATAACCTTTGATTGTCACTGTTTTCATACTAATTCTGCTCAATTAAATTATTTAATTCCATAGCTGGGCGACCTCCTCTAGCACAGATCCGCAGACTTATGACGAAGTTCCCTATGAAAGTGTACTGGTAAGGTGTAATAGTAGAATTTGAATTTTTTGTTATTTGTTGAGGCCAGCCTTTCAGCAATAGTTTTCCCCCCACATATATCATTCGCTGACATATGTGTTTACTGTGAGTGGGAGGTTATGTGGAGCTGTAGATGACTTCTGAAGAACAAGTTTCAGCCCAGTTTAGTATTGTTTCTGCAATCTGGCAAAATAATCTCTGTATTCTGTAGTCATAGTATACTTCTTTAATTTGCTTATAAGGCAACAATAAATACAGCTATGCGATTGCTGTTTTTCCCTGGCTTACTCCCTAAAATATTTTCGAAGTAGCATTTCTTTCTTTGTTTGCATGAATTTCATGTTGTATAAGTCTGTGGTAAAGTCAGCTACAAAACCTTCAACATTGCAAGCACGTTCTTGTTTCTTTCTTAATCAGGAACTATTCAGTAAATCCTTAATAAGCTCATTGTGTAATATCAAAGAAAATATTATCACAACCAGTAATTTCTCCCTTTTTTTAACCTCTACTCCATCTCCTTCACTTTCCAATCAGCAGGTTGATGAGACACAATCTAAATTGAAGCATTATTCCTCTATGTCCAGTGTAGATACTGCAAAGGTTGACACACAAGTCATAGTGAAGCGACATGGTTCCTGTAAGTATGTTTTCATTGGACAATCACTGTTTACAATTTAGTTGATCTTTGAATCGCATCTATAAAAACAATTATTGTGTCATAACTTTACTGATGTGAGACATGATGAACGTCTTATGAATTGCTGTTCATGACTGATTTTGTGTTCTTGGTTTTGTTTTGTAGCTGTGAATCATTATGGTAAATATGGAAAGATAAGGGCAGAGGAAGATGCAAGACGATATCTCACTGAGAAAGAGCAGCTAGAGAAAGTAAAAGAAATTATCAGGAAGAGTCTGCTTTCACTACGCAGAGAAAAGAAGGAGGTGAAGGAAAGGCTGAAAAATGCAACAGGTGAACAAATCTAATTTATTACACAGAATTTTAGATTTAATGTCAGGAAGTGCCAACCAGTAACATACAAAATGGTTAGTTCCAATTATTTAGGTCAATATTAAGGGTATAAACGTTCTGACAAGGATTTTGTTTTAATCACAGACTAAAAACGAATTGTTTTTAATTTCGATCTGAGCAGAAACTGCATGTTTTCGTTCAGGTTCCAGCATTCCACTGCCTTCTTACCAACATTTAAAAATAACATTTTCAATCTGGAACAATTGAAAGTGATTTCATTCAGTTACATTCTGCAAAACATTGGGTTTTTTGGGGTTTTTGTTCCTTGAAACGTTTTCAGTTCCTCGTTTTAATTACTCAATTCTCGATTAATAGATGAGATTACTAAATTCTTTATTAATCATGGAATGCATAATGAAATCTAAAGTTAATATTTGAGTATTTTGACATGATTCATAATTGTTTTAAAAATTATGCACCTCACATCTTGCTCCATTGAATATATTTGCACTGGAAGTAAGTTTTGGAATTGGTGGAATTTTCCTAATGAAAATAGGCTAATTGTTCTGGATAAAAAATACATTGAGTATTATTATATAAATGATAATAGATTATAATATAGATTATTAGATTAGATTATTAATAATAATAGAATTTTCATTCTGTGACAAATGAGTCGTGATGCATGCATGTTTACACCCCAGTCAGTATTTATCACTGGCACTTGCTTGAGTCTTGCAGTGGTTGGTGCCACCTGATGACAAATTCCTAGTAGTATGTGTGTATGCAACAGATAAGCATCAGAAAGACATGGAGCAGCAACTGGCCCAGCTGGAAGAAAGCTGTCGTCAGAAGGAAGCTGAGCGTGTGGACCTAGAGTTGCGGCTCACAGAGGTAAAGGAGAAACTGAAGAAGTCTCTGACTGGAGGAATATTGAGCGCACCTGTGGAGAGCAAACCCCCCATAAAGGTACCTGCACAAATAGCCACAGAATTATAATAAATGAAAACAGACTGAGCCAGTGGGTGACACAGGCTCAGTCTTTTAGCCTACACCAGCCAGCAGCCATATCACCCTGTAGCTCAAGAGTGGTTGCCTACTGAATATAAGCAGGGCTGAGCCTGTTCAGTACCTGGATAGGAGACCTCCTGGGAAAACTAAGGCCGCTGCTGCAAGAGGTGTTAGGGAGTCCAGCAGGGGATGCTCACACTGTGGTCTGTGTGGTTCCTAATGCCAAAGGATAGTGATGGGGACACTATACTGTAAAAAGGCACCGTCCTTCGGATGAGACGTTAAACCGAGGTCCTGACTCTCTGTGGTCATAAAAAAATCCCAGGACACTTCTTGAAAAGAGTAGATGTGTAACCCTGGTTTTCTGTCCAAATTCCCTCCATTGGTCCTTATCAATCATGGCTTCCTAATAATCCGTATTGAGTGGTGGTGTAGTGGTCTAAACCACATAACTGGTTAACTGGTAATCAGAAGGTCGTTGGTTCCCCACAGCCACCACCATTGTGTCCTTGAGCAAGGCACTTAACTCCAGGTTGTCCATGTAATAAGGGCTCTGTAAGTCGCTTTGGATAAAAGCGTCTGCCAAATGCATAATTTGTCCATCCATCCATCCATCTTCAACCGCTTATCCGAAGTCGGGTCGCGGGGGCAGCTGCTCCAGCAGGGGGCCCCAAACTTCCCTATCCCGAGCCACATTAACCAGCTCTGACTGGGCGACCCCGAGGCGTTCCCAGGCCAGTGTGGAGATGTAATCTCTCCACCTAGTCCTGGGTCTTCCCCGAGGCCTCCTCCCAGCTGGGTAATTTGTATTTGTATTAATTGGCTCAATTACTCCACTCTCTCCTCTCCACCAATAGCTGGTGTGTGGTGAGCGTACTGGC
Organism: Xyrauchen texanus; assembly: GCF_025860055.1. Taxonomy (NCBI): domain Eukaryota; kingdom Metazoa; phylum Chordata; class Actinopteri; order Cypriniformes; family Catostomidae; genus Xyrauchen; species Xyrauchen texanus. The sequence continues at coordinate 24,230,070 of NC_068309.1, read as the reverse complement.
ACGCTATGGCTGCTGTCGCATCATCCAGTTGGATACTGCAAACTGGTGGTGGTTGAGGAGTGTCCCCTGTTAACTGTGTAAAGCACTTTGAGTGTAGGGCCAAAAAAAGCGCTGTATAAATGTATCGTTCATTCACCTCAACTGAACTTGAAGGCATAAAAATATGCACACTTCTGAAACGCATTAATAGTAATATAGGATGGGAAGTGACTGACAAGGAGTGACTACTAGCTGCTTTGAGTCATTGCTTTCCTGTTCCTGATAGATAATAATGAACAAACTGTACTCGATTAAGCAATCAACAGGTAGTGATGTCCAGTTTGTGAACGAAACGTTCTTTTGAACTGGATCTTTTTGGTGAAGGAGTTGAACCAGTTCACCAAATTGGACTGAATCTTTTGAAACACTTTGCATCTCGAGTCAACACTGATCCACAAGCTACTTATCTTAACCTGTCTCTTGGACGTGTCTAACACTCTGAATCAAAATGAGCTGATAACCGGGAGTAATATGATCCTAGATCTGGTGATATCTGCTTTTGCCAACTTTTCTTTGCAATGAACCGCTCCAACTAGTTCACAAATCAGACTGAACGCTCTGGTCTCAACAGTTCTTCAGTCATCAATACACTGATCTGTGGACAGCAGTTCTTGCATCAACAGTACATTGAGTCATTCACAGCAGTTCTCGAGTCAACGGTACACTGATCCAAGGGCAGCAGCTCTCAAATCAAAAGTACATTGAGTCATTCGCAGCAGATCTTGTGTCAACAGTACACTGATCCGAAAACAGCAGCTCTCGAGTCAACAAAACCTTGAGTTGTTCTCAGCAGTTCTCGAGTCAACAGTGCACTGATCAGAAAACAGCAGCTCTCGAGTCAACAGTACATAGATGTTCACAGCAGTTCTCGAGTCAAAAGTACACTGATCCTAGGACAGCAACTCTCGAGACAACAGTACATTGAGTCATTCGTAGAACTTCTCGAGTCAACAGTACACTGATCCTAGGACAGCAGCTCTCGCATCAACAGTACATTGAGTCGTTCACAGCAGTTCTCGAGTCAACGGTACACTGATCCAAGGGCAGCAGCTCTCAAGTCAAAAGTACATTGAGTCATTCGCAGCACATCTTGAGTCAACAGTACACTGATCCGAAAACAGCAGCTCTCGAGTCAAAAGTACATTGAGTCATTCGCAGCAGATCTTGAGTCAACAGTACACTGATTCAAGGACAGTAGTTCCCGAGTCAACAGTGTGTTGAGTCGATCGCAGCAGAATCAGGGGGAGAAACGTTTCAGCTTTTGCATGCAGATTATATCTGATTATCCGCGTTTGTATATCAGTGTCAGTATTGGGTGCTTTAGTGTAGGATGTGTTTTAAGATCACTGATTGAAACACTGATGACAATAAACACCATTATTATTATAACTTAATTACATAAAATGTAATAATCAGCAATATGCGCTGACATATGGCTGTATTGAATGTGTTCGAGTGTGTATTCTACGACGCCGGCATATTAGCATAATGTACAGTGACGTGTGATGATGTAAATTAACTTGTGAATCGTTTTTTTTAACCGGTTCATTGAAACGAACCATCCAAAAGAATTGGTTTGTGGAAAAGAATTAGACTTCCCTTTACTATCAACTGTTCAGGATTCAGCAAATTGAACAAGAGATGAACGCTTAAGAAACTCGTCCCATACAGTTTTTACACCTTAATGAATAATTTGTGTCAAATCAGTGATTCTAAGCGAGTATCACAATTATGTGATCTCATCAGAAAATGTTGTCAGTGTTTGACATTTTGCACAATTCGAATCACTATGTCTTTTACCTAAGAATATCTATGGATAATTGTATTAATCAGGAGTAGTGGTGGCGTAGTGGGCTAAAGCACATAACTGTTAATCAGAAGGTCGCTGGTTCGATCCCCATGGCCACCACCATTGTGTCCTTGAGCAAGGCACTTAACTCCAGGCTGTCCCTGTAATAAGTGCACTGTAAGTCCCTTTGAATAAAGGCGTCTGCAAAATGCTTAAATCAGATCCGCTTTTAAAGCTAAATGCTTTAAAAGATCCGACAAGCTTTAATATACGCGATAATATCTTAAACAGTATCATATATAACTCAAAGGGACATTAATCTCACCCATGGTAACTAAAAAATAAACCCATGTCGTAACAGGAGGAACCCATGTCAAACTGAGGAAGTTTATATTCTCCTCAATACAACTACTATATATATATTTTTATATACTCTTTATTTTTATTGTATGTGTATCCTACATAGTGTGTATTGTTTACTGTACATTGTTTACTGTACATTTTATATTATTATTGTGTTGTGTAATTATGTGTACATTTGATATGTAAATTGTGTTTTGTAAATATGTTGTTTATTGTTATTGGTATATGTCTCGTCACTGTCATGACTGCTATGTTGCTCGGAACTGCACACAAGAATTTCCCCCACTGTTGCACTTGTGTACATGGTAGTGTGGCAATAAAGTGATTTGATTTGATTGATTGATTGACATAAAACAACATAATTAAATTAAATGGAACATAAAACATAACTATAATATATATAATACCCCCAATAACTTTCATATGTTAATTAATAACACCCCCAAACAGTCCCCAAAACCTGCACAGAGGTACCTCATTAATAATGCAATGACAAAAGCAATAGCAAGTCCTCAAGCATTAACAAAAACAGACTTTGAAGTATATTCCTGGTAAGGACTATAATTCGATGTAGTTTTAGCATCTGATATTCATTTAAACTTTTAAATGTGCCATTTTGCCCTTTGCACCAAGAAAAGTGAACATATGCTGACGTCTGACCGATCCATATAAACACTGATCTACAAAAGATCAGGAACCTGATTAAAAAAAGTCAAAATGAATGAAAGTGGATGAGGGCGCACTGGCTTAATGTCACTGCCATTCTATGCTGTTTGTAGACATGTGTTGAACCATAAGGAGATGTTCCGTTATACTCAAGTCCAGATGTTGATGTAAATAGTTATAACTTGCATGATAAGACTTATATGATAGTCGTAGAATGTCCATATATTGTTTTCACAATTCTAACAAGCTTATCAAGTAACATAATGTGGGTTTAGTGTTATTCTTCTTTCAAGAGGGAAATTTGACTTAATTCACAATAAGACAAGATTGATAATGAAGATCAGTCATAAAGTCAGCAGAATTAGACAAAGTAGGATTATGAACAAATATTGCTTTGTATCTTATTAGTGGAGATGAGGAAATAGCTTTAACCCCTACCTCTTCAAGTCACACAATGTCGAATGCAATATGCTGCTTTAAAAATGTATAAAACACAGGGCATATTGTGCTTGTGTAATGTTGTTAAATGCAGACACAATCTATGAAACAACTGTTAAACTATTTAATAGACAGATAAAAAGATGGACAGATTCATAAGAACATGCAGTTGAACCAATACTGTTTTCCAGTAATATCCAAAGACAGCTGCCTCATCAAAGTTATGTGTGAACTGTGCAATGACAAGTGTATAGCCAGTCTCTCTCTCTGTTTCACAGATAAAGCACATTTAAATCTCTTTAGTTAGTGTAGTGGCTTTCCTATAAGCCAGGTCCAGGTGATAAGATGTTCTTTACTCATAGTTTGGAGTAACCAATGTCCACACATCAATATCAATTTCAAATGCTTGGTTGTCCATTTAATGAAATATATATATATATATATATATATATATATATATATATATATATATATATATATATCTTAAAGAATGTAAAGCAGGTTGCTCTATGGTAAGAACCATATGTTCCCACCACCTGTCCCCCCTGATACGACCCACGGGACGTTTAAATACCACATTAAACCACTGGTGCACAGTGCCATCTAGTGGTTTAAACAATCATTACATTTAGCTCCTATAATTAGAGTCTTCAGCATTCTGTGTATGTTGATGAATAACTAGCCAGTAACGGTGACTTTGACAATCTTGGAAGCTGGTCAAAATATATATATATATATATATATATATATATATTTTTTAAATGTTTATAAATTGGCCATATTTACTACGGAATGTTGTTGTGATGACAACCAGTCCAGTTTGCTTCCCACCCCCTTTCAAAACTTGCCGGTGGACTGAGCTATTTTGTTTAGACTCTGATACACTTCACACTTTGTCTTCAGAGCAACCTGATGATTCAGTAAAAAATTATTTCATGTCTTAAAACTTTTAGGTCTCTATTAAGAAAAAGGAACATGTATACAGTGACATAACTTTACCTGTCAACTGTTCATCTGAAATAAAGAAACGTTCCCCATCTATCTATGCACCCACCAAAGGAAATGTCATGCAGAAAGCTAAGGTACAATTTAACAATGACCTAACAGAATATAATTAAAAACACTTGGGAAGGCTTGATATATAAATGTGTAAATAATAACATTTATTTTATTCTTCTGTACTCAATTTTATTTGTATACAGGAATGGGAGTCAAAGAAGGGGATGTAATTATACCACTATCGTCAAGGTTGTCTGAGGATCCGTGGCTTTGGCTGCCTTCAAGTACCAAAGTGTTAAAGCAAAAACAAAGAGCAAGTCAAAAGGAGAAAATTGCATACATGAAGGCTCTGTTTGTCCAAACATTGCAACTTGTTTAAAAAAAAATTATTGGAGAGGACAATAAAACTTTTTTGCTCATATATTTGATGGTAGTCTGCATGTGAATAAAAATGTATGTTAAACAATTGCATAAAATATAATAAGGATAAGGGAATTTTTCAGAAACAAAGTGTTTTGTAAACATCTGTCTGTTAATATAGGTGGTGAAATGTGTGCCTGACTTACAATTCTGTGAAATTGTTGTTTTATGCTTTAAACATTGGATATTGGTTCCTGTTTATTTCTATGTGCAGTACTGAAATAAATTGTAAACATTTTTGTATGCTATGTAAAACTGAACTACATTCAAAGGATTTACCCCCTTTGTTAAACACAAAGGCACTTATTTTACCAAATTTATTTATTTTGACTTTGTAAATAAATCCAGTTTAATGAAAATGTTTTCTTTGTTCTTTTTTTCTTTCTTTTTTTTTTTTTTTCATTTTATTGTAACAGTAATAAATGTGCTTTAAAAATGTGGAGTTCTGTAAAAGTAAAGACATTGCTGTCTCTTTCAAAACGACTACAGGATGTGATAACTTAAATGGGATTTGCTTCCAAAAGCTTTGAAATAAAATTCTGTTTTGGCTTATCAAGTAAATCATTATTGTGTTAAGTTGGTCATAAATTCAGTACTGTTGGCAAAAACGCACCTTCTTTGATTTTATTTTGGATATTAACATTTATTTAAAGGGAAAAAAAAATGTTATGCTCTCAATCATTTTCTTTTTTCTGCAGAACACAAACAAAGATTTTTAGAAGAATATTTCAGCTCTGTAGGTTCATACATTGCAAGTGAATGGTGATCAGACCTTAGTAGCTTAAAAAATCACATAAAGGAAACATAAAAGTAATCTGTAAGAGTCCAGTGGTTTAATGTATGTCTTCAGAAGCAATAAAATAGGTGTGGGTGAGAAACAGATAAATGTTTAAGTCCTTTTTTTTTACTCTAAATCACCACTTTCACTTACAGATGTGAAAGTGGAGATTTAGATTAGACATTTGTAGGTCCAAAAAGCACAGATAGTCAGCATAAAAGTAATCCATATCTCCAGTGGTGACATTAATGTTTTCTAAAGCAAATCGATCACTGTGTGCGAAAAAGACCGATATTTTTTCACTTTTTAACTATAAAAGATTGCTTCCAGTCAGGTGTTGAGGAATGTCCGAATTTACCTGAGTGCTCCAGTGACGTAATCACGATGGCACATTCCTTCGACTCATTGGTTTTGATTCTGTCATGCATCAGTTCACGTGCCATCGTGATTACATCACGTGCACTCAGGTAAATTTGGACATTTGTCAACAGAAGATATTAATGTCAATGCTGGAGCTATAGGATGGATTGCTCTTATGCTGTCTATCTGTGCATTTTGAACTACAAATATCTAATCACCATCCTCTCCTATTCTAAGGACCTGCTGAGGCTGGATCTTTTTATACAAATCTTAAAAAGTGTTTTCAAGAAGAAAAAAAGTCATACACATCTCTTGAGGGTGAGTAAATTATCAGAAATATTTCATTTTTGGGTGAACTATCCCTTTAAATATTGATCTATTTCTCACCCATACATATCATATTGCTTCTGAAGATATAGATTTAACCACTGGAGTCTTAAGGATTACTTAATGTGATATTTTTTATTTATTTATTTATTTTTGGAGCTTTTAAGGCCTGGTCACCATTCATTTAATTGTATGGACCAACAGAGCAGAGATATTCTTTTAAAAACCTTCGTTTGTGTTCAGCAGAAGAAAGAAAGTCATTCATATCTGGGATGGCATGAGTGTGAGTAAATGATGAGAGAATTTGCAGGACCAGTGTGCAGTTGCATAAAGCAACTTATGTGAAAGTTTCCCATAAGATCACCCTAAAGTTTCCATTAATTTTAATGGTGATGAAGAAACCATCACTTAAGTTTGACTTAATAGTCTATATAAGTAAAACGTCACATTCCCCAACAATTTTCCTTAAATATTGATTTTATACTTAAATATTCCCTTAAGTGTTGCATAGAGCCCCTTAACTGCCATTTTCCAAAGTAAACCTTAAAGGTAGTAAAACTTCACCTTAATTGTTGGCTGAGAGTTACAAGGTTTCTAAGAGAGAGAGAGAGAAATGGCGAAGTTTATAGACCCAATTGAAGAGTAAAGCATACAGATGCCAATTTTTCGCGATAGTGAGCGCTCTTTAAAGGCCTACCGTCTTAGGGATAATAAACAAGTGCAGGATTACTATTGGGAATCGCTAAAATGATGAAAGGTAATCTATTATCACTAATATCTAACACCTCGAATTCACCTCACTACTCACTATCAAAAGTGTCTTCATGAAGTGGACACTCACCGGCCATTAAAGCAGAGTCCTCCATGAATTGTTTCACACAAACAAAATTGTACACATATATTTTTTTAATCTATTAATTTTGAGGGTTTTACGTGAGAAACAAATGAAAATCTGCCCTTGTAACTTCCAGAAAAATGTTGATGCAGTATTCTTCATAAATCACAAACAAATGTAATTGATGCATCCAAAAAAGCGCTGAGAAAAGGAACAGGTATCACGTGACAAGGCAGTTGATGCGCTAATTCTGAACAGGTTGGACAAAAATGTACACATCAATAATAATACTGAGAAAACTGTATTTGTCACTAAAATGAAATTAAAAACGGTAAAAAGTTCAAGTATTATTTGTGTAAAAATTGCTCAAATGTCTATTCGTCTTATTCAGCGCCGCCCCTTTTCCGCGCTCCGCTCTTTCGAATTTTATCTTCTATCTTCCTGTTTGTATTAGAGTGTGCTGAGAAGAGTAGAGCAAAATGGATTACGTGTGGGAGCACAGAAAATATTTCCCCCTAAGATTTGATGGTGAGTGTACACAACACCTTTACTATGTTAAATTTCTAGTGAGGTGTTTTTTCTGTAACTGTAAATGTTGCCAATGTTACCCGCGGATGTAAATGGGTCCTGGCAGATCACATTCAGACAGCTATGACACACTGCACTTTTTCACAATACAAGCGTTTAATTGTTATAACTTGTTAATAATTTGTGTTACAATGTGTAGTTGACATGAAATTTCAAACAGGACAGCTCGTATTATTTTACGAAATTACAAGACATTAAAGGAAAATATTTGTACTTTTTAAAAATAAACATTTCACCCACATTTATAAGAGGCTTAAATGGATTAAAATATTTGTAAATGCAATATAAATAAAGCATACTCATATATATATATTAGACACACACACACACACACTACCGATCAAAAGTTTTGAAACACTCATTCTTTATTATATTTTTTTCTTCATATTTTATAATAATAATAAATAATCAATAATAAAGTAATCAAAATTATGGAATAACATAAATGGAACTATGGGAATTATGTTGTGACTAAACAAAATCCAAAATAAATAAAAACTGTGTTTTAAGAAGTCACCCTTTGCCTAGAATTTGCAGACATGTACTCTTGACATTTTCTCAACCAACTTTTGATGTATCACCCTGGGATGCTTTTAAAACCATATTGAAGGAGTTCCCATCTATGTTGGCACTTATTGGCTTCTTTTCTTTATTATTTGGTCCAAGTCATCAATTTCATAGGCCTATACTTTTTTTTTTTACATTCAATTTCAGTTAAGATCGTGAGATGATGAATGACATGACATGGCCACATGTGTCCTACAGAGATATTTTTAATGACTTTGTGTTGTCTCTTGGAGTTTAATGAGCAAAAATGCACATCATACGTCCACAGCGTAAAGGTGGGATCTTGTGTATTTATGAATGAAGTGTTTTAAATTCTCCCCGCTCTGCCTTCCGTTGCTATGACATCCCCTGAATACTTTAAAATACTCTTGACATCTTTTGGCAACTCTATAACCTGTAAATCTACTTCGCTAGCATCAACACCAAATACATCTTTCTAGTCACCGCTAGAATGGAAGATCAAAGACAAAACTTTCAAGATGGCTGCACGCTAATTTCTCTGGCGCATAAGGTGTATATTATAGATCAGTTGTAGGCACATGACTATGTTATGGAGGCCCAAACCTGCATAAATAATAAATAAATAAATGTAATAATACAAAAAAAAATAAAGGAATAAATGTAATAATAATAATAAAAAAAAGGAATAAATGTCTTGATAAAACAAATATAATTCGTTTTTAATTAAATTTATTACTGAATTTATTATTGTATGACTTTATTCCTTTATTATTTTCTATATTTATTTTTAACTTTATTTTTATTCTTTTTAACTTTTATTTATCCATTTATTTTGCATATTTTTTTTATGTGTTAATTTATTTTGTATATCTATTTATTCCCACATATATTTATTCCCATATATATTTATTTATTTATACATGTATTTATTTTTACTTTTCTGTGTGCAACATGGAAATGAGGGAGGCGGTCCTTGTGTAGCTGGTTATTTATGCAGGTTTGGGCCTCCATAGAAAACGTGCAGCTGGGCACATATGATTGTTGAGCCACACAGTCATGATTCAGAATCGTTTTAAGGAATCGACTCATTTTTACTGAGCAGCGACTCGCTCTGGGTGTCACGCGCTCGACCACCCAAAAACACTACTGAGGAAATGGCTGTACGCTTTCTGTCCGTAACGAGAAGATATCCCGTCGATTTGTGCAGGTTAACACCAAGCGCGTCCACCAGGTAAAAGCGTATTATGCTGATAAATGTGCTAAAAGTAATATAAAATAATAAGAATTCGCTAGTTCACATATTAATCGTTTAAAATGTCGTGAAGAAGGTTCGGTGCTAACTGCTAGCGAGTGAGTTAATGTCCAACGCGACACAAACCTCGATAAAACGACACCTAACGATTTTATATCGGTTCCGAAATGTAAAATACGCCGACCTTTAATCGTTGTGTTTCCTAAAATTGTGTCATGTAGGAATTTAGAACAGTTTATAACAAGTAGTGAACCCCGCCATCATATTTGGCGCTTTCAATTTCACAAATGTGTTTTGCTTTATGAGTAAAATAAGACATTATTGTATCATTCTCGTTTACAAATGAAAAATATGTTATGACCTTGTTTTATGTAATATTTTGTATTGTCTTGTAGTAGTAGTAGTAGTAGTCCCCACCCCACCCCCTATGGGTCATTTACTTCCACAACTATTTGTTTAAAGTGAAATTACCCATGTTGATGAATGGGGTTTTATGGCATTCCCGTGTAGAAGTCTGTTTCTGTTGTTAACTGTGTACAATAGCCTGCTAAATGTTTTTGATTCAGCTAATGTTAGTTTGCCTTTCATATTCTATGTTGCAAGTACGTATTTCACTCTCACGTGTCATGAGGATTGCTGTGCAGTCAAGCATTGAGTATTATTGTGTTCAGCAGAAACCTGAGTGCCAAAAGCCACTAACTGTGGTAACTTGGTTGGGTGTAAAGACTTTAGTTGCACCTAATATAAAGCAAAATTCCATTTAGAAATTATTTCCATTATGTGAATTTGAGAACTAAAAAGAAAATCTGAACAGATTTTTCCCCTCTCTTTTGCTCCAGGTCCATTATTGGCCTCTTCAGCACTGCAGCGGAGCAGCATAGTGCTGGAGATGATTGCCATGGTGATGATGGCGATGATGACCCCAGTCATTCTGTGACACATGTCAGGATGTTGGAGATGAGAGCTAGAAAACTTGAGCAGCAGGTTGACAACCTCACGGTAAGAGAACATGATGTGTGCCACATATCAGGCAACTGTTTTATTTTTTTTTTAGCAGCAGCTTTCAATATGGGCTGCCCTACAATTTCAAATAATATTTTAAGCATAATGTAATGTACAGGGATGCAAACTAACTTTTTGTCTAAAGTCACCATTTCTAAAGCAATTTTGCCATGTAGTTGGTTGATAAATTACATCCTCACATATTTAACACTTCTAAAGCCTGAAAAATGTGCCTTCATGTAAAAATGAAAACAACCATCAATATTTGTATTTTCTGCACATGCAGTCAATCTTATTTTACTTCAGCCTGGTTTCAATTGAACAAGTTACTTTCCGTATTGAAAATAAGTATTACATTATTTTTTGTTTCATATACTTTAACAAATAGTAGCCTATGCATTGCTGGGGTCACATCTTACATGGTGGTGTAAGATCAGCGTTAGATCATATTAGACCTCAAATCTGTCAAAGTAATTGCGATTTGGAAATTAAAAACAGTTGTTTGCTATCGGAGGTTGTGTGATTTGGTGGTATTTGATATCACAAGTTTGATTAAGTTTATCCTGATCCATTGATCCTGATGGAAATTTAAAGAAGCCCAAACCTCCAATAATCTGAAAGGAAACATGGTGTTTCAAACAGCATTTTTAGCTAAATTTGAGGGAAGTTTTTTTTCTGCAGTGCCAAAAGAACCTGGAGTTGCCAGTGCCGAGCGTTTGTTTGTATAACCATAAATTAATCTGTTCTAGCTTAGTGAGAAATTGAGTATATTATAGTGTTGTAGTTTTGCTTCCGAAATCTCTAATATGGTGCTTTAGAGTAAATGCACCATTAATAAGGCATAGTCTTGCTTTTTTATTTAATAGTTGTTGATCAAAATTATTTGTGTTTTTCACAGGAGAGATACAAACGGGCTGTAGCTGACTCCGACGATGTTAGAAAAAGAACACAGAAATTTGTGAAAGATGCCAAAATATTTGGTAAGCTTATGTTATTGTTTAGCTTTGCTACACATTATAGCTAGCAATTCTAACTGGAAATCCGTAGTGTTCCCTTCAATATTACATGAACATGTTGTGCTGTTTCATCAGGGATTCAGAGTTTCTGCCGGGACCTTGTAGAGGTGGCAGACTTGCTAGAGAAGAGTGCAGACGTTGAGAAGAGAGAAGGAACACAGCAGCTGACAAAATACATGGCACACATACAGGGACGGCTGCAGGAAGTGTTCACCAAACATGGACTGCAGAAGATGACCCCCGTGGGAGCTGCTTACGACCCTTATCAGCATGAAGTAGTCTGTCATATCCCAGCAGAGGCAGTGGAGCCTGGTTCTATAGCTGTGGTGAAGCAAGACGGTTACATGCTGCATGGACGTACCATTCGCCATGCCCTCGTGGGTATTGCTGTGAAGACACAGGAGCATTAACATGGCCAATCTTCAGTCCTCCTCTGCTTAATTTATTTACACTCTTAGAACATTTGATATAATTGTTTTTACATCTCTAGACAACAACACATTTGATTTACTCTCTAAAATAATGGTTATTTATTTATACAAGTTTTTTTTTTCCTAACTTGTAATCTATTGAGATTATTCCTGTTTACAGAATTCTGCAGTGCCCATTTAATGTTTGAGGGATTCAGTATTGTCTGTGTGTGATACATTATTGCATTTCCAGAATTGTAATGTTGAAATGACACAAAAAAATGCACTTTACACTCTGTCGTGGTGGGTTCTGTAAGTGATTAGTGTTTTTTTGTTGTTGTTTTTGTTTTGCATTTAAAGGAAAAACGACTAGGTAACGACTTGTAAAAGTTTATCAGTTGTTCTTGAATGTATCAAGCAAGTGTTATAGGCCAGCACTACCCAAAAATAAATGCTAAAATGGAGTTGTTTTCTTTTGGGGGTTGGAGTAAAGGGATGAACAGGAGATATATGTATCCAAAGTGGAAATTAACTGAATATGTTTTGGGAGATAAAACATTTATATGTAATTTTTTTTTTTTTTTGTCATAGTTTTCACTAATAGGTTACTTTTTTGCAAACGAGAAGAAATTGCATGCTATTTTAATTTTACAGATTTGTGCTTATGTTAATGTTGAAAATGAATAGTTTTGCGTGTATGTGTGCGATGCAGATGTGTCGACTGAATAAAATCTCCTTATTTGTACATTCTGTGCACTAGAGGTCAGTGTTTCCAATAGAAACGCTCAGAGCGCGTGTAGGAAGTAGGATAAAAAGAACGGAAATGTGCTGAGAGACTACACGTGCGAGTTGTGGAGCTGTACACATTTACCTGAAGTTAAACCCTTTTGTTTTGTCTCGTATATATATTCAAATAGTTGAGTTTAATATGACAAAGGTAAAGAAAGAGAAAAGTGGCGCAGAGGAGGAGACCGGGACAACTGAAAAGTCATATCAAGAATTAATAGCTAACATAAACCCCATCGCAAACCCTCTTGCATCGCGAAAACTAAGCAAGAAGCTGTATAAATGCGTCAAGAAAGGTAAATTTGTTTCAAAAAAGCTTTCGAACGTAACCCATATTTAAGTCTGAATAGATAATAATAATAGTAAAAGTGCATCCAGCAGTGTTGAATTGAAATGTTTGAATAAAATATCTTGCACTTTTACTCCATAGCGGCCAAACTGAAAAACATCCGACGAGGAGTAAAAGAAGTACAGAAGTTCATAAATAAAGGGGAGACGGGGTAAGAGGAGCTTTACCAATGTTCCAGTTTCATGACCACTGTTGGATCTCAGAGATGTTTGAGATATTTAGAATTAAATTATCCGTCATCCTTTAGGATTGTGGTGTTTGCCGGAGATACACTTCCTATCGAAGTATATTGCCACATACCAATCATGTGTGAAGACCGAAGCCTTCCCTATGCTTATGTTCCATCCAAAGTTGTAAGTGCATCAAAGGTTCACTCATGTATAATAACGTATTTATATTTCCTGTTCTGAATCATATTTAAAGTACAGGGTGTAAAGGGTTAGTTTACCCCAAAATGAAAATGCTGATGCCTCGTGTCATGCCTTATGACTTTCTTTATTGTGTGCTACACAAAAATAGATGTTGGGTAGAATGTTTGGGGCAGAAAGCCTCAGTCACCATTCACATTCATTGTATTAAAGAAAAAGTAAATGGTGACTGAGACTGTTAGTTCCTAAAATTCTGCCTAATTTATGTTCCACGGGTGGAAAAAAAGTCATGTGGATTACCATACAGGTAAATGATGACAGGATTAAAATTTTTGGGTCAACTATTCCTTTAAGAACTGAAAACAACATGGTTTGTGCTGAATTATTGATGCTGATGTAAATCTTTCTGTAGGATTTGGGTGCATCAGCTGGCTCAAAGCGGCCCACCTGTGTCATCATGGTCAAACCCCATGATGAGTACAAGCAAGCCTATGATGAGTGTCTGGAGGAAGTCACAGCTCTACCTAAACCAATCTGAGGACACTTGACTTGGGTTTTAGTTTTAAGATCATAATTGAATATATCACATCAAATTATTGCAGTGGGTGACTCTGTGGGTTAGTTTTACCGGTGAATCTATTGTCATTTTTAAGATTAACCCCAATTTGTCTCCCTTGCCACCTTTTCATTTGCAAGAGGATTCATGTGTGAGTACAGTTGATTTGATGTTTAGTAAATGAATCTTTAGTTGGAACATTTCGGTCACTGGACAGTGGACTGAGCCATTGTTACACATGTTGTATTTTTCAATATTTTGTGCTCTTGATCTCTAATATTTGATCGTTGATTACTTATTTTTACTGAACTGTTTGTTTGAATGGGACATTGAACTGGTTTTGTAGAAATGAACCTCTCAATTAGCTCCTAGAAACATCATAATAAATGCATTTGCCTTTTGGATTTATGCCCAACGTTATCTGGTTTCTTTGTGGGTTCTTAAAGGGTCAGTTCACCCAAAAATGAAAATTCCCTCATTTCATGCCAACGCAGATGTGTATGACTTACTTTATTTTGCAGAACACCAAGGTTTTTAGAAAAATATATCAGCTCTGTAGGTCCATACAATGCAAGTGAATGGTGGCCAGAACTTTGAAGGTCCAAAAAACAAAGGCAGCATAAAATAATCCATACATCTCCAGTAATCCTTGTCTTCTGTAGCGATATGATAGGTGTGGGTGAGAAAAAGATAATATTTAAGTATAATCAATTTTTTTTTCACTGCCGTGAAAGATTGTCAGGTGTGCCTTGGAAAATTATACAATTCCACAAAATAAATGCATTAAAAAAAAATTATACCGGTAATTTCAGGGATCCAAACACCTCAACTTAAGGAGAAATTCACCATTTTGAAACCATAATCGGTCCCTATTGTGATTGTGAAGAGCAATGATTAATGTGCAAAAGTGACTGATATTTATACGTGTTAAGCAGGGCCGTGCACAGACATTTTGAAGACCAGTGGCCCAAACCAAAAAAAGGGGCACTAAGAGTGGGGGTGCTTGTTAATACAAATGATCCAGTTATTACAAATCTACAATTAAAAGTAAAGACAGTATACGCTCGAATACATTTCAGACTTTATTATAGATGTTTTGATAGAACATCCCAATTACACATTGCTGATAATAACAGAAACTATTTACTGATTTACATTTTGATATTTACTTGTTCCATTTACAGCAAAACCTTTTTATTTGGTACCATGTCCTGAAAGATCTTAATAGCCTCATCTTTTATGATTGGGATGTCCCAAAATGTTTGTGAACGGCCCTGTCTGTCATTGTATTGCCTTTCGCAATCTGAAAATTTTCTGTCTCTGGCTCAGTTCCAAGGCATTCAATTTTACACTGTTGACATCGTATCTCAATGTATGTTGTTGTAATGCAATTACTCTTCCATTCAAATAATTGAGTGTCTATCACACTCTATCATATTCCTTTACTGTCAGCCAGTTTAACAGTCTTACCTGTAATTGTCTGATTTGGCTGATGCTCAGTGGGCTCTCTCTCACTCTTTGAGCCTGCCTCTGCCTCATCTTCAATGGAAGTATAAGTATTAGACATTTAATTTCATATTATACAGCATACATCTACATTATATACTATATGCTCATTTACAACTCAGAACATGTATATGACCCTTTTAACTATTTATAGGCCTACTATTAATATGGTCTTAATAAAATAATATAAATAGCGTTATAGATTACTAGTATCAACTAAGACAAGTGATTACATTGGGAAATATACTTAATTACAAGAATTAACGTGTGACAAACTGTCTGCTAAATATTCTACATGATAAGTTACCTGCTGCTTGCTGGAGCTTTGAATCCATGTTTGCAATGTTGAATGCCTTTAACAGCCTCCCTTCACTCTTCTTTTTTGTGAAGGCATTGTTTTTTTGTCTACAAAGTGTGCCAACAGCAAATTTGGTGTTATTTATACTAGATCTGATCGGGCACAATAATTTGATTAGACAAGATTTCTAATTCTAAGAACGTGGATATTTGTACAAGTTGTTAGCACTAGAAGACCAAGAGCAAAACATTACCGACAGAAATACAAAAACAAACAACCAAATGACTAATTCCACGGATCAACTACTGTCTGTAATGTGGATTGTAATGCATCTATCTGTTAATGTGACGGGTGACCTTTGTGAGCTGTCGTCTCACTCGACAGTCTCCAGAGAGCGCCGCGGACATACTGTGAGTGATGCTGCGGAGCGAGCGGGAAAACCCGTTCACAATGAAGTGATATGTAGCAATGGTCCGAGGTTAGTTACGTTGATATCAATAACTACTATGAGTTGTTATGACAGCTAACAACTGCAAAAGTTGATCGTGAAATACATTTTTACTCCAAATAGCATTTAAATGGTTGTTGTTCTCCGTCTGGATTGCTTGTTTTGGTTTTACATTGCGTCTGGAGACCGGAAACAGAAAACGGGGTTACAACACTGATATATATATATATATATATATATATATATATATATATATATATATATATATATACTCACCTAAAGGATTATAGGAACACCATACTAATACTGTGTTTGACCCCCTTTTGCCTTCAGAACTGCCTTAATTCTACGTGGCATTGATTCAACAAGGTGCTGAAAGCATTCTTTAGAAATGTTGGCCCATATTGATAGGATAGCATCTTGCAGTTGATGGAGATTTGTGGGATGCACATCCAGGGCACGAAGCTCCCATTCCACCACATCCCAAAGATGCACTATTGGGTTGAGATCTGGTGATTGTGGGGGCCATTTTAGTACAGTGAACTCATTGTCATGTTCAAGAAACCAATTTGAAATGATTCAAGCTTTGTGACATGGTGCATTATCCTGCTGGAAGTAGCCATCAGAGGATGGGTACATGGTGGCCATAAAGGGATGGACATGGTCAGAAACAATGCTCAGGTAGGCCGTGGCATTTAAACAATGCCCAATTGGCACTAAGGGGCCTAAAGTGTGCCAAGAAAACATCCCCCACACCATTACACCACCACCACCAGCCTGCACAGTGGTAACAAGGCATGATGGATCCATGTTCTCATCCTGTTTACGCCAAATTCTGACTCTACCATCTGAATGTCTCAACAGAAATCGATACTCATCAGACCAGGCAACATTATTCCAGTCTTCAACTGTCCAATTTTGGTGAGCTCTTGCAAATTGTAGCCTCTTTTTCCTATTTGTAGTGGAGATGAGTGGTACCCGGTGGGGTCTTCTGCTGTTGTAGCCCATCCGCCTCAAGGTTGTGCGTGTTGTGGCTTCACAAATGCTTTGCTGCATACCTCGGTTGTAACGAGTGGTTATTTCAGGCAAAGTTGCTCTTCTATCAGCTTGAATCAGTCGGCCCATTCTCCTCTGACCTCTAGCATCAACAAGGCATTTTCGCCCACAGGACTGCCACATACTGGATGTTTTTCCCTTTTCACACCATCCTTGGTAAACCCTAGAAATGGTTGTGCGTGAAAATCCCAGTAACTGAGCAGATTGTGAAATACTCAGACCGGCCCGTCTGGCACCAACAACCATGCCACGCTCATAATTGCTTAAATCACCTTTCTTTCCCATTCTGACATTCAGTTTGGAGTTCAGGAGATTGTCTTGACCAGGACCACACCCCTAAATACATTGAAGCAACTGCCATGCGATTGGTTGATTAGATAATTGCATTAATGAGAAATTGAACAGGTGTTCCTAATAATCCTTTAGGTGAGTGTATATATAGACATAGAACTATATATATAGATCAGTGGGTTAGAATCATCATGGTGCCGCCCAGTGGTTACTCAGGAAAACTGTGGATAAGGTCACTGATATCACTGGAGTCTTCATCTCATGCAAGTGCTTACGATTTTATACAAATGTTTAAAAACATCAATTAATTTCTTATGAAGTAAAATGAATCGGTTACTAACGTAACCTCGGTTCTCTCTAGATGAGGGAACGAGTATTGCGTAAGCTAGCTTACGCTACGGGAAAGATTCATCTTTTCTGAGATATTGAAGCCAAAATATTATCCTTAATTTTGTATCCATTGTCAACGCAGTGCGGCAGCTGCAGACCTTGAGCGGGCTAGCTAGCGAGCTCATTGGTTGCTCTGCGGCAACTGCTGCAGCCTATAGACGAGCTTGGGCGAACTCGCATCCAATGAGAGGCGTCCGCGCGCTCACTGCATCAAAGCCCGCCAAAAAGGGCGTGACTAGAGTGCATATAAGCGTAGTAAGTAAGCTAGCCTACGCTACGGGAACCCTTTGTCAACGCCGTGTGCGCCAAGCATCCACTGCATGAGCCCCAGGGAATTAAGGGGGACCCGGGGGAGCCCTTGTGAGTGGGGAATTAATATTTGGCCGGCAAGAGTGCGGGCCAGTGTGTGTGTAGTACATAAGCACATAGACAGAGCGGCGGTGCCGGTCTGTGTGGACTGTGTCCCATTAATGCAGCTCACCAGGGAGCTGTAGCGTGATAAACCGCTAGCAGTTTAGCCTGCAGAGCGGGTACTTCCAGATTGTAAAATCTGACAAAGGTGGAGGGGGAAGCCCAGCCCGCTGCCACACATATGTCGTGAATGGAAATCCCGCTGGACCATGCCCACGAGGAGGCCATGCCTCTAGTGGAGTGAGCCTTAATGCCTAGCGGGCATGGTAGGTCTTTTGACACGTACGCGGCAGCAATAGCATCCACTATCCATCTGGACAGTGTCTGTTTCGAGGCAGCGAGACCTTTAGTGCGCCCTCCGAACGAAACGAAAAGCTGCTCGGAGCTTCTGAAAGATGCGGAGCGGCGCAGTATACAATCTCAGTGCTCTGACTGGGCAAAGGAGATTGGCGTCGCGTTCACTATCAGATGCTGGTAGCGCCGACAAGGAAATGATCTGTGCTCTGAAAGGAGTACCGACCACCTTGGGGACGTAGCCGTGTCTAGGCTTTAAAATGACCTTGGAGTCACTTGGTCCAAACTCAAGACACGCAGCGCTGACAGATAGCGCGTGAAGGTCTCCCACCAGTTTAACTGATGATAGGGCAGTTAGAAAAACGGTTTTAAGTGAGAGGTGTGTCACATCCACGGATTGAAGCGGTTCGAAAGGGGGGGCTTTCATAGCTTCGAGAACTATAAAAAAGGTCCCAGATAGGAACCGATGGGGGGCCCGAAGGGTTCATCCTTCTAGCTCCCCTGAGGAAGCGGATGACCAGCTCGTTTATACCATGTGACTGGCCGTGCAGGGGTTCAGCGAACGCCGCGACGGTCGCCACGTACACTTTGAGCGTGGATGGGGATCTGCCCTTATCCAGCAGCTCTTGTAAAAACACGAGCAGCGGCGACACCCCACATATCCGTGGGTCCAGGTCTCTGTCGGTGCACCATTTTGAAAACACAGACCATTTTGATGCATAGAGTCTTCTCGTGGAGGGGGCTCTAGTGTGTATGATGGTGTTTATTACTCCTTCTGGCAAAGCGACGGGTAGTCGTTGATCACCCACGCGTGTAGCGCCCAGCGCTCTGGGTGGGGATGCCAGATCGTTCCGCGAGCTTGCGAGAGGAGATCTGCTCTCACTGGGATGGGCCACGGCGCTGTCAGTGACAGCTGCGTAAGCTCCGGGAACCATGTTTGATTCTCCCAGCTCGGGGCTATGAGGAGCACCGAGTGGCGCGTTTCCCTGATCCTCTGCATTACCTGTGGCAATAGCGAGACGGGAGGGAAGGCGTAAAGCAGGCGGTTGGGCCAGTCCTGGGCCAGCGTGCCCTCGCTTCGAGAAAAATATTGGGCAGTGAGAGTTCTCTTCTGACGCAAAGAGGTCTATCTCTGCTCTGCCGAATATGCGCCATAACGTCTGGACTGTTTGAGCATGCAGGGACCATTCCCTTGGGGGAATATTGTCTCTGGATAGTCTGTCTGGGCCGTCGTTCAGGTGGCCTGGTACGTGCGTCGCCCTCAGCGAGCGCAGGTGGCGCTGGGACCAACTCAGTATGCGTTTCGTCAGATGGAAGAGGTTCCTGGATCTGACACCGCCCTGACGGTTTAGATAGGATACCACAGACCTGTTGTCCGAGCGGACCAGGACGTGGTGACCCTGAATGATCGGAAGCGCACGAGCGCGTACTCGACCGCTATCATTTCCAGACAATTTATGTGAAGGAGTTTTTCCTGAACTGACCATAGGCCAAAAACCACAGAGCCCTCGCAGACCGCGCCCCAACCCGTGTTGGACGCGTCTGTCGAGATGACTTTTCAGCGAGATACAGCTCCCATCATCACTCCCCGCTGATACCACTCGGCCACTGTCCAGGACTGCAGAGCAGGTCTGAGTCACTCTGATTGGCTGGCGGCCTGTGGCCCAAGCCCGGCGAGACGCGCGGGTGTTTAGCCAATGCTGAAGCGGGCGCATGCGCAGTAAACCCAGTTGAAGTACTGCTGCGGCTGAGGCCATGTAGCCTAGCACTCTCTGAAACTTCTTCAGAGGTGTTCATCTGAAATGACGTGGCTAGTCGCTGCACACGGCGCGCGCGCTGTGTAGATAAGCGAGCCGTCATTGCCACTGAGTCTAGTTCTATTCCAAGGAAGGAAATTGTCTGACTGGGCTGTAGTGAGCTCTTGGTCCAATTGACTGCAAGGCCCAAACTGTTCAGATGACTGAGGAGAACTGTCCTGTGAGACAGAAGCTCCGTATGTGATTGTGCCAAAATCAGCCAATCGTCCAAATAGTTCAGAATTCGCAAACCCTGACTCAGCAGGGGTGCGAGCGCCGCGATCCATGCACTTCGTGAAAGTACGGGTGCTAAGGACAGGCCGAACGGAAGGACGGTGTATTGATAAACCTGGCCGTCGAGGCGAATCTCAAGAATGGCCTGTGACGGGATTTATCTGAATCTGAAAGTATGCTTTCAGATCGAGAGAAATAAACCAGTCCCCCTGGCGCACATGCGCGAGGAGTTTGCTGGTTGTAAGCATTTTGAACGGTCTTTTTGCAAGCGCTTTGTTCAAAACCCTGAGATCTAATATTGGTCTGAGGCCGCCGTCTTTCTTGGGGACAAGAAAATAACGGCTGTAAAACCCCAACTCGCTCAGGGGAGGCGGCACTCTCTCTATGGCCCTTTTGCACAGAAGGTTTGCTATTTCTGAACGAAGCATGCACGCTGCTTCCGTGTTCACAGTAGTTTCGAGCCGCGCTCTGAAGCGAGGAGGACGGTGATCGAACTGTAGCAAATAGCCCTGTTTTATTGTGCTTAACACCCATTCGGATATCCCTGGAATATCTTCCCATGCTTTGAAGCGTAATGTTAGAGGGTGAGTGGCCAAATCGTTCTGATTGCCGCACACAGCGCGCTGAACAGAATGTGTGAGCGCGCTTACTGTTCTGTGAGTGACTTCCCGATTGAGGTGAATGGGGAAAGAGTCACGTCTGTTAAGTGATACGCAAACATAGTCACGGGCACGGGACTTACATACAGAGAAGTGTTTGCTGGCCGTGTGACAGAGCAGGCAGAGAATGGGCGCGCGCACGTATTCGTGAGCGCATTTATTGACTCTAACACTCGAGTGGTTCGTAACCGCTTTTGAGTGTGCTCTGATGGGGACACGGAACGTGTAATGCTTGTGTGTAGAGGTAAACACTGGATTGTGGGCACATTTTCTACACATAAGGCTGGCCGTGTGACAGAGCGGCCAGAGAATGGGCGTGCGCACGGATTCGTGGGTGCGTTTATTAACCCTAACACTCGAGCAGTTCGTAACCGCTTTATGTGAGTGTGCCGTGATAGGGCCACGGGATGTGTAATGCTTGTGTGTAGGGGTGAACACTGGGTTGTGGGCACATTTTCTACACATATGGCATGCTTGCTCTTTACCAGATTTATTTGGGTCGCCGTGAAAACGGCGTTTGAGCGCAGGCAAGCGGGCGTTAACACCGGCTTGTTGGCTGCTGAATCTACCACTGTAGTAGCCTGAAGGAAGGGGACTGACAGGGGGCGAAGCTTTGGCGGTGGTCCGGCCACAGCGGGACTGATCCGTCGTTTTGTCAACAAAGCTAGGAGGACTTCGGTTGTTCAGGTTTCAGCGCAATTCTAGTCCGAGGCCCGCGGGGGGGGTGGCGGTCTGCTTCGGCTGTCTGAGCGCGATCGAGGGCGGCCGCCCTGTCGACGCTGAGAAGTCTGGCTTTGTTGAGCTGGGCGCTGTGAAGAGGCTCGTGCAGGAGGCTCACGTGGGCGGCCTGCAGAGGAGCTAGCGCGACGAGGCAGAAAGAGATTCATGGCTTGTGTGGCTTTTTGGACCTATGAAAACCGGTCAATGATACCACTCACCGCGGAGCCGAAGAGACCGGATGGAGAGAGCGGTGCGTTGAGGAACTTAGAGCGCTCTGCTTCTCCCATGTCGGCTAGCGTTAGCCACAGATGTCTCTCGGTCACAGTCAGCCGCCATGCACTTCCCTATAGCTTGGGCTGCAGCTTTGGTAGCCGGAGGGCGAGGTCCGTAGCACTCCGTATGTCTGCAACCACCTCTGGATGCCTGCTTTCCTCATCCCACTCCCGCAGAAGGTCCGCTTGGAGGATCTGTAGGACGCCCATAGAGTGCAGAGCAGATGCAGCTTGGCCGGCGGCGGAATAGGCGCGGCCAACACAGGCGGAAGTTGTTCTGCAGGCCTTAGACGGAGCACTGGTTTAGACCGCCATCTCGCGGAGGGCGGGCAAAGGTGTGCTGCTACCGCATCCTCGACCGGAGGGATGGAAGCGTAGCCCTTCTCAGTGGCGCCGTCCACCGAAGCAAGAGAGGTGGAGACGTGGGATTGGACCCTGGCCGAGAAAGGCGCGTTCCATGATTTGGAAAGCTCGGCGTGGAGTTCCGGCAGGAAGGGAGCGGCCTGGGTAGCGGGTGCTGCGCGGCGGCAGCTCTGTAGAAAAGCAGCCGTCAAGTCTGTTGGGTGCCTGCTCAAGGGGCGGTGACCACTCGAGCCCGAGGCGGTCGACGGCCTGTGTGAGGAGGCGTGTTAGTTCCCCTTCGACTCCGGCGCGGGTCCTGCTGGATTCCTGGACCGAGGAGGAGGCGTGTGAGCCTGAACACTCCTCGCTGTCCGAAGCCATGATGGAACAGCCCTTATCCTCCGCTTCTTCGTCCGAGATGGCAGCAGAGCAGCCGCTCGGCGGCAACTGCGCGTCCCGGGTGGGCGGGGAGGGTGAAGGCGATTGCTCGAGGGATGGGCTCCGGTGAGGCAATCGCTTCTACCACTGTTTCCGGCAGCCTTTGAGAGTGGCGCTTTTTTCTGCGCGGCTGAACGGAAGGCGGCGCGGCGGCTTCGGTCCTGAGCGCTTCGAGTCGAGCCCACAGGGTCGACATCGGCAGCTCCTCGCAGAGATCGCATCCGCCTTCGGCGAGGGCGAGCTCTGCATGCCCCAGTCCCAGGCAGAGAGCGCAGATGATGTGGCGGTCTCCGGTGCTGAGAGGAGCGTGGCATGAGGCGCAAGTGGAGCGAGGCATCTTAAAAAAGACGCTCGTACTCTTGTGAAGTTCTTTAAGAACTAGCTTGCTTTTAAAAAGGATACGTCGCCGGATGGCGTAGCTCGCAGGACGGCTGAAGGTGGCGAAGACAGCCGGCTTCTTCGAGCGCTGTCCACGCTTGCTTGATGCCCCTCGAACGGCGACGCGGCTTCCGGTTCAGTGATGCGAAGAGCTTCGCTGAAGAGATGAAAATCAGGGTTCCAGCCTCACGAACTACGCTTATATGCACTCTAGTCACGCCCTTTTGGCGGGCTTTGATGCAGTGAGCGCCGGACGCCTCTCATTGGATGCGAGTTCGCCCAAGCTCGTCTATAGGCTGCAGCAGTTGCCGCAGAGCAACCAATGAGCTCGCTAGCTAGCCCGCTCAAGGTCTGCAGCTGCCGCACTGCGTTGACAATGGATACAAAATTAAGGATAATTTTTTGGCTTCAATATCTCAGAAAAGAATAATCTTTCCCGTAGCGTAAGCTAGCTTACGCAATACGAGAGAACCTCTCGTAAGAGAACTTTTTAAATGATTTTTTTTTTTTAAATTACTGACTTTAAAGTTAACACACTTATGTAAGATAACTTAATTTCTCACTGAGCAAGGACTGATTTTAGCTCTTAATTTTTATCGTGCTAATTTTCTTGGCATTGTGTAAATCAGTGGTTCTCAAACTGTGGTACGCGTACCCCACGTAATTGGGGAGTGCCCTCACGACAGAGGATATTTACATTAAAAAAATACAAATATAATTTGTATTCAGAAGCTTTCCATGTTTTATTTATAATGTATGATTACAATTGTAATATATATTTTTTTACATCGGCAGTGCAGGATATGAATAGGTAATGTTCTCGTTGCGCGATCTAAACAACCAGTTAGATCCACACAATAAGGTAAAAAGGGATTCTAAACTGATTATTCAAAAAACAACACTGGTATTGAATCGGTATCGGCCGAGAAAATCAGATCGGAAGAGAAAAAGTGGTATCGGTGCATCCCTATAATGTGGTTCTCGCTCTCGGTGGGGCTCGTGGTGAGTTGTATGAGGATGCTAAGGAGAATAGCGTGAAGTCTCCACACGCGCTAGGTCTCTACTGTAACATGCTCAACAAGCCATGTGATAAGATGCGTGGATTGACAGACTCAGGCGTGGAGGCAACTGAGATTCATCCTCTGCCACCAGGATTGAGGCGAGTCACTACTCCACCATGAGGACCTAGAGCACATTGGGAATTGAGCATGCCAAATTGGGGAGAAAATGACTTTGTGTATGTTGCTCATAATCATTAAGACTACGCTAAAAATGTATCTCTGCCGAATGCTGAAAAGATATTTGAATGAACATTGGTGGTAACTAGGTAGTACTTGAATGGTCTGATTTGATTGAAGGTGGTATGTGGCCTAGAAAATTTGAGAAGCACTGGTGTAAATTGTCAAGTTAATACATAATTAATACACTTTAAGTGTCTAAGCTTGACTAGAGCATATTTTTGGAAAGTCTTGTACACAGTTTTATAGAAATACTTCCTTAATTACAAAATAGGCATATTTATTTTTTAAAAGTTACTTAATGTTATTTAAAGATGGGAAATCTTCTTATATGTAATGTTGAATTTCCCTACAATTCTTGTTTCTTTGGTGCAGCTCTGCATAAATGTTCACATGGTGGCAGTATTGTCCTTCCAGAAACGGGTTGTGTGTCCTAGTAACCACAGGTTGCGTTCACACAGCACAGTTCTTTATATATTATATAAATATATAATTATAATGAATATACTCATATATTAACTTATAACATACCTGTATGAAATATTACCATAGTGTAAATAATGTGTAATAATTAAGCACCTCTTTGTTTGGTGAGGCAACACAGTGTATGTTAGGTGTTGAAACTATCTTGACTCTCATACGGTTCACTAGGCCCAGATTCGTGGTGCTTGTTCAGTCTGTGTTGACATCTAAAATATTTAATACTCTTTCTGCCATGATGTTTGTTGTTTCTTTTGGCACATATTATTCCTAAATCATGCTTAAAAGCACAAGAGACTGGGTTTCAGTCGCTCAGTTTCTCAAAACCTTCGAACAGAATGATGTACCTGGAGATTAAGACTACTGGCACTGTTATTGTGATTGATGCACTTAAAGCCATCAAGAATAGGAGGCATTGACAATGTCTTCTTTTGGTTTACATCTTGTCATCTTTTTGGATTACACAGATTGCATGTTTTTGAGGGACCAGGAGGATAATTCTACTTATTTTACCATTTCTGTGGAGGTTCTTGGAAGAAGTTACAGTGTGTGGTGACAGAACTAGGAGGCCAAACAACAATGGGGAGCACTAGTGACATTTCTATTTTGCAGTCAAAGGAATACTATTCAGAATTGTGGATTTTGTTTTATGTTGATACCTGAGATTTTTTTTACTTATTGATGAGCTTATTATCATACATTAGTTTAACTGAACACAGGCCTTTGCCAAGGGCAATGCATATTTTTTTCATTAATGGATAGTGGATCCAAAAATGAAAATTCTGTCATTATTTACTCACCCTTGTGTTGTTCTGCAACAAAATTACTTTCTTTCTTCCTTGAAATGCAAAAGGAGATGTTAGGCAGAATGTTAACCTCAGTCACTTTTAGTGCATCTTTTTTTCCTTGTAATGAAAGTAAATGGTGACCGATGCTAACATTCTACCCAACAGAATGTTACAGAAGAAAGAAAATCATTCAGGCTTGCAAAAACATGAAGGTGAGTAGTACATGATTTTAAAGTTTCAATGGATAAAATGAATGGCACAAAAACTATTATCGGAACATAAAAGGAAAGACAAGTTAGTGACAAGGACATGCATATGTCCTTGCTGTGGGTGTGCATCCTGAGTGTGTTTACTCTCAACAGCAGGCATGTCTTAGAGATTCAGAGGACAGGGTCTGGCATGATTCTCTTGTGTCCAGGGGGTGGTGACACAACCTGTGCCACAGTGAGTTTACTAAACATGCCTAGAGTTCAGTCATGTTATAGTGTAAACACTTCAAAGTGTGGTCAGTGTTTAATGTGGGCACTGGAGAATTAACAAACCAAAAGTAAAAGAAAGGACTTTTTTTCTTCAAATAATCAAATCTTGTAGTTATAGAGGTTTGATATTGTATTGCCTGTATTGTACCACCACTCAGTCATGATTGATAAGAAAATAATAATTACTATTATCACTCAGAACCCCTAATCTTAACTCTTAAACAATGCAACTTGTTCAGCATTGTTTCTGCTACGGACCTGATAACCAAAGACGGATTATGGAACGGTCCAATGGGGCCAGTGCCCCAGGGACTCTAACTACCAGGGGCTTCAAGCTGAGAGAAACCCATAAACAACCCACTAAAGATGAAATGTTTATGCTCCCAATACCAACTGTCACAATTGTGACCTAATTTCTCATTTGTAATATCGCCTCTTGTAATTTTGATATTAAATCTAGCATTTGCAACTATAGTAAGGCTGGTGCCCTGGGGCCTGGCAGCACCATAATCAGTCTTAAACAATGCCTCAAATCATGCAGGCTGTTGAGGAGCGCTATTACTTTTCTAAGCGCTTGGATTGATATTTGCCTGGGCAGAAGACATATCAAGTAAAACTCCAATAGACTTCTATTAAGAGAAGGACTTGGACCATATCTGGGAACCAAAATATTACAGAGACCAGGGGGTTTGCTCTGACCTGAGAAAGTAAACAGGACCGGTGCTACTGGGGGACTAGGTGGGGCCTTGGCCCCCAAAAATAGGAACACTATGGTTCTAATAAAACAACTGGCGTGGGCTTCTTCTGTTGTAGCCCATCCACATCAAGTTGTTGTTCGATCTCTCTCATTGTTCTGGCTGTTTTTTGTTTTTGCCATCATTCTGATTAAACTCTAGAGACTTGTTTGTGAAAATCCCAGGAGATCAGCAGTTACAGAAATACTCAAACCAACCCGCCTGGCACCAACAATCATGCCACGGTCGAAATCACTGAGATAAAATTTTTTCACATTCTGATGGTTGAAGTGAACATTAACTGAAGCTCCTGACCTATATCTGCATGAGTTTATGCATTGCACTGCTGCCACATGATTGGCACATTAGATAATCGTATGAATATGTGTACAGGTGTACCTAATAAAGTGCTCGATGAGTGTATATACTGGATAGTCTAGTCTTGTAGTACATTTTTGGTCTAGATTGTAAGGGGCCCAGCTTCAAATCCTGATTCAGCAATCGTTTAACATAAACGTGACTCATAAATATGGCAATAAAAAGAAAAACATGAAAAAAGCTATTGCAATTGCAGAAACAGCAAAAAAAAATATTCCCTGTAAATATTACTCAAAGGCCAGCAATCACGTGTTTTATTTATCCAGTATTTTCTCAATTATGTCTGATTGATTGATTAGTCGCTCTTTTAAATCACTCTTTCAATCGGTTTGGCAAATTAAAACGTTCCCGTTTGAGTCACAGTTCAATTTTAAGCTTTTGAACAGCTTACTCACACACTGAATCGTTTGCAGCGGTTTGCAACTCAGTAAAACAGTAAAGCAGCCTTCCAGCAGTGCCCTATCAACCGTCATAACAACATGCTAAAAACACTCAGAACACCTTAGCAACCATTTAGCAAGAGCCTTTCAAATACCCTCAACACCTTAGCATTGTGGTGGCAAGTTTTGCACTGTTAACCATAACTCACATTTTCTTTAACCATAGTCACCATCAGTGTTGGGTGTTATTCATATTACAAAGTAATTAGTTACTGTAATCAAATATTTTGTTGGTAAAAAAAAAATAAAAAAATTAGTGTAATGCATTACATTTTATATTCTTGTAATCAGATTACAATTACTGACTTTCAATTAGTTTAATTACTTTTAAGAACATTTCAAGGTTAGGCTTATTTCTAAATAATATTATTTATGTAGAATACATGAATTATGGCCCTACAACGAGTCATTGTGAAGTAGAAATGTGAGGTGCTGAGTGTGACTTGTGTGTAACAATGAACAAGAAAGAAATATAGACATTATTTAGAATTTGTTTGTTTAAAAGTAAAGTTATTAGTAATGTGATTACATTTCAACGAAGTAATAAATAAAGTTATCTGATTACAATTTTAGAGAAATAATGATTCATGTGTTGTGGATTGCTATTTACACTTAACTTACACAACACTGGTCACCAGCCACTTTCATTGTGTGAAAAGAAATAGAATGGAGATTGAGAATAATGTTCTGCCTAACATCTTTTGTGTTCCATTTAAGAAAGAAAGCCATATGGGTTTGGAACTACAAGAGGGTGAATAAATCATGACAGAATTTTCAAGCTTTTACATTGCACAGAAGGAAAGAGCACTTTTGATGATTAAATTCTTGTGAGAGACAACAATAATGGTGAAGATGATGGAAACTTGTAGCACAAAGCACCGTGCGGTTGGTTTTCTTCCACACTCTTGTCTATCATTTTATGTTCATCTTTATCTCCCCCCATATCTCAACACATTTTCATTTTTCTGTTATATCATTTCTCTGTTGACATGTTTAACGTACCAAGTTGGCTGTTTAAGGTGGAAATGCAGGAGAATGCCAGTCCCGGCCCATTTACTTTTCTCAGTATTGTAGCTTGAAATGTCTTTACTAGGGTTTGGCACTGTCCTTGCACATGTTTAGGGTGTCAACATCACACCTGCTGCCTGCCTTCCCCTCTTGAGCATCAGCACGCGCCACCGTGACTCCCCCTCGCCTCTGCTCACCTCTTACCCAATTCACCCTACCAGCTACAACCAGTTCACGTCCTAAATCACTAATTCATCACTGCTCGTCAGATTTCACTGATGGCTACATTAACGGAGCATTACTGGAAAGCTAGAGGCATGGTTGTACTCTTGTGTTGCCCACCTCTGCCTTTCGTCACTCTCTCAAAAGTGTGGGCCCGTTTTTGTCCCAGACAGGTGCTGGTGATAAAGCAGGTGAAGCAAGAGATTTACTGATTTCTCCGTATTCTGTTGAGCAATAATTCTGAGCCTGGGGCGCTAGGCAGGTAGACCCTCCGACCGCTTGCACCCTCTGAATCCTTCCAGTAAGGGGTGACAAGCAGGAGTAATACCCCCTGTCAGCACCATAAAAAGGAGGAAGCACTGTAGGGAAATCTTAATGGTATAAACGCAAAAACTATTGAGAAGTTGTCTGGCAAGCCTGAGAGTTCATTCAAGATCACTTAAATTGCTCATTGTAGAAGTGCTGAAGGCCAAAATATTTACATAGAGACAGATTAGAAATCGGCATAGAATGGAAAGATCAGAGGGCAGTAACATGCTTTGGGGCTTATTGTTTCGACATGGCTTTTGACATTAAGATGTCAGGTTAGTCTTAAGATCATAAAACCCTTAAGATCTTTATAAATAACTGCCGCTTGACCACTATTTGCATAACAGTGATGTTGTTTGTACTGCAAAGCTTTTGTTTGTTTAAGTTCCTGTGCGTGTATCAGGTTATTGGGGTGTCAGTGTGCCATCAGGACAGCCTTGGGGCGACCTGTTTTCCCTCTCAAAGGGGGCTTGTGGGGGCAT
This sequence comes from Xyrauchen texanus, assembly GCF_025860055.1. Taxonomy (NCBI): domain Eukaryota; kingdom Metazoa; phylum Chordata; class Actinopteri; order Cypriniformes; family Catostomidae; genus Xyrauchen; species Xyrauchen texanus. The sequence goes on along the minus strand of NC_068309.1, from coordinate 24,200,110 downwards.
GTTTTCCACCTCTGACAGCTTTGCAGTTCATAAACTCCTGTCAACCTTGCCATCCAGTTTACACTTGAGTGCACCATCCACGCCCCTTTGTAGATCAGTGGTGAAATCTAACGGGTCTAACAAGAGAAAGTCACCAAAGATAAATAATAAACCGCTGGTGACAAGCATCTATTTGACTGATAAACCATTTGACAAATATTTATTTGGCACGGATGAGAGCTGAATGTTCCAAGTGCAGTTAAAAAAACATATAACGTCAGATTTAACACAATCTTTCGGGTTTCTCTTCTGCTGCAAATTTGTCAATCTCATTCTTATCTTCCTAATAAATTACTGGAAATGTGGACTTTATGGAAATACTACATGGCAGTATTTTATATTTATTTTATTTTCAGAATTTCTTCCAATTTAGTTTTGGATTTGTTCTATGATTGTTTGTTTTAATTTTTAAGTGTATTATTTATTTTAAATTTAAATATTTTGGGATATTAACTTTGGCAGTCCAAAATATTCAAACTTAAAACAGATTGTCTTTATGAAATGTAACATTTAAATATATATATATATATATATATATATACATACAGTGGGTACGGAAACTATTCAGACCCCCTTAAATTTTTCACTCTTTGTTATATTGCAGGCATTTGCTAAAATCATTTAAGTTCATTTTTTTCCTCATTATTGTACACATAGCACCCCATATTGACAGAAAAACACAGAATTGTTGACATTTTTGCACATTTATTAAAAAGAAAAACTGAAATATCACATGGTCCTAAGTATTCAGACCCTTTGTTCAGTATTTAGTAGAAGCACCCTTTTGATCTAATACAGCCATGAGTCTTTTTGGGAAAGATGCAACAAGTTTTTCACATCTGGATTTGGGTATCCTCTGCCATTCCTCCTTGCAGATCCTCTCCAGTTCTGTCAGGTTGGATGGTAAACGTTGGTGGACAGCCATTTTCAGGTCTCTCCAGAGATGCTCAATTGGGTTTAAGTCAGGGCTCTGGCTGGGCCATTCAAGAACAGTCACGGAGTTGTTTTGAAGCCACTCCTTCGTTATTTTAGCGGTGTGCTTAGGGTCATTGTCTTGTTGGAAGGTGAACCTTCGGCCCAGTCTGAGGTCCAGAGCACTCTGGAGAAGGTTTTCGTCCAGGATATCCCTGTACATGGCCGCATTCATCTTTCCCTCGATTGCAACCAGTCGTCCTGTCCCTGCAGCTGAAAAACACCCCCACAGCATGATGCTGCCACCACCACCATGCTGACTGTATTGGACAGGTGATGAGCAGTGCCTGGTTTTCTCCACACATACCGCTTAGAATTAAGGCCAAAAAGTTCTATCTTGGTCTCATCAGACCAGAGAATCTTATTTATCACCATCTTGGAGTCCTTCAGGTGTTTTTAGCAAACTCCATCCAGGCTTTCATGTGTCTTGCACTGAGGAGAGGCTTCCGTCGGGCCACTCTATCATAAAGACCCGACTGGTGGATGGCTGCAGTGATGGTTGACTTACTACAACTTTCTCCCATCTCCCGACTGCATCTCTGGAGCTCAGCCACAGTGATCTTTGGGTTCTTCTTTACCTCTCTCACCAAGGCTCTTCTCCCCCGATAGCTCAGTTTGGCCGGACGGCCAGCTCTAGGAAGGGTTCTGGTCATCCCAAGCGTCTTCCATTTAAGTATTATGGAGGCCATTGTGCTCTTATGAACCTTAAGGGCAGCAGAAATTTTTTTTGTAACCTTGGCCAGATCTGTGCCTTGCCACAATTCTGTCTCTGAGCTCTTCAGGCAGTTCCTTTGACCTCATGATTCTCATTTGCTCTGACATGCACTGTGAGCTGTAAGGTCTTATATAGACAGGTGTGTGGCTTTCCTAATCAAGTCCAATCAGTATAATCAAACACAGCTGGACTCAATTGAAGGTGTAGAACCATCTCAAGGATGATCAGAAGAAATGGACAGCACCTGAGTTAAATATATGAGTGTCACAGCAAAGGGTCTGAATACTTAGGACCATGTGATATTTCAGTTTTTCTTTTTTAATAAATGTGCAAAAATGTCAACAATTCTGTGTTTTTCTGTCAATATGGGGTGCTATGTGTACAATAATGAGGAAAAAAAATGAACTTAAATGATTTTAGCAAATGGCTGCAATATAACAAAGAGTGAAAAATGTAAGGGGGTCTGAATACTTTCCGTACCCACTGTATATATACACACACATTACATTTCATTAAGCCATCTAATGTTGTCGCTATCTGTCATTAAAGGAATATCCCGGGTTCAAGTTAAGCTCAATCAACAGCGTTTGTGGCATAATGTTGATTACATTCAAAGTTCGAAGCCGAAATTGAAGTTACAGTGAGGCACTTACAATGGAAGTTAATGAGGGGAATCTCAATTTTTGGAGGGTTTAAAGGCAGAAATGTGAATTTAATAATTTTAATACAAAATATTGTTCAAATCAAATCAAATCAAATCACTTTATTGTCACACTACCATGTACACAAGTGCAACAGTAGGTGAAATTCTTGTGTGCAGTTCCGAGCAACATAGCAGTCATGACAGTGACGAGACATGAAATGTCACTGTTGTTAAATATTGTTAAAACTCATGTATTATTTGATCTGTAAAGTTGTTTAAATCATCAATTTTACTTTCATTTTAGGCTTTTAGGGTTTATTGACATTATATCGTCATGCCTATTATTGGCTATAACTTTACTCAGAAAAAGTTAGTAAGTGATTTTATCACACTAAAATCATGTTAACACACATTTTGTTTACTAATTGTGACTATACTTTTAAAACAGTGTGTATTTTTGCATTTATCAACTGGCGCCATTCTGTTCTATTGTAAGTGCCTCACTGAAACCAAGACTTTTGCTTTATTCAATTTTTTTAAATAAACAAGGGACGAATAAAAATATGTTTTTGTGGTAATCAGCATTATATCACAAATGCTGTCGATTGAGCTTAACTTATATTGAACCTGGAATATTCCTTCAATTAACTAAATGTTCAGAGTTGAATACAATTTAATCTCAGTTGACAGCATTTGTGGCATAATGTTGATTACCACAGAAAATAATGTCAACTCACCCCTTGTTTGTTTAAAAAAAAAAAGTCAAATTTGCAGTATACAGTTTACAGGCACTCACAATAGAAGTGAATGGGGCCATTCGGTAAATGCTACAATACAACAATTATGAAGACAATTAAACATAAACATTACACATATAACTTGATTTTAGTGTGGTAAATTGCTAAATCTGTAAAATCTGTAAATCCAGTATCGGGATTACAGGGTTACTGGCATTATGTCTTCGTTACAACAAAGGCATTTTATTGGATATAACTTCTCACAGAAAAGATTAGTAAGCGATTTTATCACACACAAATCATATTAACACAATGTTAACGTCTTGTGGCTATAAACATTGTGTATTTTAATGTTTATAGACTGGCCCTATTGACTTCCATTTTAAGTGCCTTTTTTCCAGAATTATAATAATTGTTTTAATTATACATTTTTGTGGTAATCAACATGATGTTGATTGAGCTTAACTTGAATTGAACCCATAACATTCCTTTAATAAAGGCTGGTTATAAACAATTAAAAAAAATATTAATAATACAGTGTATCAAAAACTAAAACTTTAATTAATTTATTGTTATTTTATTTTAGTTTGTTTTGAAGTCATAAAAATCTATTTACATTTTTTTTTGTTTACACAATTATGATATTTTTATTTCAATCAACGAAAATGTTTTCATTATATTTTTGTTGTAGTTAACATTAACAATAATAACACTGCTTTACACAGCCATGCAAAGTGCTGCTCCCCTCTTTTAAATGCTGGTGGTTAATAAAGCGGTTTCAAAGCTTCATAAAAGCCAGATAGTAGACATGTGGAGAAGGTGATGATTGTGGCTGTGACTTCTGATTTATCACACACTTGGCATGTGTCTGTAGCCACAGGCTTTAACAGAAGACCACAGTCCACCTTTAGGACAACTGGTGAAATCCAGGAGGGATAAACTGTAATAACGGGTGTAAATATGTAAGATCCAGTTCAAATGATTTCTTGGAACTAGAGATTATGATACTTTTCATGTCTACTTTATGTGACTTATAAACAAAATCCTTTTCAACGTCATATGAAAATATGTAGTTGTATCTCAGGTTACTCTCAAACACAGAGATCGATGTTTGCATGTCCACTTGCACAGACTTGTAAAGACCCCAGTAAGAAATCATTTTGACTAGTATTTGGAATAGTATATGTCTCACATATGTTTCTGTGAAATGCACAAATAACAACTCTTCCTGTAAACTCTACATAGAGCTTAGTCAAATATCACTGAATTTTGAAGCATAAAGATTGATTAATATCACAGAATTCTTCTGCAAGATTTCATGCCACATAATGTTCCATTGTCACATTTCATAGACAGTTAGGATATTTGAATTATAAGCCTGAAGGAAAACAAAAGCTTTTGATGATAAGAAACTAAAAGCCTAATACTTTATAACTCTTGCTTCAGCAACATAAGCTGGCATTATTTTGCTTTTGTGCTTGATTTTTTGGATTATGGTGTTTGGACGCAGACATTTATTGTCAGTTAGACAAATCTGTGTTAAACTAATCCTCTGGCCAGACGATGGAATCGATGGCAAGCTAGGTTTCATGGCGACTGTCGCCACATGTGTCTGAAGCTGTTAGAGTTGCTGTTGTTTTGTGTGCGGCCTTTCTCAGGCATCCTAAGGGAAACCCGTGGGACTGGTGCTGTTCTATAGGGGCAGAGAGCTGGGTTATAGGGGTCCGACCAGCCATTAACGAAAGTAGGCATGCTGGGGCAGGACATGCACAGTCAGAGGCGTGTTCATATCTATTGTCATCTAAGAACTGATGTTTAATTCAGTGCCTTACGTGATAATTTGCTTTCAGAATGGCTACTCCTTTAATTTTCTTGTATCAGTTATTTTTAATCTCATACAGTAAATCCTAGTTAAGTAATTGGATAAGCAGAAAATCATACTTTTTAGTCCTTATAATTTTATATAGACCTTTGAGGTATAAACTGAAAACTAAAAAATGTTATGAGTGGGGTTTACTTAAAAAAAATCATAGGAATCAATTTCCACAGAGGAATTGCTAGTAAATGTAACACCAAAACACCATATTTTCAAGCAAAGGCTACACACAATTCTTGGTGGCTTTAATTTGAAAGTTTGCTTGACAATAAGAAGAATAAACGTCTCTGACTCTTTGTTTGTACATTTATTTAAGCATTATAACACTGTATTAAGCCTTAATTGATTTTAAAAGTGCACCAGCATTTCAATGCCCTTTTTTTAACATACTTATACATACCACATGGCACACACAAGTCTTCCATCCACAAGGAAGCGTAATGTATGCTATGCAGTCTGTTACACAACATCACTTTGCATTAATGGTGAAAAGAATGAGAGCCAGAGCTGTGCATGGAGACCACCATGTAACCGGTACAAACATTATCATGAACGGGTAATTTTGAGTAGAAAATGAACTTAAAACTTCACAAGATAAGAAGTTACTAAACCTACTGTGACAACAAATTCAGCAATAAAAACAGTTTTGGTCAACTTGCAAACAGGGAAACCGTGCAAGCTCATTAATTATTCAATTTAATTTACCTTTTAAATTGACTCAAATTAGCGAATAAATATGACAAAAATGTCTACTTAAGGATTGGTACATGATGATGCATTGTGAAGATAAAAAATCATAAATAATATTTACTTATAATCTAGTGCATTCATTTTAATATGTGTGAACTGAATCCAAATGTAGAGTTTATATTTTCAAATTCATACCGAAACTAACTTATTCAAAGTAGAAAGTGCTTTATTCTGCTCTATTCACTCCACCACAAGTTTCATTTTCACTGTACATTTTACTGGTCATCATGACCTAAATATTATGTAAAAAGCCTGTAAAATCATTTTACATTTATTTCAATAATGTTTCTTTTATTTATGAAAGCAGATGAAGTCCATTTCAATGTTGAATCGGCCACAATTATTGTGATTCGTTCTTCTGAAGAGACTGAAGAAAAACATACTCAAAGTGCCAACATGATCTGTGATCAGCAAATATCAAATGAATATAAAATCAACTATAAAAACTATCGATTTAATGCGTTAATTCAGTGCGATTAATTTGATTAAAAATAACGGAATAAAAAGTACCACCTGTTTACCAGCAGTAATTGAAATTCAACTGTATGACAATGCGCAGTTTATACAGTGAAGAAAACACTTCAGCAGCAGCTCAACATGAACAGGTGTTACGTTCTTGCGTTCAAAACACTTGATGGAGTGCAAATCCAAACTAAGGGATCTCAAGATGTGTTCAAGTATTAAACTATATTTATCTTGACACAGTGACCTAAAAATGTTATGTTTAAGAAGCAACGCACCCGAGACTCTACACAAGCATGTGTACATTAACAGGTCCTTAAACAAGCCCTCATAATGAATCTTGAACTGATTGAGAAATTCACTTGTGAAATGGATTGCTGTGAACTGTATCCCAATGATTGAGTTATGATCAATAAACAATACATTGTATTCTAAAGCCGCCACAAGAATGTAATGCATTTTAATTATCTGAATATTTTTTATTTATTTCATATATATATATATATATATATATATATATATATATATATATACATATATACATATATCATTTTTTACATTTAAAGATAACTATGTAGAATTATTTCATCATTATATATTGAATTATTGTTATATGAGGGGCTTTCTCAGCAAATATTTGTATATGCAAATAATGGCGATTAATTAATCGGGACACAGTGTAATTAATTCGAATTTTAATAAAATGTAATAAAATGCTAAATTTTAATTTGAACAGGTTTTAATTTAACAATTGGTGTGTCCTAAAGCCTTACATAGTCAGGATATTGAGAAATTTGTGATCAAACGGGTTGCTTTAAAAAATGTAAAAGCAATAAATGTACCTTGCATAAAGGCTAATAAACCTGTTTCATTTTTTATTTTTCAGTACAACTAAAAGTGCAATCTTTGTTACTTTCAGTCAAGTAGGCCTATACATTATTAGCTTGACACTTTTACTTTTAATTGAGTGAAATATTGTCATGGGTTTACAGTTTAATTAATCACATATTCTTCATCAGTTTGACCTTTTGGTAAAAATGCATTTTTGCTTTTAAAAGAATTTCCTTTATGTATGCCTAATTCCAAGAAAGTGTTTTTTCTTTCAGTTTTTGGCAGGGGTTCAATGAAGTCAGATAAGTTAAGAATTAAGTTAAGCATTCCCAATCTCTCCAGCACTGACTTTCCCTCCAAATTCACAGGCAAATTGTCACTGGAATTACTGTATATTAAATATACTAGCCAAGTGAGATTTGGCTTTATATCTTTGAGCACTGCAGTATATGTTAAATCATGCATTGGGATGCTATGACATGGCATCCTGGCATATTGTTTCCATCTAATACGCTACAATTTCTGTAGCTGATTGGTTAAGTTTTGATAAGGGTTTGAGTAAGGGCAATATTAATAAGTATGTCCTTAACACCTCGTATGCGGAACTTGTGCTTCTGGATTGGACATCCGGGAATTTACACGTGATGAAGTGATGAAGAGACCATATGAAATAGCCAACTCGTAAATTATGTACAATGTTTCATGAGATTGGGTTGCTTCAACCCCACATTCACACACAAATATTCACCCATTACACTTCAAACCACTTAATAATAGCTTAGACACTGTAAAATATTTTCACCTGCAGTTGTTACCTTTAGAACCTATATACATGATCTGACACTTGAAATATTGCTGGTGTAACCTAATGTGGTCAGGTTGAATATTATTTTTGACTTGAATCAAATCAGTTAATTTATGTTACCACATGAAGCACATTTTTAGGTAAATGATTTTCAGTGCACTCAAAAAGATAACTCTTTGGATGAACTTTGTTAAACAATGGACTGTGTTTCCAAATGATTGAAATGAGTTTTTAAATCAAAATGACCATGTCATTTAAACTTCAAGTAAATAGAACCTAACTAAATCAAGTAAACCTAACAAAATATAACATGTCAAAATAATTCAAATGAAACTTTTATAGTGATTTGCTAGCAAAGACAGGAAATGTTAGCATGCTAAACACATGCTAACTATGCTATGCTATGCTATGGTTAGCATAGCAATTGCTCAATGAATGAAGCAATTTGTAGAATATTTCATGTGTATTTTCATGTGAAGGCTCAAGCTCCACTTTTCACCATAATGGTAACCCCAAATCTACACCAACAGAAATTCTCTAAATCTCAACATGACAAATCATTAAAGACTAACAAGACTCCAGCTGAACCTATACACTGTAATAAGTGGGTGCATACTTGATCTAACCCTTAAAAATTACCTAAGTTGGTGTGTAACCTTATAAAGTCATATTAAATAATATTTTTGACTTGAATAAACCATTTAATTTAGACGTTATCACATGAAGCATTTTAAAAGTAAACAGACAAACATTTACATCATTAGATCATTATTTTTTCACTTAGCATAAATTGTTTATTATTATATGTTTAGCACAACTTATATATTTTAAATGTTTTAATTTAAGTGCAGAACTAGAATCTATAAACAGCATATAAAAAGATACACTTAAAAAATATGCTTCATGTGGTAACATCTAAATTAACTGGTTAGATTCAAGAGTTAAAATATTATTTAATATTTCTAAATCAACCTGACCGCATTAGGTTACACAATCAAAACAATATTTAAGGGTTAGGTCAGGTAGAAATGGCTTCTTAAGGTAACTATCTATGCTAATCTATAATTAATTCAAAACACAATGCAATTCGTTTTAAAATGACTATATTGTTTCTTGTGTGACATTGTGAAAGATTTGTAATTTCTATGAGAACTCTTTTCAGTATTCATACAATTTCAAAGAAAGAATCTAGACTTTTATCATCTAGTTTGTAGCTACTATTTTAATCTTCTAGAATGCACACTAACAAACTGTTTACTTCCCATCATTTAATTACACTCTTTCTTAGCTTACATTGCACAGTATAAGATTGACCATGAACATTCTGTGTAGTAACATCTGCTCAAATGGATGCAACAGGTTTTTACACACCTGCGCATGAGAGGGCCGCAGGGCATCTTTAATCAAGTTTACTCAATCTATCTCCCCATCAGCCCTTGTGTTTACAAACAACATTGACCCATTGATGTGGCATGTGTCATTAAACAATAGGCACACATACAGTGTCATTGGACAAGAGACAGCACATTGGAATTTGCCACCTTGACAAGGCCAGACAGCATTGAAGCTATTGTTTTTGTAAATGGAGATGAAGGAACAAGTGTATTGAGGTAGGGCGAGGATTTTAAAGTGTAGATATGTTTGTGTGTGTAAATATGAGCGACACATGCCAGGTTTATCAGAAGAATCTGTGATGACCTGGTGATCACGAGTTCTATGTTGTCATTCCCAGACGCCAAGACTGAGATCTCAATGTTAGGCCTGCTTCAGATGGGTTTAAATTAGTCAGGCCAATTGGCAGCACACCTTTTATTTCCGGCCAATTTCACTATCAGGGAGATATTTGTTATGAATTGCAATCATTTTACAATCAACCATTTTCAAACTAAAACTTCTAACCAATTCCATCTAAATATCTATCCAAAAAAAAAAAAAAAGCTCACAGTCGAAAGAAAGAAATAATGAAAACAAGATCACAACTCCCCTGACAAAGCATTATAGATTTCCTCATTTCTAAAAACCAGAAGTTTCCAGCAAATGTAGGGCTACTCCAAATTAAACAAAAATTTGTCAAAAGTTTTGTGCACTATAACTAGAAAACCAGAAACACTTTGCAGCAATTTTACAATATCTTATACACTGTGCCAAAGGCAATAAGATCCAGATCAGTTTGAGGTAGTCACAGGAGAGAACAGCTGGGCAGGCACCTGGCTATAAACATACGGCACACTCTCTGTGTTGTTAGATTTCATCGATTAGATCAGAGTGACACATCTAAATTTAGAGCCAATTTGTTGTGTTGAGACATTGAATCATGTGTTTTGACAATAAACACATGAGGCAGGAATAGAAAGCTAGAGGGAGGGAACTCGACATGTTACAGGCAGAGATGATAGTCGATATATATCACACTGACTGGTCTGATTATGTCCTGCTGTTATCATGCGTTGCTGCTGGGCCATAAATCTTGACTTTTACAATTGGTTAAAATTGGGCATTTTCACAAGTAGGCAGCATCATTATGGTTCATTATTACATTATTACTTAATTATCACTATTACTATGTAGTAGCACTAAAACAAATTAAAATGTAATTTAAGTGTAAATCAGAGCTAGATTTATGGCTAGGGCAAATGGGGCCATTACCCCAGGGCCTCTGACTATCACAAGCCTCTTTTTCATGCTATATCTTACAACTGCAATTTTATTTCACATTACTTTATTTGCAATGCAATTTCTTGTTATTTAGACATTAAACCTTACAATTTCAAAAAGAAGAGGCCTTCAAAAGGGATGGTGGACCAGGGTCTTCCTTTCCTAACAGTTCCAAGGAAGGCGTCTAAGGAGACATTTATATTAAAGATGTTTAACATTACAGACTTACATTACAGACATTACTGTCTTGCAGGATATACATACTGTAGTGACACTTTAATGCTTCAAAATGGTGTCCCTTATTTTGGCCGAAATGAAGATATTGCGTACAGGATGCAATATTGTCCAGTATCTGGATCCCCCACCCCACCTGCCGGACAGCAAAATGCTGAAAATACAGATTTTATATACTAAATATAATGGCATCTAATACACACACATGTATTACACTGTACAAAGTAGTATCCTGCAGTTGATACTTTGAGCTATTTCTACCTACTATAACTCTTAAAATTTGTTTTGCTGGTGCAACCTAATGTATTCAGGTTGATTCAGTAATGTTAAATAAAACATTTTACTTAATGTTTGAAATAAAACCAGTTAATTTAGATGTTACCACGTGCAGCACTTTTTTGTTTAGTTTTTCCCGTGTACAAGGGAAAAGCATACATTTGACAATTTCCTGCTTAAACAAAATGTGATAATGAAAACGTGGAAAGTAATTTTTATTAATGCTCGACCGATATTATTGGCCGATATTAGACTTTCACCGATATATCGGTATCGGCGTATATGTTTACTGATATGAGCAGATATTACATTTCTTTTCAGAACATATAATGCAGAAAAAAATGCTTTACAACTGGTGTCATTATGTAGTTTTTCCAGCAGAGTGAGCTCCGAATCCATAGTTACAGAGATGAGTCTGAGCTGATGGTGGTTCTGCAGACAGCGCGGAGTTAAGCGGTGTCTTCATGGTAAGTTGCCTACTAGTTTGTGAAACACATACTGGAAAGTTAATAAACAATGACCCCATAATTTTCCTTTTTCAATATAATGAATATAACGTTAACTCTGCCCCTGGCAACCATGTCACTCATGTCTGTTTGCTATTGCCCAGCTATAGTTTGTCAGTGCTGTAAGTGTAGCAGATTGAAAGGTAAATATTAGAGCATCTTTTTGCAGCTCAGCAGACAACAGTGCGGTGGTGTATTGTTTCTGTTCAGTGTTGATTTCACGCTACACTGTTACCTAGTTGGTGAGATGCAATGCTGTTCCATCTTTTACTCTCTGTGACAACAAGCTTATCCTTAGCTTATCCAAGTAGCTAACCACATAGCTACTTTCATTGCTTGTCAGCTGAGTGGAAGCTAATGTGTAAACATGTATTCACCAAATTGTTGTGTTCAGGATTCAGTTTGGTACCCCCTTCAACCGAACAATTCCTGTCATTGCATTTATAAAATGTAATATTTAAATGTCTGGTTTTCCACAGTTGAAAGTTTCACCTGAACTTGAATAGCAGAATACGGTGTAACACCACTGCTGCTGTTTTTCTCTTAAAATGCTTCTTGTTTTACAACCTAACACTAACTGACTGGCAGTATTAATACAGTCAACATTTGACTGATACTAAACAGTACTACTGACATTTATTTAGCTATTTATTTTGTTTTTATTTAAATGGTCGGCATTTCACTGATACTAAACCATACTGATGTTTATTTAACTATTATATTTTATTTATATTTATTTATTTTTTTTTGGTCAGCAACTGACTGATACTAAACATACGGTACTGATGTTTTTTAAGCTATTTATTGTATTTTTATTTATTCTTTATTTTGTCAGTGTTCATTTCAGGGCTTGGGAGGCACTTAAGGCAGTTCTTAGGGGTCAGATCATTCAGTATGCCACATTCACCAAAAAATCGAGAGTACGAGAACTTGTGGAGTTGGAAGGGAATATTAAAAGTGCGAGGCAGAGCTGAATTGCCAAATGTCGTCTGATGACCTCAGAGAATTGACACGATTGAAATACAGATATAATACTATTTTGTCACGGAAGGTGGAGTTTTGGCTGTTGCAAGAGTTCATGCTTTGAGTTGGGGGACAAAGCAGGAAAAATTCTGGCTAGATATATAAAACAGAGTCTTTTTCTACCATTCCCTCAGTGAAATCTGCTGGTGGTGAAATATTTACCTCAGCCACTGATATTAATAATGCTTTTAAAGAATTCTGTCTTGATCTCTATATTTCCACGTCTTCGTCTACTGATGAAGATATTAGAAACTTTGTGGAACTATTAGAACTTCCTAAACTGATGGCTGAGCAAAGAATTTTCTTGATTCTCAGATAACCTTTGAGGAGCTTGACAAGGTAATTAAGGCCTTATCTACAGGCAAGGCTCTGGGGCCAGATGGTTTTGCCGCTCATGTTTTTTAGATCTTATGCTACAGAACTGGCTCCACTTTTGCTAGAAGTTTATACAGAATCATTAAAGAATTGAAAGCTTCCCGCATCCATGATGCATGCCCGGATAAGTCTGATTCATATAAGGAACAAAGATCCAAGCGAGTGTAAGAGTTACTGTACAATTTCCTTGATCCAGCAAGACGTTAAAATATTGTCCAAAATTTTGGCTAACCTATTAAGTAAAGTTATGATATCTCTTATACATATAGATCAGGTGGGGTTTATTTGGGCCGTAGCTCTTCTGATAGCATTAGGCATTTCATCAATATCATGTGGTCAGTGGCGAATGATCAGACTCCTGTTGCTGCCATCTCACTTGATGCTGAAAAGGCATTTGATATGGTAGAATGGGATTATCTTTGTAAGATTCTGGAAATGTACGGGTTCGGGAATACTTTTATTGGTTGGATTAAGTGTCTTTATTGACACCCGGTAGTGGCGGTAGCAGCTCTTTCCCCATTATTGTTCTGTCTTGCCCTGGAACCATTAGCAGCTGGGATAAGAGAGGAGGATGATTTTCCAGGGGTGATGGTGGGAGGCGTGGCGCATAAGCTTCTGCTTTACGCAGATTATATTTTATTATTCATCTCTGACCTTACTAGATATATGCCTTGCCTCCACAGAATTATTCCTTATTTTTTAAGTTCTCGGTATACAGAGTTAATTGGTCTAAATCCGAAGCTTTGGCTCTGACAGCGTACTGCCCGGTAATGGCTTTTCAGCCAGGTGCCTTACAGTGGCCCAAACAAGGCATTAAGTATTTGGTTATTTTATTCCCAGCGAATTTGTTTGATTTATTTAGAGTTCATTTTGACCCTTTAATAAAACGTTTTTCGAGCAATGTAGGCAGGTGGATTTCATTAAATTGATCTATGATTGGCAAGGTTAATGTTATTAAAATGAATTGTATTCCAAAATTAAACTACCTGCTACAGTCTCTCCCAATAGATGTCCCCCTCTCATACTTTAAGCAATTTGATAGCATAGCGAAGTCCTCATTTGGAGTGGTAAACGTTCCAGATCAGATTTCAGTAAATTTTATAGGCCGATTGAAAAAGGTGGGATAGGCCTAAACAAGATTTTGTTTTATTATTATGCATTCGTTCTCAAACATTTGGCTTATTGGTCGCTTCCACCTGAGATAGCCACTCCCTGGTTTTGTATTGAACAGGACGTTCTTGCCCCTATTTTGCCATTGCAAAGCCTTTCTATCAAACTATTCGGAGAAGTTATGTTATACCCTGTTATCTCCCATTTGCTCTCAGTATGGACAAAAGTGTTTAATTCAGATATTTATTTAAATGTTGCTTGGAGCCTGTTGCTGAATCCAAAATTATGTATTAATAAGTCCCCATTCTGCTGGTCAGAGTGGATTGTGAGGGAGGTTAATATGCTCTTTGACCTTTATGAGAGTGGAGTGTTGAGATCCTTTGAAAATTTGGTTCAAGATTTTTAGGTATTTACAGCTGCGCCACTGTACTCTGTATTTACAGCTTGCTACCTGCTCTGTACCTGCTCCCCATAAAGTGGCAGATACTCTGGGAGAGGTGATTACTGCTTTTGGAAAAGGTCATGAGGCATCAGTGTATTACTCCCTGCTAATTCAGAGTCTTGGGGATGGAGCTTTAAATTCTGTCAAGAGATTATGGGAGAAAGATTTAAACTTGGTACTGGAGGAGGGAGTGTGGGCTAGGATCCTAAAAAATGTGAAGTCTGCATCTAGAGATGTAAGGGTGTGCCTTATGCAATTCAAGTTTTTACATCGATTCTGTTGGACCCCCTCTAGATTGTATAGGCTTGGTCTGAAAGACACACCCACCTGCTGGTGATGCCAATCAGAAGATTAAGACACAACCCATGTTTTTTGGTGGTGTGTTAAGATCCAATAATTTGGTTGAAGGTTCAGAGTTTATGCGTCACGAATTAGGCACTCATATTCTTTTCTTTGTTTGATGTGTGAATCAATAAAAAAAAAATGTATTACAAAAAAAGAAAAAGAAATGTATTAGTGTACTGCTCTGTAAAGGGAAATTGTAAACTGTGCAATTGTAAACTTATGGAATATTTTTTCCTTTTCGGACTCTTTAAAATTAATTTTGTTGATGTAACCACATGTAGGCGGAGTAGTTGGTTAAATCAAATAAAATATTTTTTTAGACTTTAATAAAGCCAGTTAATTTAGCTGTTACTACACTAAGCATATTTTAGGTTACCTGATATAACTGTATTTTTACAGCGTGTGAAGTGTGAGTTGAGAATGGGTTGTAGGGAACTAAAAGTTGAAAGAATGCTGAAAGCAGTAGTGTCGAGTAACAGCAGAATCACTTTTCTCTAATGTGATGAAACTATCTAATGTATTTTATTTCTTTTTTTTTTTTACATCAGTGCTTTATTTACCCCGTTACCTACAAATTCCTCATCCAAATGAGAGCTGTGAATCAGTGAAGATGGCTGGTGTCCCTTGGTATGGTCACAAGGAGTAATTTGACAAGAAGTGACCTCAGCATTTCTATGTCTTCTGCACAACAGTATAAATTTGACTTCTTTCATGACCTGTGCATGCACAGAACAGAAACAACTGATTCAAATGATCAATTGCTTTCTTTTTATCTCCTCTTCCAAGTCTTGACATTCAGTTAGAAAGCACCATAGCAATATGTTGCATGTTGTATATGATCTTCATTTAGATGTTTAGTTAATGATCGCTTAATTTGAATGCCAATAGATTCACTCCTTGAGGGAGTAAACATGTAACATATAAAGAAATAATGTTTTACAACTTTTAGTCCTACTCAAATCAATTCATACCCATTATGCAGTTGTCCTTGGACAACATATTATCCTAACCCTATTTAGATGTATATACAAACTATATATAAAGAATAAGAACTAAGGATCAATTTCAAGTGAGCAATTATATTTAATTGCTCACTTGTATTTTTAAGTAAAATCAACGTGGTGCCAAGTTTATTGCACTTTTTCAGTAACATTAAATTTAGTTACTGATAAAGATCAAGTTGAAACTGTGAAAACGTATTATGACAAGTTTGATGAAAACAGATGGAAGCAAAGATAGTAACATAATAATATAAACATTTTTACAGTGTATATTACAACTAGGCTGTAAACATCAAAAATCTATAATCTTGTTGGGAATATTGCCTTTCATCTGAGTAGCTGTTGTCAACCAAAGAAAAAGATCTCGAGACCCTGAGGAACAAGTTTCGTTTCATATATCTTTTTTTTTCTCCCTCTGGCTGTCAAACCAGTCTTTTTCTCCTGATTAGGGTTTGTTGTTTAACGGTTCCTTTAGCTGTATTCCACTTCAACTTTCTTTTTTTGTAGGTCTGTGGCTGAAATGACAGACACCAGGTAATTTTGACTTAACTCAGGTGACAATTACATGTTGGTCTTTTAGTTTCAGAGCAGTCTATAAGCTCTCAGCTTAGAACTGCTTGTTTTTTCATGCATGAGCCTATGTCCTTATTGCTCCTTTTGCTGTTTCTTGTCACCCTCGCCTCCTGTTTACTATGGATCAGATAGATTGGACTTAACTCAGCCCAAAGCATTGACAATAACATATTGCTCTCTCTCTCTCTCTCTCTCTCTCTCTCTCTCTCCCTCTCTAGTATTGATGGATTTTTATTGTGTTTAAGGTGCGTTGTTTAACGTTTTCTTTGGCAGTAACCCCCACCACCACCACCGCTCTTTAATTGTGGAATGGATCACTGACTGTATTGACTTATAGCAGATAGCAGTTGACATAACTGAGCCACAAGCGTTGACACTCACATTTTGATAAGCTTAAAGATAAATCAGACTGAAATGTGTGTGAAAGTGTTGTACTATATTTGCATCTTTACTGTGTGTGTTGCCTTAGTGAACTTCATTAAAATGATTTATGTTATTCCCTCATGGTTTTTGTTTCAAAGCAGACAATTTGTCTTGAAAATACAGTTTTGTATCTGTTCTGAAAAACTTGATCTTTCAGGTATAAAGTGATATTTCACCTGTCATTCGATAATTGTGAGTGTTCTTTCCTACTTTTCGTATCACTCTGTGATCTCTACAAGTAATCTTATGTAAATCAATGAGCATGTTTACACGAACACCAATACGCTGATTACTCCCAAAAGTCAGCTTATTTAAAAAATCTGACAAAGCAAAAAAACAGTGTTTACATGAGATTTTAAATAATCGTGTTATTCTCTGCTTTTGACATTAATCAGTGAAGAGGCATGTGCATAACATGTGTGCACATTGAATAAGCCAGTGAGAACACCAGTAAAGGTGTTTCCATGCCACGCAAAATCTGCGTAATGGGCAAAAATCTACCCATCAACTGATTTATTCTTACGCCATTTATGACATTACACTGATAAAGGAACGGCATTTATTGCATTTTCATGACCATGTGCATTGTCGGCATATTAAGCATAATCAGTGTAAGAACGTCCATGTGAACATGCTCAATTACCACGTTTACATGCCATCAAGAAAGCAGATTATTGCAGGGTTTTTGCAGAAAGTGACGTTCTGAAACATCATGTAAATGAGAATGTTGAATTCCTTATGCCATTTAAGGGATTAAGAGAAAGCAGTTTAACACACTCAGGTTTCTCCCAGAGAAAGCTGCTTATGTGGCCAAGGAAACACATACGCGGCCTTCTAACAGGTTATTGAAGAGTGCATATGTGCGTGGAACAGACCGAATAACAAGCGTCATAGGATGGAGGCCAACAAAATTCAACAAAACATTTCAGGGAGTACACGGGGAAAAGCACATACATTATAAACTATACCCATTTATAGAAACTACTGCAAAATATCGACGGCCCCTCACGTTCACGTAAATGCGCTCGTACATTGAGGGAATCCCAGAGTTTAACTTGAAGATAAACCCCACTATTGAAACGCAATTCCACTGCAGGTCACGATAGAAAGGTAAGCAAACAAACACACCAGCGTGGCAGGGTAATTATGTTGCTCTGGAGAAAGCTGCTTACTGACCGAGCCGCATGTACAAGATTAAAGAGTATGCCGCTTATAGAGTGCTTGTAAACAAGAACGCTGCTTTCTCGCAATAATCCTCTTTATCGCAATAGCCCGCTTTTTGGTGTCCATGTAACGTAGTTATTGTTTTATGTCCATTTATTCATTTATTTGGCAAGTATTCTTGTAATAAGCTGGATAATGAGCAGTCAGATGGTAATTATTGCAATATAAAAACCAACAGAACTCCGATGCAAACAGGAGATGGAATTCAGCCGTTTCTAGAGACTCCTCATTCTTTCTTCTTACATAATAACATAATTTTAACAATTTTGTTTATTCAGTAGGTAGCGGTGTGGGATTAGTGGGAGAATCTACAGTCAGCCATTATTGCATAATAAATCCCTCCTGATCGAGCTGTCAGGGTTTATTTAGCAAAAATGACTGGCTGACCTTACATTATCCTTTATTATGTATTCACAAAAGTCCTGTTAATTAACCATAAAAACACAATTTTAATAATAACAACAATAATGAAATGTGTAATTGCAAATATGGTTTATTTAAGCAAATATAATATATATTACAATCACAACATAATAAAGAGAACACAAATACAAAATATGAAACAATGGACAAAAAGATTAATATACATATGAAAAAAGTCAGTGCATTTTCTGTTACATTACAACAAACTTCAACAAAATGGAAATTAATTGCAAAAATACACACACAAAAAAAAAAAACATGACTGTGTTGGGTGATTGCTGTTATCTTTCAGCTACAAAAACTTGATAATGTCATCAAGCCTGAGAGCAGTGTGTGTTAGCATTCACACAACTGTAAAATAGAGGGAATCCTCTTCATGTCCAATTTGACCTGCTGACTCGGATACTGCTGTGGGAGTTTGGCTCACAATGCAGGTCAACTGCTCTCGCAAGTGCCTGCACCCACATTTTATGCCTTGTGTCCATCAGTCCTTTCTTGTGCTACACCTCTGTTCCCTCCCGTGAATACAGCAAGTCAGTGGAGCCCAGAACTGGATAAAGCTGGCTGCTGAACTGGTTGAGCATTGAGTCACTGTAGCTGTCTGTGTACTGAGTAGGTGAGGAGGAGATGTTGGGTGGAACAGGGGGAGGAACGTGGGCCTCCCATTGTGGCACAGTAGCACTTGGTGAGTATGGGCCATATACCCCTGAAGGAGAAACTCTTTGGCTTCCATCCAAAGGCAAAGCCAGTGGAGACGGGAGAATGGATGCCCTGCCAATGTTACTTGAGCCTGACACCACGTCACCCATTTGAGTTAAGAAGCCATTAAGACAAGGAGTTGGGTCTGTGGAGACTGGAGAGTTTCCTCTCTCTGGTGTGTCACTGGTGTTACTGGGCTCTTGAGGACTTGACAGAGCAGAGTCTGATCCAGAATAGCCTTTCCCTTCCTCCTCAGCCAAAGAGTCTGACTTTCTCTTCCTCTTGCGCCGGAAGTTGCCATTATCGAACATCTTCTCACAGTTTGGATCGAGGGTCCAATAGTTACCTTTTCCTATTCAAAGGAAGAAACATGTTTCTTTATATTCCACATAAACTAATGGATAAATCTGTTTTACAACATTAACACAGGCAGTAACACAAAGAGAAGTTTAAGCATGTTCTTACCTGGATCATTGTCATCTCTGGGCATCTTCATGAAGCAGTTGTTAAGTGAGAGATTGTGCCGGATAGAGTTTTGCCAGCTGGCCTTGCTCTTGTTGTAGAAGGGGAAGTTTTCAGCCACATACTGGTAGATCTGGCTGAGTGTAAGATGTCGGTTTGGGGCACCGTGTATTGCCATCGCAATAAGTGCTGAGTATGAGTACGGAGGCCTGACAAGCTTCATTAGGTCTTCTTGGGAAGGCAGAGAAAACCAGCTGAAGCCACCCTCAGAGCCTCCAATTCCTCCTGAGGCCATGTAAGGCTTTGTCATACCGTAGTGCTGAGGCCCTCCACCGAGGCAGGGAGCTGAATTGAGCCCAGGGCCATTAAACCACAGGTAAGGGTTTGAAGCTGGGCTGACATAGTCTCCAAAGTCATGAGAAGATGGCAGGGTTTGCTGTGGACTAGGCAGAGGTTGGGTGTTGTAGAAGTTGTCACTGTACAGGCTGAATTCCTGGGATTCCTGCCCCATACTGTGGAACTGGGGTGAGAGGGATTGTGGTACAAATGACGTCATGTTTTCTCTTTTTCTTTCCTTTGTCCTGTTGTTCCTGGAATATGGAGAAAGTGCTCTCTTCTGTTCTGCTGTGTCTGTGTTTAGCACAGGTGAATTGGTCAAGTGCATCTCAACATGACACCTGTCTTACCTGAACAATTTATACAAGTTTTGAAACACCCCCTCGGCTCTGATTGGTTGTTACAGTCACACCTCAGCCCTCATTTGTTTGTGTGTGTGTGTGTGTGTGTGTGTGTGTGTGTATGTGTGTGTGTTATTGAGTTGGAATGAGTAGCTACTGCAGAGACTGTGGACAGTTACACGTAAAATATTCTGACAAATTAGAGTAGGCTTTCTTATTTTTTGTTGATACCATTGATGTTGATTCTGTGGTATTACAGGTGAAATATGTTAAATTAAAGATACATCGTCACACTGTTGGCTTCGTTTACATCTTATGTTATTAAGCCCCCCTCGGTAACCCGGCTAATGTTCCTTGAAGATATAGGCTATATTATCTTTATTGCCTCCCTTGACAATATACAGTTTAGTTAGAATGACATTATGCCATTAACACAACAAATAATATTTTTTTATTGAAAACAGTGGAACAAGATGGGGAAAAATACATGATTTTTCTGAACTGTACAGTAGCTCTTCTTCACAGTGAAGGTTAGAGATTAGTTATAGTTTGAGAAATAGCCTACACTTTAGAATGTAAATATTGATTTACAGACAGTAGGTTTGTGTGATATATGAATATTTAATTTCTTAATATCTTTTCAGTACCATCAGTGTGATCATGCATTCAAAAGTTTTACAATATTCTAAACAACAGCAACAACAGTCGTACAATTCTGAAAGTTACGAATGGTGTTGCAATTATGATAATTGTCTCTGAGAGAGAAAGAAAAAAACATTACAGAGATCAGATCTATTTCTGAAAGTATAATGTGCTGCAGTCCAGTGTTGTCCTGTGGAGATTAGACTTGGGTAGAAAAAAGGTTTAATATCCAGCTGGGTAAATCAGAGCACATTGGTTCTGTTGGCTTGATACTCGGTTCTTAGCATCAATAAGGAGGAGTGGCATGTGTCTGTGTTGACTGATAATGTCAGCAACCCGTTCAAAATTCTGTCAGAAATAATCAAGAGCATTACTAACTTTTAATAACAGTCATTTTGCATGTATATCTATGAAGTTCTACATGCAAACCATTTGATTAGAATAACATAAGTGTTTGGATACCTCTGAGCCCTTTAGACCAGTGCCAAGCATGAAGCCATCTCTCTGTCTGCGGATCTGAATGTTGTAAACTTTTTCCTGATAAAGTACCACGAGTGTGTAGGGCTGGTTAGTAGAGTGATTTGAGCTGTCCCGCACAAGGAACGCCCCATCCTAACAAAGGGCGGATTTCAACAGAATAACTTTGTTATATTCAAAGCTATGTTCAAAAATGTAAATTTGAGTGCATTTGTTTTTAAGTTTGCATGAAAATAATAATACACTTTTATCCGACATATATAATGTGGTGAATTTGAACACATCTCACCCTGTTAACTCTTCTCAGACAGTTCTCGGCTTCACCACGGGTGATTTGTCCCATATACCATGCTGGATCCATGTCCTATAGATGGGAAGAGATTCAAAATAGATATTAGGGTAGAAAATGGCAACTACTGTATTTCTCTGCATTTGTCTAAGAGAAGCATATTTACATTTAACCAAAATAATTGTGATTTCTTGTATGCACTTAAACCAACAACTTTGTATAAAAGACATATTTTGTGTAAGTGAAGTCTTTAACACTTCAAGAAACACTCAAGAAGCTCCAGTGTGAGTCCAGTAGAACCTCAAAAGAAATGCAGTTCAAGGGTGCCATCTGTGGGTTGCTTTAGTGTAATTGCTTGAACACTGCTCAAAAATGTCAACATACCTGCTTGCTACCTGTGTTTGGCTGTGGCAGTGCTGCTCTTGGACTACTCCGGTGAGCGCTCATTGCTTTCATTCAACAAAATTTTTAATTAATTGAGTTAATTTATTGATTATAGAGTAAGAATGATCAAACAAGTGTAATGAGTTCAGGCGATGATTCTCACCTTTCTGCAGTTCTGCTGGTAGTGATCGATTGGGATTAACACTGTGTGAAATAAAAGAGAAATATTATAAATAAATATATGAAAGGTTTTCATATAGCGTTACACAATATGCAAGAATGCTCTTGTTTTGCTGACACCATCAGTGTTCTCATAAGTCATTTGAATACATGCCTGTCTGTTTGAGAAGACTGTCCGTGTGTTCCTGGCGGCCTTGGTGATGGATTCCTGGTGTGCAATGGAAATGTGTTGGAGGAGTGCCTGGGAGCTGTAAGAATCACAAGATATCAAACACGGGATTATTGGCATTCATAACTTTATTGATATTAAAGTTATAACTGTTCTACCAAAATGGATAGAAAAAAATGACCAAGAAACACTTGCTTACTGTCATTGTGAAACTGTTGAAAAGAAAAAGAAACAAAGTAAAATTTGAGTTATCCGTATTGCTATGAGTATTTTAGAATCACAGTCAAACAAATTTAAATAAATTATTATTATAATTTTTTTTCCATGTTTAACCACCAACGGTTTTTCCAAAAATGTTTTTAGCACAGGATTTTAGTTATCAGTAACAAGCTGGTGACATACAGATGGACTGACAGAAAGACAGACACCCAGATGGATAGATAGATAGACAGACAGACAGACGGACGGTCACAGATAGATAGACAGACATACAGACAGAATGACAGATAGACAGACGGACGGTCACAGATAGACAGACAGACAGACAGACAGACAGATGATAGATAGACAGACAGACAGAATGACAGATAGACAGACGGACGGTCACAGATAGATAGACAGACAGATGACAGACAGATGATAGATAGATAGACAGACAGACAGATGATAGGTAAATAGACAGACAGACGGACGGTCACAGATAGACAGACAGACAGACAGACAGACAGACAGACAGACAGATAGATAGATAGATAGATAGATAGATAGATAGATAGATAGATAGATAGATAGATAGATAGATAGATAGATAGATTAGTCTGATTACCTCATTTCTGTGATCAAGTTGATTTCTGTTTGAAATAATGAAATATAGGTTACAGTGATATATAGGATGTGTTGAAAATGAACAGAAAACTGCAGAATAATGTACGGATGGAGCACCTCTGACCACTGCATTATGCTTGATCAATGCACTAACTTTTATGTGTTATATGGAATGCCTGACCCTGAGTTCTCTATGATTAAAAAAAGGTCTGTGTTGCTGACCTGTTTTGAGAGTAGCCTGGCGTAACAGAAGAGGCACTCCTGCGCACACCAGATGGAGGAAGTGAGGGTTTGGGAATGCTCATTGGGTCTCCTGGCAACTCCACTCCAGTTAGTCTGAGAGGAGCACTGTTGGTATAGGATAAACACATTTTAGTTGTTTGTTTTACAAAGAGACATATCTTGCTACACCTGTAAGCAGATGCCAGTTTAATTTTCAGAGTGCTATAAAATAAAAGCAAGCACGTTAGGGAAGTTCAATATGAAATACTAAATTGCCATATTAAATACTGGCATACTAATGCTGCATGTTCAAATAATTTAGTAGTGTATAGGTCAACTTATACCATATCAAACAGTGAGAAACACAGTGGGTTATGGAATAACTAAAGTTCAAATTGCACATACATATTACACTGTGCATATTACATATCAACAAAAACAGAGAGAAACATGTAAGACTGGGCAGATCAAATTTCATCTGGGGATCACTTATTCTCTGTCATATGAGTGATACAGTAGATATACATATATCTAATTTATATCTATAAAGGATGAAACACAAAGAAATAAAAATACCTTTTTGGTGGTTGGGCAACCTGCAGTAAGAAGAAATAAGTATTACAGAAACAACACTAGCATTTCACATTCAGAACAATTTGCCAAAGAGATAAATGAAAATTGAAAATCATAGCTTAAATATTTGATGTCCAACAACAACAATCAGAATGCAACTTAAATGGAAAGAACAAATATTAAAAACCAGGTCAATTATAGGTCTAGCATCTTTGGTTTATGCAAGTCTTTCTGTATGAAGTAAAATGATCTACGCCTCAGTAACCAACCAAAATGCTGTTATCTCACTTTGTGCTTGCAGCTGTGCTCTAAATTAATGTTTGGGAAATGCTGAGAAAACTGGGTGGAGAGAAAAGTGCAAAAAAAAAATGTTTTTCTTTTTTTGCTTAAGCACATTGACACAACTTCTGTTTAGAAGCAGGATGAGACAAACTTACCCTGTCAAGTGAGCTACTACCCCTTATACCTGTAAACACATAACAGTGTAAGGAACAAGGTTGGCAAAACATACAACCACAGCCTCCCATTCACAAACAAGGTCACAGTGTAACAGTATTCAATGTGCTAGTGTAGCGATAATGCTTTTGCATAGCATGGAAGCGGATCTGGATTCAAATCCCATCGTAACACCATTTTTCTTTAATAAATCAAGTATTATTGCAACTGACAGTCAGTGGTTACCTTCTCAATTTAAATGGGCATGATGCTCCTTTCACCAAGGCCACTCAGAAAGTGCATTAAGAAATGACAGTGTGACTTCTACAAGAATATGTTAGAATGAAACAAGGGACCTGCTACAGGTGAGGGATGGCTCCTGTCCTGCACACCTGGCTTTTTACTGCGGTCGACAACAGGTGCTACAAGAGCAAGGGACAGTAGCGAGGAATAAGAGCATATAAGGAGAACAGTGTCATACATAATACGCAATGCATATAACGCAGAATATTGTCTTGATCACTATTTTGTCTGTATTCATGTAAAAATAACTAAACATCCACAAAGCAAGATATTTGAGAAAAATACAAAATTAACCTAGATATTAAAGGTGCACTCAGTAACTTTTGTCTTTGTGTCATCTTGGACTTACACTGACACCAAGAGACTTGGATGCAGCATCATTTAAAATCATACATTTTCAGTTTCAGATGCCATTTTAGGAATTGTGTATTCACAGTCAGCAATGATTACTTTAATCAATGAATGATAATGTCAAATACAGTTACTGAGATTAAGAGAGTAGTATTCGACTGGTCATGCAATTCTAACATGACACCCCCATGTGCAGACCCTCTCTATGTAGAATAAAACAGCTTTTATAAGGTCACTGATATGACTGGAGTCTTCATTTTAATGTGAGTGGTCATGATTTCCTACACATGCTGTACTGTAAAATTACAATTCATGTCTTTAGAAGTTAAAATATTTTAATGAGGTAAACATTACTAAGTGCACCTTTAAGACTTGCTTCTAGAGAATATAAGTTATATAGATTATAATGACATTTATATTTTACTCTATTGGCAAAATTATTTTTAACAACTCTAGCTAAAGTTTGTGAGGTTTTATGCTTATAACAACAATTTGCCAATGGGGAAAGAAAAATAAGCTAATTCAAGATATATTATCTGAATATTACAATGAATATTTGACTTTTTTAAATATATTTTTTTACTGGAAAACAAAACATAGAATAGTTTTTTTTTGCAATGCACAAATAAACTTACCAGGGGTTCTTTTTGGGGCCCGCTCTTCTCTTGGATGTAGTCCAATCTACAGAAATAAAATTAGCATTTTTATATTATAGAACACTAAAAAAAGGAAAATAAGTGACAAAGAGGGACATACTATTTGCAAGAACAAAGAACTCACACTTGGCCTCTCCCCTAAGGGAGGGAGAGATAGTCCAATTCCAGGTCCAGGTACAGGACGCTCTGGAGGCACAGGAGGTTGGCTCCTGTTCGTGCCACGATTACGGTTATTATCTGATAAAGCAAGAAATCAATACAGAATCAATAGCAATAACATTGATTTATAGTAATCAATATGACTTATCCAACATAAAAAGAGCATATGCCCCTGGGATTTATAACATTACAGCAGAGGTACATTTTTTGACTTCGACAAAGGCCCCCCATTGTTTGAAGACAAAATTCAAAGCAACCACACAAAACGTCTAGGTTACTAGTGTAACCCCCTTTCCTGATGGAGGGAATGAGACATTGTGTCAATTGTAGTGACACAAGGGGCTTCTTTTGGGAGCCTTGGATACCTCTGAATATGAAAAAGGCCAGTGAAAAATTGGCGAACAGAATTTGCATGTCCCGCCCCCGGACATACGGGTATGAAAGGCAGGGATCGTGCATCTATTCTGTCAGGTTCTGCACTGAGGAGCCGAGAATAAGTTTTGGCCATTACAGCCAGTGTTGCCAACTAGTTTCAATGGAAAATAGCTAAAGCCTGCTCGAAAATTCGCTAGATGACGTCATATGCTAATTAACATATTTGTGACGTCACCACGTCTCATTTGCATTTTGCATAGTGTCCGCCCTTTACATGTGTTTGCTTCTCTGTGCTTACCGTACATACTGTAATGTCTATCTATCAATCACTCAGCGAGAAAGTTAGAAGCGACGGTAACTTTCTTATATTTTCTCTCACACAGCATTCAGACATAACAAACCACTATGTGCATATTTACAAAAAAACTATGTGCATATTTAAAAAAATCTATGTGCATGTTAGAAAAAAACTGTGCATGTTTACAAAAATGTTTGCATATTTACAAAAAACAAGTGTCTGAATTCAGAGAGTTCAGAAACAAGAATGAACAACTGTCTAAAAATCTCCTGTGATTAAGTGCATGAAAAGAATAAAAATAATTGGTCAAATTAAACTCTTTAAATGTCAAACTAAAGGGGAGCAAACAATACAAATTTGTGATTGGTCATTGACAACACTGTTTGCACATGCGCAGCTAATTCACGTCTATGTCAGCTGCCGTGCGGTCAACTGATTGTGCTGCTCCGCTTCTCGCCTGCTCACCTCTCTCTCTGTCAGTCTCCCTGAACACAGAGTAGATGCAGAGAGAGGTGTGCCTCCGAGTCCGGGCAGTAAAGCAAGACCACACGCTCGCGGGGTAGTATTGGCGACTTTCTTCTATAGAAATAGCTAAGGTTTGTCTAAAATGTCACTAGATTTGTTGCTATCCGCTTTTTTGTATAAAAGTCACTAAAGAGGTCTGAAAAGTTGTTAAATCTAGCGACAAAGTTGCTAAGTTGGCAAAACTGATTACAGCGGCTTGGTACAGTGTTGTGGCAAGAGGGACACAACATCTCGTTCCCTTCATCAGAGAACGGGGGTTACACTAGTAACCTAGACGTTCCCCTTCTGTCACTCACTCGACGTTTTGGCGATTGTAGTGACACAAGGGGCCCCTATTCAATAGCGCCACCTACACTGAAATTTGTTACGTGATCTGCTGATGCTGGTGCAGTTAGCTGTAGAGTGCCAAAGGAGCATGGGAATCAGACTGCACATAACCTTCCCCAACACCCCACTAAGACATCATATTGTTTTTATTAGGTTCCCGGCATCCGACCAAGGTTTTCCCTTGAGGGGTGGGAAAAAGCGACGTGACAAGCATGGGAGCACTCCTCATAGAGTGTTAGATGTTGCTGGGGCCATCTAGCTATAACACGCATTGGGAAGGCATTCTTTTCCAGTCCTATTCTTTCAGGGGGAAAAGACCCAGCAGAGACCACATCCTGCCCCGGCTGGGGAGGTGAAAATGTGGCAAATACGCCACATGGGCCTGTTACGCCACACATGGAAGTGGCGCGGTGGTAGGTCCTGCCTAATGAGGTAGGAGCTCTACAAACACAGCAACAGGGGCAGTGGGGACTGCCCAAGGGAGACGCGGGTCCGCCTGACAGGGGAACCATACCATGGAAAATACATCACAGGGGGTTACCGTGATAACCGGCACCTATGGAGAACCTATTCCAGTACAGAGTAATTAGTATCCGTAGTGGGTCTGGTCGGGAATTCCTCCGCTGAATTCTCGAGCTAGAGGGCTGGGGAGGAAGAACATCCACTAAAGCACACGTGTTCATCTCAGTGGAGGGGAAAGGCACTAGCACAATTGGTATACCTGGTCAGTCGTCCCGTGTTACCAAGTTCTACATGCTCGGACCTGACAAAACACGGGAAGAATCCGACTCAACCCGGAGAATGTAGAATCTCGCAAAGGTATTGGGTGTTGCCCAGCCCGCTGCTCTACAGATGTCTGCTAGAGAGGTGCCATTGGCCAGTGCCCACGAGGATGCCACACTCCTTGTAGAGTGTGCTTAAACCCGAAAGGGGGCGGGCACGGCCTGGGTCCGATAAGCCAATGCAATGGCGTCGACTTCCCAGTGGGCAAGCCTCTGTTTGGAGACACCATTCCCTTTCCACTGTCCGCCAAAGCAAACAAAGAACTGCCCAGAGAGTCTAAACATTACTAAGTGCACATTTAAGGACACCAATTTGTGAACAGACACCACTTGTTTGTTATCGACCACCTAATGTACCCATAGTTTATTTAGATAAGATTTGTACTATGTTAGACAAAGTTTGTGATACAAAATATGAAATATATTTTTTAGGAGATTTGAATATTGATTGGCATTTGAAAAACTGTTCGTTAAAAAATAAGTTGCTTTCATTAGCAGAGATCTGTAATTTATCACAAGTTGTTAAAAAATCAACTAGAGTTTCTTATAGATCTGATGGCACAAAAATAGCTACATGTATTAATCTAATTTTTACAAATGCCGCAAACTTATGTTCAAAAGCAATTTCTATGCCGGTAGGCTTTAGTGATCATAATTTAGTTTCAATTAATAGGAAAACTAAGGTTCCCAAATCAGGGCAGAAAATGATTGTTAAAAGGATATTTAAACATTTTAATGAAATTGAATATTGTGAAGAAGTTAGAAATGTTGATTGGTTAAAGATATTAGTTGAGGATGATCCTAATAGAGCCTTAGAGGCTTTTACTAGTTCAATAATGCCAATCATGGATAAATATGCGCCATTGACATGAATTACTGTGAGAACTATTGCTGCTCCTTGGGTAGATTTAGAACTTAAGGATCACATTAAGCTGAGAAATGACTTAAAGACAGAAGCAATCGCATCAGGAAACAGTATCCTGAGGAATAAGTATAGGAAATTAAGAAATTTTGTTACTAAATTAAACAAAACAAAAAAAGAAATTATTATGAAAATAAGATCAAAGAGGCAAAATCTGATAGTAATAAAATTTGGAGTATGCTTAATACAATAATGGGAAGAAAAACTGAAATAGTGCCATCTTTTATTGAAGTTGCCGGATCCTTTTTGACTAAACCCAGTGATATTGCAAATCATTTAAGTTCTTATTTCAAGAATAAAGTTTCAACTTTAAGACAAGGTATGAATCTGAAACAAAAAAGTTATTTAAATAATCGAACAATATGTAATAAAATAATGGGAAATAAAACATGCAAATTTGACTTTGAAAGAGTAAGTACTACTACTGTTGAGAATTTATTAAAAGTAATTAAAGGTAAACCATCAGGTGCTGATAACCTTGATGCAAAATTATTGAAATTAGTAGCTGATGTAATTGCTAGGCCTATAAGTTATATAATAAATCTAAGTTTAGAGAAAGGTATTTGTCCTACTAGTTGGAAAGTAGCTAAAATTATGCCACTTATAAAGAATAATAAAGAACCACTGTCGGGAAAAAATAGTAGACCTATTAGTATTTTATCTATTCTGAGTAAGATTACAGAAAGAATTGTTTTTGATCAAATCAGTATGTATTTTAGTATAAATGATTTAAATTCTGTTTATCAGCATGCATATAGGAAGGAACATTCTACAACAACAGCTTTGGCTCAGATAACTGAGGATTGGATAAAAGATATTGAAAATAAAAAGATTGTTGGAACAGTATTGTTAGATCTGAGTGCTGCTTTTGATGTACTTGATCATGAAATATTGTTGGAAAAGTTAATTTGTTATGGTTTTGAAAAATCTGCTATTGAATGGATTAAAAGTTATCTTGCCAATAGGGAATATACTGTAGCATTTAATGGGAGTAATTCTGATATACAGACTCTTGATTGTGGTGTGCCACAAGGGAGTTGCCTTGGGCCACTCTTATTCTCTATCTTTACAAATGATCTGCCTTTTGTTTTAGCGAATTCCACCATGTCTCTATATGCTGATGATTCTGATGATGTTGAACTTAATAAAATTTTACAAGTTGAAAATTGGATTAGGGACAATAAAATGGTGCTTAATGCAGAGAAAAGTAAATGTATGGTGCTAGGATCCAAGTATTTGTTAAAAGATCCGCTTGTGTTGAGTCTGACTGTGGGGGGTATTGTAATAGAACAGGTCACGGAGGTAAAGCTACTCGGTGTGACTGTTGACAATTTGTTAAATTGGAATAGTCATATAAATCAAATATTATTGAAAATGGGCAGGAGTTTGGCAGTTGTTAAGCATTGTAGAAAATGTATTCCAAATCGAGTGATGAAAATACTAGTAAAATCATTAGTTCTATCACATTTGGATTATTGTTCATTTATCTGGTCAAGTACAACTGAAATGAATTTAAGAAAATTGCAAGTTGCTCAAAATAAAGCAGCTCGGGTAGTTTTAAGTTGCCCTTTCAGGACTAGTGTT
Source organism: Xyrauchen texanus (assembly GCF_025860055.1). Classification (NCBI taxonomy): domain Eukaryota; kingdom Metazoa; phylum Chordata; class Actinopteri; order Cypriniformes; family Catostomidae; genus Xyrauchen; species Xyrauchen texanus. The sequence continues at coordinate 24,169,354 of NC_068309.1, read as the reverse complement.
AGAGACTTGAATACTAGGTTAGTTTGGCTAAGTGTAAAAAGTAGAATTAATTATTGCATTGTTAACTTTGTTAGGAAAATTATTGTTACAAAAATGCCAGAAATATTATACAGCAGACTGTCTTTTTTTTAGTGCTGTGCATCAATATTCCACTCGTCAGTCAACAAAGAGTCGCTTTTTGTTACCTCCGTGTCGAACTAACCTTATACAAAAGACGGTGCTGTATAGAGCAATGGTGGTATGGAATTCTCTTCCGCAGTTTTTGATTTTGGGAATGAATGCTATGAATTTTTGTAAAAGATTAAGACTTTATTTATTTACATTTGAATAATTGTAATTATTTTATTTGTGTTGTTTTTTTGATATGATGGTTGAAAAGAGGAAAATCATTGTGAAAATTATGAACCCTATAGTAGTAGGGCTGTAACTGTGTATTGTGATTTTTTTTGTATTGTTATGTATGAATGTGTACACTCCTTTTTTGTCTATATAATGTATGGTTTTATGTTAAAATATTTTTTTTTTGTGTGTTGAAGTCTATAGACCCCAGGAAGAATAGCTACTGCATTTGCAGCAGCTAATGGGGATCTTAATAAACTAAACTAAACTAAACTTTAGGGCATAAAGCTGCCTGGTAGAGGGAGCTCTGGCTTGGTTGATAATGTCTACGACAGCTGGTGGCAGACCACTCAGATCTTCCGCATCCCATCCAGGGGCCAGACGTGGAGGTTCCTGAGATCTGGGCACGGATGCCAGATGGTGCCCCATCCCTGAGAAAGAAGGTCTTTCCTCACGGATGGGGCACCAATGCTGTCGACTGAGCATAACTTGTATTGATCCTAGTATATTACTTTAAAATAATGAATTACAGTTAACTTTTTAGAAGTTTCGAAGAGTGTTCTTAAAAAACAACAATATATGTTTTTTAAATGAAACCTTTGCCGTTGAATTTAAACATGAAATGCAGCTACACATATGTTTTGATATTTAATTTATGGCCCCATGGAAGTATGCCGTGGCCCCCCAGTGAGCCCTGACCCCCTTGTTTAGAACCACTGCATTACAGGGTAAAAAAAGTATTGTGCACAGTTTTGTCTACCAATATAATCGCTGTTTTCTATGGGTTTAGAAGGACAGATCTGGGGCGTGTCATCAGAAGGCTCGATTGGTGGTGGCTCATAGCTATTGTCACTGTCCGATCCCTCCTCTGGAGACTCATAATCTCCACCGCTGGCTTCGTCTTCGCCATTTGAATCTGGATCCTCGTAATCATCCTCGCTTTCCTTCAAAATGAAAGAACTGATACATTGAGCCACTCACAAATGATGCCAGACACTCGAAAGCACTTCAAGACTTGATTATATGGATAGCTCACCCAAAAATGATAATCCTGTCATAATTTACTCATGAAAGCCCTTTGTACACTTTCATTGCATGGAAGAGAGCAGCTTGGACACTCTGATAAACGTCCCCTTGGATGTTACATGGATTATAGAAAGTCATACAGGTTTGGAACAAGATGAGGGTGAGTAAATGATAACAGAATTTTCATTTTGGAGTGAACTATCCCTTTAAGAGAAGACTTACAAACTCCTCAGAGTCCCATGCTTGTTCCTCATGTTCAGCTGAAAATAATAATAAGAGAGAACTTTAAGACATTAGTTTAAAAAAATAGTGAGTTGTTTTACATATACAAACTTTATATCATCTGTACCTGGTGGTTGTGAAAAGTTGGGGACTGGTTGTGATGGCCTGTTACAAAAATATTAGTTATCTACCGACAGACGATATACAGTAAGTCTCAGATATCATATATTCATGATGGTAGACATTGTACTTGCCTTATTGATGGAATTGGTGGGAAAAATCTCTTCTTTTCTTTGTTGATTTCCTGGCAAATCTTGGAGATAAGCCTAAAGGGGAACTCCAATTTCAAATCCTCAAAACATCACCAATTTTTGTGGTATTTTGTCAGTTAGTAGGTGTTAAAAGAGAAGGCACAGCTGCCTAGTCTAATGGAAACTCACATCTTTTCAACAGCATGTAATCATTGCTGTGTACTAGTTGAAGGGCAGGATGTGTTAACTGAACCATCCTTTTCTGACACTTTTTCTGTACACCTAAATTGCTCAACAACAAACTAACAAAAATGTACTTACTATGACATTACAATATCCCATATCTCAAGCCAGATATTGTTTAGGGAAAAAAATCTATGAAAGTCTCTGCATATTTAGTGTTTTTTTTCAGTGTTTGGGCTTTTCAACCATTTAACACCATACATGCACTACAAAACAGCTTCTGCATCAACGCAGTGGTTCCTGCCACATCTGCCTGCATTGGTTTATCTTTCCTGTGCAGTGTTTCCTCTTAATGTCACTATATCATCTATGATATTCTTGCAAATTTCTACCTGGTTTGTACTCTTTTAGTCAGTAGAGCAACGTGCAAACATTTATTAAAAATGTTTGTCTCTGAATACTGCGAATATGATAAATTATGCAGCGTTTTTTCTTAATAAATCATGATGTTAACACTTGCCTTTCATTCTACATTAGATGTTAGTTTACCCAAAAATTTTAATTCAATAAACATTTTGTCACTCTTATGTTATTTGAAACCTGAATGATTAAGAATATCATATTTTTGCTTTTTTTTCATAACAATAAAAGTGAATGGTGGCTGAGGTTGCCATTCTGCCTAACATCTGATTTTGTGTTCTATAGCAGAAAGAAAGTCAAATGGGTTTGGAACAACACAGAATTGTCACTTTTAGGTGAACTATCCCTTTAAATTGCTTAATTTACTTCAATGCCAAGAGCACAACAATTATTTACTTTGTACAGATTAGGAAAATCTTGAAAACCAATTCACCAAATATATCAAAACATTTTGCTAGCAGTACTTACGGTGCATGAAGCTTCGGGAACTTTTGAAGGTCGTTTTCGGACATACTCTACAAAAATAAATAAATTCAAACTATTGACACAAACGTTACTAGACAGTAGCATTATTTTTGACGATAGTTTCAATTAATGTTGTTATGCTTAATGTTGTTATGCATAGGGGAGACTGGGGCTAGTTGCCACAGCTTTTACTCTAGTGAATAGATGGTAGGTTTTTGACAGTCTACATATATACTCTCATACCTTAAATTCTTGTATAGAAAAAAAGCTGTTGATCTTTGCCACTGTTATTGTCCAGAAACAAAGATACAGTTAATTAAATAAATGCTAAGCCCCAATTGTGGGTCATGTTTTAATTTTTCCTAGGGCAGCCTATTTTTCCTAGGCTATTTTTTTTTTGCATAATTTAAACAATAGAACAATTATGAAACAAAACAATGCATAAAACTGCAAAAATGTAAAAGGCAATGAAAGAAAAAAGACAAAACATTGTTTTGGAGGGAAGAACTCACAAGAAATATTCTAATTTGACAGGGTTTTGAACTTGGTGTTTCAAAACAACTGCTAGTTATTGGACATTTGACTCAAAACTTGGCCGAGAGTTGTCCCATGTGACAACTAGCCCTGGTAAGTATATTTGACTCAGAAGCTATTTTGACATTTCTTGGAAGTATAAGTTTCTAATATCAGCACTTCCTAATTTCTTTATTATAAGAAATGCCACAATGTGTCAGACCACAGTCAACTATTTTTTTAAAGCATTTTATAAACCAAGACAAAGCATATATAAATATAATTAGATAAGTTTCAAATTACAAAGGCTACAAATGTGCAGATGAACCCATTAACAACAACATTTTCTTGTTGATTTCATCTGAGATCATAATCTGGTGTTTGACTGACAAAAATATTCCAAAGGTACATACCAGGAACCGTTGTCCATTTATGTTGTGTCGTGTTATGACCTTATCACATCCAGATAGATTCCTCTAATGATAATAATAAATAAATAATTTTAGTAAGACATGCATGGCAAAATACATATAAATACAGAATATAGTAAATAATAAACAAGGAATACATGTGCAACATTAACTCTTATATTGGCCTATAATTATAGGTACATTTAGGGATACGGTGGCTTTTTACAGGGCTGTTTATACCACGTTTGTCAGAATAATAATGCAGCCATTTATATTTTGTTTGATCTTATGTCTGTTAGATTCAGTAGTACAACTTCAAAACAAAGCCTCTCAATTACCACTGCTTTAAACTGCATCAAACTAAGAACTATGTGTTGAAAGTGCATAAAACAAATTGTTTTAATGCTTAATTTCAACAGTCTTATTTCTTCATAAACAATGTTACACCTGTAGATGAAAAGAGAAAGCAACTTACTCTTTTCAAAAAGTCAGCTAACCGATGTGAATCCCAGCCCATAACCTCCGATTTGGATGGAACACCATCAAAGCTCATTGTTTCAAATTCACCAGTCTTAGTTATGAGTAAAAAAAATTCCAGATATTCTCAAGCCTTGGAAAACTGCAGTGTCCCTTACAGTGAGTTCACAGTGTGCCAGACATCAAGTCGGCCGAGAACACGAGGAGATAGACAGACAGATTGGTGAAGTATCAAAAGAGTGCTGTTTAGTTAAGAAAGCTAAATATTCAGCAAAACCAAACTTTATCAAGTTAGTGTATTACTGGTAAATAATAATAATAAAAAAGATAGACTAGATAGAAAAAAATTAAATCATAGAAGGAAATAAATAAAACTAAATTACAGTATCACTAAAATGTCACATTCAAAAAAAAAAAAGAAGAAAAGACAAAGGAGATTTATGAATATGCTAAGATTACATACAGAAAATTTCAACACAAAATTGTTTTAAACTAAGAAACCAACCCCCGGACTTGTCTGAGTGCTCTATGAAAAGAAAGAATGACAGTCACTTCCCCAAAGACTTCCTGTTAATGATTGTTGTGACAACTAGGGAAATTACAGCCCCTTTACAGAAAAAAAGAGGTTACATATTTCATAAAATCAAAAAACATGTATTGGTTATTTCACGTCACCCCCCTCAGGTTAATATATATATTTGGACATCTAAATATCTCATCATGAGATGCTAATAACTGACACGAAGTGCTTAAAAATAGCTCATGACCTTGTATTAGTATTAGGCAAATGCAAATCTAAAACTAGATGTTTATTCAGGCCTCAATTGCAGAACATTGCCAGTTTCACAGGTCACATGATACTGAAGTTTGCATAATTTCTGCACACTGGATGTTATATATATATCAGGGTTTCCGGCAGAAAATGTGTTAGTTGATGGTGGTGGTGGTGGGGAGGTGGGGGGTGTATTTGGAATTGCATAACTCCTGACACAAATTAAGACAAATACTGAAACTTGAGTCATATCTTTTTAATGATGTATTAGTTTGTCAAGGTAATAACATTACATCTACTAGTCCGTCAAAATGTGCAAAGCTTATTACAATCACTGCTTATGGCAGAGCTGACACCTAGCATCGCTACAGGCTATCCTCCTTGGTTTAGAAAAAAACAATTCAAGGGCCCTTCGGTAATTGCACTCTTTTACGAGTGGACCATTTATGCATATTTTCATGCAGGCTGTCAGACTGTTCCCCTGCAGTCTGTTCCGCAAGTCTGTCTTGACTTAGCGCGTCGAGTCGCTCCTTTACTGTCGAGTCGCTCTGCTAAAATTCGCGCTGTGAACATAAAGCCCGCCTACTTTGATTTGATTGGTCATCTCAAATATTCTGACATTGACGAGCAGTGACAGACCAATGAGGCTCAGATGAACACACACACACACACACACACACACACACACACACACACACACACACACACACACACACACGCTCGGCGCCGCTGCGGAAGAACGCGCTGATAACAAGACTGAAGCGAACACGAAGGCTTATCACATATTTAAAGATGGAAAGGGAGAAAACAGGACAGAGTAACACGGCGAATATCGCTCATATATATTTTTTTGACGACGTAGTTAAGGTGGCGGGCGTGTGTTGCTTAGGCGGCCGCCTTAGTTTCAAAGTGCTGCGGGAAACCCTGTGTATGTTTATTGTTATTGAAATAACACCTAATTACACTATATAACTCAATATTGGCATCTTTGTACATACAATCCCATAGCACATGTACATCTCCGAAATGTCTGTTTAGATCTTTTCATCAGGAAAGCATCATATTCTAATTAATGTCTGCTAAACATCTTAAAAAGATCAGATTTACTCAACTCAACTCAACTTTTATTTATAGAGCACTTTCAAAACCACAAGAATGGACCAAAGTGCTGTACACAGATTCCCATTTCGACATCAAACACAATACATACCATGATAACTAAAATACTTATAGACATACAAATAAAAACTTGGGAAATAAAAGCAAGTGCAAAGATACAAATTTGCCTCATACACCATAATAAATACCACTCACAAAATTAAAACATATTCAAAGGCCAAAGCAAATAAATAAGTCTTTAGGCCAGTTTTGAAAGCATCAATACCCAATGCTGATTTTAAAGACAGGGACAAATCATTCCATAGTCTAGAGGCTGCCACTGAAAAATCATGGTTGCCTTTGCACTTCAAGCGGGACCACAGAACTGTAAGACATAACTGGTCAGTAGAGCGCAAGAATATTGCTGAGGAATATTGGGATTGATGAGGGATGATCAAGTCTCTGATATACAGTGGCTTCAATCAATGTAGGGCTTTAAAAACAAACATTAACACCTAATATTGGATCCTAAACTTCTCCGGAAGCCAGATTCCATATTTATTTATTTTTAATTAATCCCAAAGCCAACATATATAATGACAATAAAACCAGACCAAGGATTGAAACTTATAGAACCCCACAAGAAATAGTGGCATATGATGAAGAACAGTTCCCAAACCTGACCGAACAAGTCCTATCCTGCAAGTATGAAGAAAACCACTTAGAGGTCAAGCCCTTAATAGCCATATTATCAAAATAGTATGGTCTATAGTGTAAATTTGTCACACGTTTTCCTGAATCAATACATAACAAGATATCATACGTAACTCTTAAAAGAGCCATCACAGGGGCCTGGGTAGCTCAGCAAGACGCTGACTACCAAACCTTGAGTCGCGAGTTCAAATCCAGGGCTTGCTGAGTGACTCCAGCCAGGTCTTTTAAGCAACCAAATTGAACCGGTTGCTAAGGAGGGTAGAGTCACATGGGGTGACCTCCTCGTGGTCGGTATAATGTGGTTCTTGCTCTCAGTGGGGTGGGTGGTGAGTTGTGCATGGATGCCGCAGGACACCATACATCTCTGCGGTAACGCGCTCAACGAGCCATGTGATAAGATACACGGATTGATGGTCTCAGATGCGGAGGCAACAGAGATTCGTCCTCCGCCACCTGGATTGAGGCGAGTCACTACACCACCATGAGGATCTAGAGTGCATTGTGGATTGGGCATTCCAAATTGTGGAGAACAAGGGGAGAAAGAAAAAAAGAGCCGTCTCTGTACTGTGTTTAGCCCTGAAACCAAACTGAAAAGTATCAAAAATTGTATTTTCTGTCAAAAAAGAAACTAGCTAAAAGTAAATGACCTTCTCTAAGATTTTATTTATAAAAAGTAATTTTGAAATGGGCCTGAAATTCTTAAAATCCTGTGGATCCAAACTAGGATTTATTTAAAACAGGCTCAATAACTGCATGCTTAAAAACTACTGGAACAATGCCATATGCGCTACTGTTTATAATAGATAAAATACTAGGATGAATAGTGTCCACAACCTCTTTAAAAAGTTGCTACGGGAGAACAATGTCTTTTAAATGTATTGGCTCAATGCAACTAAAACAATGTGAAGTAGATTTAAATTCAACTAGTACAGCACTTCCTGATGGTGAGATGCTAGATCTTATGAGAGCAACTTTATCAGTAAAAAATTTAAAAAAAAACCTTCACACAAATCTGTAGAAGGATCTGAGAAGTTAGTGATTTACATTTACATTTATTCATTTGGCAGGGGCTTTTATCCAACGTTACTTACAAAAGAGAAAAACTCAAGTGAATCATCTTAAGGAGACAGTGGTACGAAAAGTGCCATATTACAAAGTTTCACTAGCATCAGAATAGTATTCAAACAGATTAATGTGCAACAATAATTTTTTATTTAACTATTTATTTTTTGTGAAAACCAGATTAAGCACCTATATATATATAGTAGAAAACAAGAGTCTCTGATTATTGCTATTTTGTGAAATTATTCCTGAGAAATATGAGGATCTGGCTGTTTTAACAGCTTTTTGATAATTGAAAAAACATCCTTTCAAAATATCATAAGATACCTGATATCTTTCAGCCATTTACACTCAGCTTTCCTACATTCCTTTCTAAGATTCTGAGTATTATTTATCCATGGTTGTGTGTTAATTTGGCGACTCCTCAGGGATTCAGGGAGATACTGAATCAAGAATCTCAGAGCAAACATAGCTAAATAAACTAACTAATTAATCAGGTCCTGTAGAGGGTGAGGTAGGGGACTCAATAGAAGATGTTAAAATAGATGTACTAAAAAAAGTTGAGAATTCTAAATCACAAACATCTTGAAGACATCTGCTGAATGTCTTATTAACATCCAAGACATACTTATTGACATACATCTTAACGTATTGCAGATGAGCAAACAACTTAAAAAAAAATGTATCTTCCAGATACATTCAAATAGATGTCTGGGTGATGTACGTGTGCTATTAGGGATCTTGCCATTAGCTAATATCCCAGATAGCACACGTACATCTCCGAGATGTCGGTTTTAGATGTTTTCATCTGGAAAGCAGCACAATCTAATTAACATCTGTTAAACATCTTAGAAATTTACACTGGATGCAATATCTTTATCGTTATTAAAATAAAATCTAATTACACTATAAATATAATATTGGATTTTTTTGTACATACAATCCAATAGCACATGTACCTGAGTACTTTTCATCTGGAAAGCATCACATTCTAATTAACATCTGCTAAACTTCAAAAGATCAGATTTACAAACATTCGATATAAGAAACATCTCAAAGATATCTGATGAATGTCTTATTGATATCCGAGTGGAAATGTCTTATAATCTCGTATGGCAGATGATCAAACAACCTAAAAAATATGTCTTCTAAATGTAAACACACACATAAAAAATACTTCTTGGTGATGTACGTGTGCTATTGTTAATGTTAGTGTTCCACATAAAATGTCTGAAATTTGGTGTTCAAGAGGACGACAAGACAAAGCCACATGTTTCAAATGTCCTAATTGGGAATACGGACCATGTGAGAAAATCATTGTGCCTTGATTATTATTAAAACTTTTGGACTTTATTTTGTTGAAAGTAATAAAAAAATATGTTTTCATAGATCAAGGTGTTTTATAATATGAGGTAGGGGATGTAAAATAAAATATGCTAAAGATTTCTTCTATTAATTTAGGGTTCAATATTTTCAAAAACAAGCTACAAAATAAATCTCGACCTTGATATTAACAAAGTCTTTAAATTCACTTGTCAAACTGCTACCAAGTGAAATATATTTAGTGACTGATAAAGGGGGCACAGTTCAGTGGATACTGGATAGTAAGGCCTCATAAGAGCTGAAAACTCGCTAGCATATATGCTAACTTAAGTAGCAAAACTGAGCTAGCATAAACAAAACGTGAAAATGGAATGCTTTGTTTTCAAGACAATATGTATCTTCCTAAAGCTGTGAGTCACTAATCAAATGTTAAATTAAATAAAAATATTATAAAATACAGACACGTCATTGGTTGGCACTTAAGGGTGTCACTCATTTGCAAGTTCGCTAAAGCTTTAGCTCAATATCTAGACTAAAATTTGATAGTTGTTGTTTTTTAGTACCATTTTATTTAACCATCAATGTTTAGGCTAAAAATAAAGTATGCTTTATTTTACATTTGGCACCCCATATTATTTTGTGTTCTCTCTCTCTGTCTGTGTGTGCGTGCGTGCGTGGGTCGGGTGGGTTAGTCTACTTCTTTCAAATTTGCATAACAAAACTCATCAGATGTCAGTTTGTGTGAGCTGATAGTCCCAAACACGAGTGGCTGATGTTCTAACAGTTAACATTTAACACCCACAGCTGGAAACTATGAGTTTAAATCTTTTGTTGCTCCTTTTCTTGTTTCTAGGGGTTAGTTCATGGAAATATCTCATTAAAAGTGCTTCTGCCAGTGAAAATCCACTTTGTTCTAGCTGTTAGGTGTATTTGATTCACACATGTTGTAAGCGGATGTTCAAATTGTTATCATACTGCATTTTGGTGCTGTCATGCATCAAGACACCTACAATGCCCTGCCTCAGTTGCACACCATGTGACTCTTCGTGCAATTATTTCCATTTCCTGGCTGCTTACGAAGTGGAAGATTGTAAGGTGGGTGTAATCTGTTTTTGGATACAAAGTCAGCTGTCTTGATTCAAGGGGTCTATCATATGACATTATCTTTAAATCAGCAGACATCAAAAGTAGAAGCTTTAGTGCCCTTGCTGTAGTTAATTAATAAAACAGCAACATGCTTTTTGTTACAAATACAGTCCTTATACAAAATGTATCAGACTTTTCTATAGGTCACCCATTTTTAATAGTTTGTTACATGGTACATTTATGTAAGGGCTCTCTAGACACACTGTTACTTTCCATCAAACAATTTCACTTCTTATAGTTTAAATTCAGTTTTTTTTATTAAATTGCCTTGTGACTGATGCTCAGTGCTGGGTAGTAATGGATTACATGAAATCTAGATTTGATTAAATTACATTTTAAAATACAGCAAATTATTTTAGTTACTGTTTTTGGATAACATGATTACATATTAATCAGGCAACTGTAGTAAACAGAAGTAATCTACCCAGCACATCCAGTACCGCCGCTCCCTACATGCATACTACGCAGTCTGCATAGGGCACCAACTCCCCTAGGAGGGCACCAGAAATTCCACCAGCTGCCCTTACTCGCACGTTATACGTTATTCAAGGACCCGAAAGCAGCTGCTGAACACTGACAATGGCTTCACGCCCATATCACGCATATGCTGAGTCACTCCAGCCAGGGCTCCTAAGCAATTGCTAGGGAGGGTAACCTCCTTTTTGTCACTATAATGTGTGGTTCTCGCTCTCAATGGGGCAGTGGTGAGTTGTACATGGATGCTGTGGAGAATAGCATGGGCCTCCACACATGCTACGTCTCTGCGGTAATGCACTCAATAAGCCACGTGACAAGATGCGCGGATTGACTGTCTCAGATGCGGAGACAACTGAGATTCATCCTCCGCCACCCAGATTGAGGCGAGTCACTACACCACCGGAAACGAGGACTTAGAGTGGCATTCCAAATTGGGGAGAAAATTAACAAAAAGAAAATAAAAAAATTCACACTAGGAAGACGTTTTCCTCCACTGAAAACTGAGACTTTTGAAAATGCTCTTTATAACCACATAAGTTAGGAAAATGGTGAGGTTAGTAAAATGAAGACTTATTTTTCAAACTTAATTGAATTAGTGTGGACGTGGTGTTTGGAGATTTTTAGGCTGACTTTGGCCAAAGCAAGTCTGTCCACTTGGAGGCCATCTTGGCAATGCCAAGAGAAATGGAGAAATGGAGAAAGACAAATATCTCCAAAACATTTGTTTGAGATTACGATCAAATAATATATTTCAAATCAGCAGTAAAATCTGACAACTTCTTTTTTTTTTGAGTGTTAAGGGCTGAGTGTTCTGACATTGCAATTCGCGAGTGGCTTCTTGCCATGCAATGAACATTGTGTGAAAAAAAAAGTATTTTTGCTAATTAAATTATGTGGTTCATTACACATCTCAGGGCAGTTCCAAAGTGAATTGACCTCTGTGTGGTGCTAAAAGAGGTTTTTAAGGTTAAAGTTCTAAAACAAGATTTTTAAAATGTAGTTGGTTATAAAATGCAAACATAAAAATGCATCATGATCTATAGTAAGTGTTTATATGTCGTAAGTATTTATGAACTGAGAATCTGCCATTTTACTCGTGATTTGAGTGAAAGGGGATAAAATAATTGTTGTTTAAGCGCCTCTAGTGTTCATTCCACCTGGAAATTGCAGTGTTATGTACAACAGGCCACATAAAAATCATTTTGCACACATGTATTTATTGTAACATGATTCTATTACCAGGTTGCAAATGCCACTGCGGGAGAAATATGACAGTCATCAGAGACAGTAAAAAGGCGACTTAACTAACCAATCGAATTTAACAACATCCTCTCTCAAACAATCTCCTCTTGATTTCATTCAAGCTAGGAAAAAAGTAACTTTTTACTTTTTTAATACTTAAGTACAATTTAATATGAATAATTTTTATTTCACTCACGTAAAGGAATGACTTAGAATGTCAGATGCTGGCTAAAAAGGGTAATTCAAACTAGCCCCCAACACACGGCAACATATACCAACAGATACGGTTGATGAGTTTTGATCAGTGTGAAAATGACAATTCTTTCCCAAATTCTAAATCAAACAGCCAACCTTAGAATGTGTGAAATGCTTGAGTTTGTTGGAGCAGCAGGAACCAGTCTTTAGAGGTTGGAAAGTACATGTTATTGCAGTATTTTTGGTTGTTCACTGTCATTCATTGTTTTTATTTAACCCTTAAATGCATAGGAGTTTTGTCATACATTATTACATACTTGGTCTTTAGAGACCCCTCAACAAATATCCATCACAAATGGATCTACAAAATGCTAAAATAGTGTCAAATTTAAAAACATTTTCGAGAAAAATAAAACATAGAATAGAATATATTCTGATGTATTTTGATGTTTTACTTTTTTATATATCAATGAGATTATTTTTTATTCTAAAAGACACAAAATGTACATAATTTCAGTAGTACATCCTAATTACAATAGCCAAATCATACTATTCATGAGTTACACTTGATATAGTTAACCTCCACTTTTCACTAACACAACAGTGCCACCATGAGTAAGAAATAGCATGTATAATAGGTATGTGTACATGCATACGGAATAATGATAATTCACAGTTGTCAAACAGAACATTGTGAAATAGTACCTATTTGTATGAATATGATCCTTATTTGTCTTGTAATAAAGAAATATATATCCTATGATAGTAAACATATAGATATGAAATAATCATTAAAATGTGATTTATGAAAGTGAGAGAAAAAAAAAACAGTTACATATCAAGGGCCTTTAATGACCTATGCACTTTTGGTATATAAACAATTTCGTTATAAAAAAATATATATATTTTATGCAACTGTGCCATTTTTTTTGTTACACTATTCAGAAGAGAAAGGTTGATGAATACTAAAGAGTTGTGGGCATAACTCCTAAAAACAGACAAGGAACAGAAGGTGGAATGAGGTCAAACAGAATTACAGTTAATAAAATGGCCCCAATTCACACACAAAAAAGCATGAGTATGTAGAATACGTATTAGATTATCGTGCACATAATTCATAGAATTATTATTTAATAATTTTACCACAGACTGATGATATACAGTGGGTATGGAAAGTATTCAGACCCCCTTAAATTTTTCACTCTTTGTTATATTGCAGCCATTTGCTAAAATCATTTGTTCATTTTTTTTCCTCATTATTGTACACACAGCACCCCATATTGACAGAAAAATACAGAATTGTTGACATTTTTGCACATTTATTAAAAAAGAAAAACTGAAAAATCACATGGTCCTAAGTATTCAGACCCTTTGCTGTGACACTCATATATTTAACTCAGGTGCTGTCCATTTCTTCTGATCATCCTTGAGATGGTTCTACACCTTCAATTGAGTCCAGCTGTGTTTGATTATACTGATTGGACTTGATTAGGAAAGCCACACACCTGTCTATATAAGACCTTACAGCTCACAATGCATGTCAGAGCAAATGAGAATCATGAGGTCAAAGGAACTGCCTGAAGAGCTCAGAGACAGAATTGTGGCAAGGCACAGATCTGGCCAAGGTTACAAAAAATTTCTGCTGCCCTTAAGGTTCATAAGAGCACAGTGGCCTCCATAATCCTTAAATGGAAGACGTTTGGGACGACCAGAACCCTTCCTAGAGTTGGGCCGTCCGGCCAAACTGAGCTATCGGGGAGAAGAGCCTTGGTGAGAGAGGTAAAGAAGAACCCAAAGATCACTGTGGCTGAGCTCCAGAGATGCAGTCGGGAGATGGGAGAAAGTTGTAGTAAGTCAACCATCACTGCAGCCATCCACCAGTCGGGTCTTTATGATAGAGTGGCCCGACGTAAGCCTTTCCTCAGTGCAAGACACATGAAAGCCTGCATGGAGTTTGCTAAAAAACACCTGAAGGACTCCAAGATGGTGATAAATAAGATTCTCTGGTCTGATGAGACCAAGATAGAACTTTTTGGCCTTAATTCTAAGCGGTATGTGTGTAGAAAACCAGGCACTGCTCATCACCTGTCCAATACAGTCTCAACAGTGAAGCATGGTGGTGGTGGCAGCATCATGCTGTGGGGGTGTTTTTCAGCTGCAGGGACAGGGCGACTGGTTGCAATAGAGGGAAAGATGAATGCGGCCAAGTACAGGGATATCCTGGACGAAAACCTTCTCCAGAGTGCTTTGGACCTCAGACTGGGCCGAAGGTTCACCTTCCAACAAGACAATGACCCTAAGCACACTGCTAAAATAACGAAGGAGTGGCTTCACAACAACTCCGTGACTGTTCTTGAATGGCCCAGCCAGAGCCCTGACTTAAACCCAATTGAGCATCTCTGGAGAGACCTGAAAATGGCTGTCCACCAACGTTTACCATCCAACCTGACAGAACTGGAGAGGATCTGCAAAGGAGGAATGGCAGAGGATACCCAAATCCAGATGTGAAAAACTTGTTGCATCTTTCCCAAAAAGACTCATGGCTGTATTAGATCAAAAGGGTGCTTCTACTAAATACTGAACAAAGGGTCTGAATACTTAGGACCATGTGATATTTCAGTTTTTCTTTTTTAAGAAATGTGCAAAAATGTCAACAATTCTGTGTTTTTCTGTCAATATGGGGTGCTATGTGTACAATAATGAGGAAAAAAAATGAACTTAAATGATTTTAGCAAATGCCTGCAATATAACAGAGTGAAAAATTTAAGGGGGTCTGAATACTTTCCGTACCCACTGTAAATGTTTATAGATTGGGGCTGAATAATGTAGCTAACTTTTTATATATTTATTGCAGATATGATTTGACCAATTTTATTGATCATTTTGCCATGATAAATTTTTTTAGGACACAACAGTACCATCAAGTGGTAATCTAGAATATAAATCACTATCCTTAAAAAAAAATGTACCTGGCTAATTTATATTGTATCGTACTTTAAAATACACTGTTAATAATGGGAGAAACTCTGAAAAGGTTGTTAAACATTGCTTTAATGCAAAATAACCACAAAATATTACAATCCATCAGTCCAGTTATAAAAAAAAAACATGTACACACACCGATCAGCCACAACATTAAAACCACCTGCCTAATATTGTGCAAGTCATCCTCGTGCTGCCAAAATAGTGCCAACCCGCTTCTCAGATTAGTATTCTAAGATGCTACATTTCTCAACACAATTGTACAGACTGGTTATCTGTTACCATAGACTTTGTTAGTTTGAACCAGTCTGGCCATTCCCTGTTGACCTCTCTAATCAACAAGGAATTGCTCTCCACAGAACTGCCACTCACTGGATTGTTTTTGTTTTTGGCACCATTCAGAGTAAATTCTAGAGACTGTTGTGTGTGAAAATCCCAGGAGATCAGCAGTTACAGAAATACACAAACCAGCCCATCTGGCACCAACAATCATCCATGTGATTATCTAATCAGCCAATCGTGTGGCAGCAGTGCATAAAATCATGCAGATACGGGTCAGGAGCTTCAGTTAATGTTCACATCAACCATCAGACTTGGATTTTTTTTTTTATCTCTGTGATTTTGACCGTGGCAAGATTGTGGTGCCAGACGGGCTGGTTTGAGTATTTCTGTAACTGCTGATCTCCTGGGATTTTCACACCCAACAGTCTCTAGAGTTTACTCTGAATGATGCCAAAAACAAAAACATCCAGTGAGCAGCAGATGTATGGATGGAAATAAATTGTTGATGAGAGAGGTTAACAGAGAACGGCCAGACTGGTTCGAACTGACAATGTCTTTGGTAACTCAGATAACCGCTCTGTACAATTGTAGTGAGAGGAAAAGCATATTAGAATGTTAATCTGAGATGTGGGTTGGTGCTGTTTTGGCGACACGAGGGGGACTTTTATTATATTAGGCAGGTGGTTTTAATGTTGTGGCTGATCGGTGTATTCACTATTTTTTCACAGCATGACACAGCTCCTCCTGATCTGCCATTGAATAGATGTATTAAATTCTTGTCTACTAATAAGGTCAAAAGGTGCTTTAACCTTTTCTTTTCCATTCTGCAGAAGGAGTACAAGGTTTACTTCCGACTCAACTCACAAAAGAATAAATGCAGTTTGCATCCCTATTTACAACAATTACCTTAAAACAACCTAATTATAATAAGGAGTTTAAATTAAACTGACTGAATGCTGCTATTATGATGACATTCTATGATCAAGGGCCCAAAATGGGTTTGCCAACTAGAGGCTTTTCCGCACTTACTAAAACAGGAGTATTTAACAGCATGTGTGGAGGAAAAGAAAAAAAAAAGCTTTGTGGTCCTGAAAAAGAATAATAAATGTTCTTGCACTTTTCAGTGACATAGGACCTTGGCGTTTAGGAATACCCATTCAAAAAAGGAGTTGGTAAGCAAACAGGTAAAAGAGAAATAGATCAATGGCCTTTTTTGGAAGAACCAAACCCAGAGAATCCCATAACAGCAGCCATTTCATCATCGTCTTCAAAGTTGAGCTCTTCTTCTGCCTTTCTTTTCTTTTCCTTTTGCTTCTCTTTTCTGTAGGCTTTTGCTTTCTCCTCCTATACAACAGAACAAATCAGGACAACAGGTATATATAAAACTCTATAATGATTTTAACAAAAACTGTCTGTTTTGATAAGCTCTTTAAAGGAGAACAATGTGAAAAATGTCTCAGTGGTCACAAGCTTTCGCTACATTTTTCAGATGTTGATTTTTTTTTTGTCAGGAAAGGTATCACCTCTATGAAAAGTGAATTGGACATTAGACTATAAATGTTGATTAAAAACAGGATTTAGTTTGATTTGTGATTTAGGATAAATTGGCTTTCAAGACCTGTCAGTAAAAGCGCAAATTAACCTAAAATCCAACACTGACCTCCTCTCGCAACTCCTTCATTCGTTCCTCAAAATCATACTCTTTCTCCTTTTCTTCCATTTTTTTCTTGTTTACTTCAAAACGTTTTTTAACTTGGTCCAGTGAAGAACGCTCCACTCGCATGGACATTCCCAGGTTTCTCTGATCTGTGTTGTGGAAAAAGGAAAAATATACTCATATTTAGTCCTAAAATACTCGAAGGATAAGAATAAAAACTGTGTTACTTACGTTTTTTGCCATTGATATGATCCAAAAAGTTTATGGAATCTTTTACTACACAATCACAGACATTGCAGTAGTATCTGAATGAAAATAAATAGCCAAAAGAGAAAGAGCCAAATTAGGAAGACTGGCATAAATATTAGAGTAACACATAGCAGAACACAGTGAAACATAAGCAGTCAGTGAAACAACCTACTAGGTAATGACAACATACATAATGTCAACATACTGTATATATAGCAAACACAACAGAGAATTCTTGTAAATAATGAAAAGTAGATGCCCACCCCCCCATCTCAGCCTGTGGTGTGGTCTTTGTAATGACAATAGTTTTCCCCAGTTTTGACTCCAGATCCACTTTATAATCTCTGTGGCGGAGATTCTCCCGTTTGACGGGGGGCACAGGCTTGCCTGGAGAACAGGACAGAGGATTGTCAATATGCATTCTTCCCATAAACACTTATTATGCCATTTATTTGAACTAAGATATTTTAATAAAAAATATTTATTGCAATTTGTCAGTCTGAGGTTAAAACAAATCCATTTCTTTGACCTCATCCTTAGCCATCTTTGCTCAAATATATCACTCCATTAATCTGATATTTTACTAAATTAAATGCACCAAAACAATTAAGAAAACAGTTAAAGATTACAACAATTATTTTGCATACCATCTTTTTTCTCTCTCTCCTCCGTAAGGCGTTTCTCGGCCAGCTGTTCATATTCATCTTTGTCCCATTTGCGCCGAAAATCATTCTTAGACTACAAAAGCAAATAGATAATATTTTAATTTTGTATTTTATTTTTTTGCAATTATGACTATTGCCATTTTGCACATTATTTCTTCAACCTCATTGTAAATAATATACTCATTCACACTTGCACATTTATTTACTTGCATCACTGCTCAACCCTGCCTTCTACATTCATTGTATTATTCTGTACATTCCATATATTATTATATTATCATATACTAATATATATGTATATAAAAGGGCTGTGAATTGATAGTATCACTAACTGTGACCAATCATGGTGCATTGTACAATTGAATGCTGAAGTATAATTAGCTGAAGTTTAGAATCTCAAAATTATTATTTTCTCTGGCTGCCATTCAGTCTCTTTTGCGCACACGCAGGGTCTTTCTTGCACGGTTTCGTTTTTTTCCCCTCCCCTTTTCTCCCCAATTTGGCAAGCCCAATTCCCGGGTCAATTGGTTGCTTAGGAAGCCTGACTGGATTCACACAGCACACCCTGGATTTGAACTTGCGACTCCAGGTGTGGTAGCCAGTGTCTTTACTTGCTGAGCTACCCAGGCCCGCAGTTTCTTTTTTTACACTAATGCAGATGACAGTGAGCGAGCGTTTTCGGTTGATGCGAAGAGATATGGCAGCTTGCCCATTTCTCTCCCACATCTGGCTCACCACTTCCAGGTGAAGTCTTCATTCTTCGTACAGTAAATCCGTGTAGCCCAGGACATGTGTGGCTTGTCATGAATAAGCACGCACTGCTCCACACAAACAGTTTCTGTGGCCGGATTTTCAGTTGAGTGTGTACCTCTTGGAAATTTATAGCCAGAGGAAGTGGGGGAAACACTAGTGAACTTTCAGGAATTAAAATCAAAAAAGATACTGCATTATTGGCGTTCGTTTTTTTTTAAACGCAATTAACAGTAAATTATTAACGAGTTAAATATCCCAGCACTTAAATACTTACACATACAAACACACATGAGGATCAACAAATATATATACAGTACTGTGCAAAAGTCTAAGGCATAAGATGTTTCACAAAAGAATTTGTCTTAAGATGGTTATTTATATTTTCACTATTAGTGTGTCAATAGGAAATATACATTTTAGACTCCCAACCATTACTTCTGCACATAGAATAGAAGAACAGGAAGCCCTGCAACTGATATCATGGCCCCCGCAGAGCCCCCCACTAAATATTGAGTCAGTCTGAGATTACATAAAGAGACAGAAGCAATCGAGACATCCTAAATAGAAGAACTGTGGTGAAATCTCCAAGAAGCTTGAAACATCCTATCTGCCAACAACCAAGAAAAACTGTGTCCAGGTGTACCAGGATAATTGGTGCTGTTTTAAAGGCAAAGGTGGTCACACCAAATATTGATTTAGCTTTTTATGTTTACTGGACTTTGTATGACATTAATTGATAAATGAAAACTATTTATGGCATCCTAACTATGCAACATTTTTCCAAAGTGCCTAAAACTTTTGCACAAAAAGTTAAACTTATCACTGTACCTGTACACACTACTATATCTATACATCTTGTTGTTTTATTTTTTGTTGTTGTTTTTTCCTCTTATATGCATGTGTGTGTGTGTGTTATATATATATATATATATATATATTTGTATTACTTAATTACATATTTCATTTACACATTTATATTTGTACACATATACATAACCATTATAGAGTTTGGAATCACAAAGACATTTTTATTTTTGAAAGAAATTGATGCTTCACTTCAATACATTAATAATAAATAAAAATAAACTGTATATCGTTATAGTGATATAAAATTACTCATATTGTGATATAAGATTTTAATCATATCACCTCCAGTGTCATCTAAAGCTTGAGAACAACAAGTACATCAGAGTCTCTAGTTTGATAAAAAACAGACCCCTCAGAGCTCCTAAACTGGCAGCGTCAACCCAATCTCATGAAAATGTGTAAATAATTTAGGAGTTGGCTATTTCGTATGGTCTCGCACAACGTTGCTTGCATAAACTCATATGACTTCATCACATGCAAATTCCATGATGTAAAATGTAGAAGTAAACGAGAGTTCTGCATATGAGGCATTAAGGACATATTATGCCCTTACCCAAACCCCTTATCTAAACTTAATCAATCAGTAGAGTGTGTAAACATGATAGAAAGATGTGTGTGACAGAAGCAAGTAATTGTTGCGTATTAGATTGAAACGATGTCCAGCGATGTCAATAGCTGTAGTGAAATTCGTAGTAATTCAAACGAGTGCAGTCGCACGATATCATACGAATTAACCAAATTTAGAAAAATTATACTAATCCTGATGATTTCACCCTGAGAGAGTTTTGTAGTTCAGGCTAAACTCCTGCAACTGTGAAGAGAAAACATTGGGATGTCTGGCATTTTAGGCAGACTTTCAAAGATAAAGCCTCATCTGAAAATGGCAAATGAGAAGAAAAGGGTGGAATATGATAAATAACTTTAAATGATAAGAAATTATTATTTTGGATGGATGAGTCTAGTTTGAAGGGTTTGATCTGCTGTTAGAGGAGTCTGATCATAAAGTCCATGAAAAGTGTCCTTAAAACCAATTTCACCTTTGGGAAGTACTACAGAAAATGGGGCAGCAAAATACACTTGAATATCTCAAAAGAAAAGTTTGAAGAATACAGCTTTTATTTATACAGAAATAGTCATTTGTAACGGTATTAATGTATTTACTGGCATTCTTACCTCATTTGCACTTTACCATTTAAGCGTGTATATCTACATATTACTTTGTGCATTTCTGGTAAGATGCTAACTGTTTTTCCAATGAGTTTGTGCGTGTACTCTGCACAGTGACAATACAGTTTAATCTAATATAATACATGAAGGATTCTGATCATTCACAGCTGACATAGCCTATAAATAATATATAATAAGAATAAAACGTCTGTGATCATGTTGACAGTTTAGCAAGTCTGTTGGCCAGCATGATTCCAGAATGTCTCATGTACAAATGTATTAAATATATCAAAACAAACCCACTACCGTAACAAACGCCGTTAGCTATGCCATTCCACATACTACACAAGTATTTCATATGTATATTCTCCGCTTCCAAAAAAATAAAGTAAGAGCATACTTTGTTCGTCAATGGTGCTCAAATTATATAGACTAATTAAAAACACAACTATAAACAAAGAAAGAAATCAAAACCACTCTTGACCAATTTCTTACCCCACTGCCCGACGCCATTTTGCTTCCACGTGCCGTAAAATGTTTCTGGATGTCGTACACGTGTCGTAGCTTATCCAAACTGCCGTCATTGACCTGAAAACAGTTGAAACTGCACAGGTCACAATGTAAATCACCCCGTCTGATTCTGAGAGTAATTTCAGACATATACATTATTACATTTTAGTATGTGTATATATGTATATATATATATATATATATATATATATATATATATATATATATATATATATATATATATATATATATATATGTGTGTGTGTTTGTGTTTTTACAAACGTCCAGGTTATAGTGTAGGCTAATATATTTCATTATTCAATTTAATAACTCCGATTCACTCTATTTCACTTGCAATTTTGCCACTTTCAGTTCATAATAAAGCAGTTGTTTCTGTTTAAATGAAAACCAACATTTTATTTTAGTTTGTTTTTCATGATTGGTGGCCTTACCTGTCTCAATCCACAGCCCCGCCCCCGTTACACGTGTGGCTGATAAAAAGCTTTGTGAATTGCAGCGCGTTGTGCGGCTGTAGCCAAATTCAGCATGTCAACACGGATAGAAAGACTTCGTCATAGCCCTTTAGAATCGCGGTCTGTATTATTATTATTATTATTATTATTATTATTATTATTATTATTATTATTGTTGTTGTTGTTATTATTATTTTTCAATGGGCCTAATTAATTAATTAAATAAATAAATACATAAATTGTGTCAGATTGGTTGTACATTGCATCACTTTTAAGGAAACTTTATCTTGCATTTCTTTTTGAAGAGGTCTGCCTCTTCACCTGTGGCCAACAGACATATCACAAGATTTAAAGCCTAAAACACACCCATGTAGCCCAGAACCATGGCTTCTTCCAGGCTGCAGTTCAGTGTATGATAGTATTGTCAGGTAAAGTCAACATCTCTACAAATTGGGGCACAAACTAAAACTCTTCACTTTTTTTCAGATTGCAAACTCTGATAACTGTATTCCCTGAATTGCAGATTCCCATCTACCAGCTGCTCTAAAAACCCACAGTTGTCTTCACACAATGGAGAAACATTTGCTGCTCTGAAGCATCACAGGTATTTTATTAAACTTTTATTTTGATGTTGTGGAGGGTGACGAATGCATTGCAGTATAAAAGTTTAGAACGTTAAAACCTGTCACATGCTACTATTTATTTCATAGGCCTGAAATATTGAGTTATATGCTCATATAGAGACTTTTCTATATTTAACTATTTTCAGTCTATTCTCTGTTCAGGTGCTCCATTCTTGAGAGGTGCATCCTGAAGATGTCCACAGCTAGTATTGCTGTTGGAACTGAGGCCGTAGATGGAATCAAGAGGTCTGGTGTATGTCTTTCAGTTTAGATTTTTTAGATCTGTTATTCTGAGTTTGGTTATCTGGCTGAAACTACCTGCACATCCTTTGAAATGCAACAATGACTTCTTGTGTCAGCTTGTGTAAGCAATGAAAGGAACTTGTATTTGTAGGTCACCATCAGGGCGACAGTGGTGCTCCCACATTGCTGATCCATCACAATCTGAGACTAATGAGGCTGTTTTGAAGCGCAGACAAAAACAGATTCAGTACGGGAAGAACACCTGTGGCTACCAAAACTATGTGCATGAGATTCCAAAGTGAGAATTGGGGAAGAGTCTTTAATTTGTTGTCTCGCAGTGTTTGACAGTGTTTTCTTTTTGGATTATTGCATTAAATGGTTGTGTAGAGGGGGCCTGGGTAGCTCAGCGAGTAAAGACACTGACTACCACCCCTGGACTTACGAGTTCAAATCCAGATTGACTCCAGCTAGGTGTCCTAAGCAACCAAATTGGCCCAGTTGCTAGGGAGGGTAGAGTCACATGGGGTGACCTCCTCGTGGTCTGTATAATGTGGTTTGCTCTCGGTGGGGTGCGTGGTGAGTTGTGCGTGGATGCCGTGGAGAATAGCGTGAAGCCTCCACATGCTCTATGTCTCCGCGGTAACCCACTCAAGCCACATGATCTGCACGGATTGATGGTCTCAGATGTGGAGGCAATGGAGATTTGTCCTCTGCCACACGGATTGAGGCGAGTCACTACACCACCACAAGGACTTGAAGCGCATTGCAAATCGGCATTCCAAATTGGGGAGAAAATAAAAATAATAGTTGTGGTGATGGCATTCTAGGTATTTTGACTGTCTTTTGACTGTTCAGGCGCCTGCGTATCCCTGGCATTCAACCTTCCACTCCCAACAAATATGGCAAATATAGCCGTAGATCTTGGGATATGCAAGTCAGGCTCTGGCGCAGAGCACTTCACTCATGGGACCCACCTTCTGCTTCCCAGAAAGACAGTGAGGGACAAGACCCAGTTGATCAACTGTAAGTCATAAAATATATACTGTGTGTGCATACATACATACAGCAGGCAGGCAGTGTGTTTGGAATAATGTACAGATTTTGCTCTTATGGAACGAAATTGGTACTTTTATTCACCAAAGTGGCATTGAACTGATCACAATATATAGTCAGGACATTAATAACATGAAAAATTACTATTACAATTTGAAAAAAAAAAAATGTCATAACTTCTTAAACTACTTCAAAGAGTTCTCATCATAAAATCCTCCACATGCAGCAATGACAGCTTTGCAAATTCTTGGCATTCTAGCTGTCAGTTTGTCCAGATACTCCGGTGACATTTCACCCCACACTTCCTGTAACACTTGCCATAGATGTAGCTGTCTTTTTGGGCAATTTTCACGCATTTTACAGTCTAGCTGATCCCACAAAAGCTCAATGGGGTTAAGATCCATAACACTCTTTTCCAAATCTGTTGTCAAATGTCTTTTTTTTTTTTTTTTTTTTTGCACACTCTTTTTGTTTTTCTGTTTCAAAAGTGGCTTTTTATTTGCAATTCTTCCCATAAGGCCTGCACCCCTGAGTCTTCTCTTTACCGTTGTACATGAAACTGGTGTTGAGTGGGTAGAATTCAATGAAGCTGCCAGCTGAGGACATGTGAGGTGTCTATTTCTCAAACTAGAGACTCTGATGTACTTCTTGTTTATTTGTACATCTGACCTTCATCTCTTTCTGTCCTTATTAGAGCCAGTTGTTCTTTGTCAGTGAAGACTGTAGTGTACACCTTTGTATGAAATCTTCAGTTTTTTGGCAATTTCAAGCATTGTATAGCCTTCATTCCTCAAAACAACGATTGACTGATCAGTTTCTAGAGAAAGCAGTTTATTTATTGCCATTTTTTACCTAATATTGACCTTAAGAAACGCCAGAATATTGCATGCTGTGGAAACTAAAAAACAAAGACGATGATAAGCTTGATTTAATGAACCAAATATCTTTCAGCTGTGTTTAATATTATGGCAAGTGATTTTATAGTACTAAATTAGCAACATGGCATGATTACTCAAGGATAAGGTGTTGGGGTGATGGCAGATGGAAATGGGGCCTCTCTAGATTTGATCAAAAATCACTTTTTTCAAATAGTGATGGTGCGGTTTTTTACATCAGTATTGACCTGACTATACATTGTGAATAGTTGAATACCACTTTGGTGAATTGCAGTAACTATTTGCTTCTGAAACAACTAAATCTGTTCATTATTAAAAACTTTTGGCCATGTATGGGTGTCAGTATATAATGTATATTGAGGAAGTTGTTAACTGGCTAATTTAATCTCTTTTAGGCAGGACCTGCTTGAGAAGATGAATGTGGAGTTGTGCGAATTTGGAGAAAAGGAGGTAACAAAGTCGGAATTGGGACCAGACTCCAGTGCTTCCATGATTTCTCAATATTCTGACTTCTCAACTGATGGTCTTTGGCTGTCTTCTAATGCCTGTCAAGTCCGTAGACCTATATTATGAGTCCATTTTCTTCTCTTGTGTAGGTAAATGGTGGTTTCAGAGCTAATTGGGCTAATTCCTCATAGGTTGGGGTCTCATGCCACCAGGACCAACCCTCTCCGCTTGGATTGGGCTATACATTTAGCAGTCATCTTTCTGCTCAGGAGAATGTTCTAGGATGGTTGCGATTTCTTCTCGAGACTGACCACAACCTGAACCAGGCACCTTTGCTGCATGAAGAGCCTTTCTGGAGATTTAAATAGGGAATGTGTTTTTTTATTTTTTTATTATAATTTTTCATCCAGCTGTGTTTGATGTTCTAAGATAAATTACAGTTGGATCACTTTCTCTTAGTTCTGTATGTTGTACACATGTATTTTGGTATCAGGGTGTCCTCTCCAGATTAATGTTTATTATAGCTATGATTTCACGTACCAGTTATCACTACTTTGTTAATTTGCTAAATTCTTCACTTGTTGAATTTTAATTTCCCCCTCCCCAAAAGCAGTAAAGCACACATCTGATTTGTTCCATGTTCTTAACGTTTTTTTTTATTTATTTATTTTCTCCTGTTTGTTATGTCAGTTTAGACATTTTATATTTTATTTTTGTGTGTATGTGAGTGGAAAGCAAAACTAATAAAGATGTGAACTTGCTGTAGTTGACTTGGCATATTTGTGATGAATGGAATTTTATTGGAATATGGCAGTTGCCCTACAATTTGAAGAATTTGAAATATTTGATTTCTGTCCACTGGGGAATACATATAGTTGCCTGATGTTACAGTATAGAGAATTCAGGTTTAAAGGAATATTCTGTGTTCAATCAAATTTAAGCTCAACCGATAGCATTTGTGGCATAGTGTTGATTACCACAAAAAAATTATTTGGACTCATTTCTCCTTTTCTTTAAAAAGCAAAAAAATCGAGGAAACATTGAGGCACAGTGGAAGTGAATAGTGCCAATTAATGGAGACCTTTAAAGCTGAAATGTGAAGCTTGTAATTTTATAAAAGCACACATTAATTCTTCTGTTAAAACTCATGTATTATTTGAGCTGTAAAGCGGTTTAAATTCATTTTTACAGTCATTTTAGGGTTTGTTGACCTCGTCATGGCAATGAAGTTGGCTATAACTTTACACAGAAAAGGTTAGTAAACTATCACACCAAAATCATAAACTTTTGAATCCGTATTTTAATGTTTACTGATTAGCCCCATTCACTTCCATTGTAAGTGTCTCGTAACCAAGATTTGTGCTTTTTTTTTTTTTTTTTTTTTTTTCTTCGATTGAGCTTAACTTGTTTTAAACATGGAATATTCCTTTAACTGCACATTGCCTTTAGGCTTGTACATTATTTAAAAAATTAATGGCCACAATTTTTCATCTTGAAATAGTGTTTAGGAAATATGCTTTCATCCATACAAACTCTTAAAGGTGCACTCAGTAAGTTTTTGTTCATGTCATTTTGTACTTACACTGACACCAAGCAGCGTGGATGCACCATCATTCAAACGCAATAGTTTTCAGTTACCAATATTCACTATTCACAGTGAACCATGATTAAATTAAAGTATGATTGAAAATTGTTAATAACAGACCTGATGGCACATGTACATCACCCAGATGTCTATTTAATGTGTGTATTTACATCTGGAAGATTGTTTTTTTTTTCTTCTGTTGTTTGCTCGTCTGCAATGTGTCTATAAGACGGATGTCAATAAGACATTCAGCAGATGTCTTTGAGATGTTTATGATTTAGAATGTGTGTAAATCTGACCTTTTTAAGATTTTTAGCAGATGTTCATTAGATTGTGATGCTTTCCAGATGAAAAGATCTAAAACCGACATCTCTCAGATGTAGATGTGCTTGCTATCTGTGAGGGTGGTTACTGAGTTTTAATTGAAAGTTCACCCAAAAATGGAAATTCCTTCATCATTTAATCACCCTCATGCCATCCCAGATGTGTGTGACTTTCTTTATTCTGCTGAACACAAAGATTTTTAGAAGAATATCTCCGCTCTGTAGGTCCATACAATGCATGTGAATGTGACCAGAATTTTGTAAGGCAGCATAAAAGTAATCCATAAGACTCCAGTGGTTTAATCCATGTCTTCTGATGAAATATGATAGATGTGGGTGAGAGACAGTTTCATATTTAAGCCCCCCATTTTTTACTATAAATTCTCCTTCTTGCCCAGTAGGTAAAAGAAAAAGAATTGGAACATGGAGATTTATAGTAAAAAATTACTTGAATATTAATCTGTTTACAACCCACACCTATCATTTTGCTTCTGAAGATATTGATTTAACCACTGGAGACATCTTGACTACTTTTAGGATGCCTTTATATGCTTTATGGACCTTCAAATTTCTGGACACTATTCATTTGCATTGTATGGACCTACAGAGCTGAGATATTCTTCTAAAAGCTTTTGTTTGTGTTTAGCAAAATAAAGTAAATCATACACATCTGGGATGGATTGAGGGTGAGTAAATGACGAGAGAAGTTTACCATTTTGGGTGAACAATACTCTTAAGCGAGTAGTATTCAGCTTGAGCATGTGATTCTAAAATGGCAGCCCCCATGTGTGGACCCTCTCTATGGAAAATAAAACAGCTTTTATAAGGTTAGCCTACTGATATGACTGGAGACTTCATCTCATTTGAATGGAAATTATTTTCTACATTTGTCAAAATTGCAATTTCTTTAGGAGTAAAACTTTTCTTTTTTTTTTTTTAAAGAGGATTTATTTTTATGAAGCACACCTTTAAATTAATCTTTTTCAAGGTGATCCTTCTGTGACATTGTGCTTTTCCCGTCTTAGGCCAAAGAACAGATCTCAGTAAGCAGAATGGAGGTTTATTGCAACCGTATGATGGTATGTTGTGCGTCTTTATAGTTGCTTATCATCTGATACGCCACCTCAAATTGCCTCACATATTCTACCTCCTGGAATCATTGATAGAATAATCCTAAAATACTTTTAGAATCTAGTTTAATTTGTTCTGATATTTTGAAAGTGCAAAAATTCCTTTTGTAATTCACTACAATTCCCATGATTCTAAGTGTCTTATTATCTCGGGATCGGCTCAGTTCAAAGAGGGTCGAGTGGACTCACTGAACTCTATTGTTTGACACCTCCAAGCTTAATATAATTTATTTGACAATAATTATTCCCGTCTAATGTTTCATAGTGAACGTCGTGTCAAACGTTTCTTCACGGACAGTTATAAAATTAGCCTGAGACAGCCTGTATATGCCCAGAATGTTATTTACAAATTCCTCCTTAGAAGGGGCGCACTCGACTCTCCCTAGTGGGCGACGTCGAGAAGACAGTCTGTATCGACCAAGCGTGCAATTGCAGAGCATTCCTCAATTTTTACGCGATCCTTTAAATCAGTTGTAGCATTCTTCGCTTATGGTCCAACGTGTTATTTTAACGTTATGTTCTGGTTAAGCATATCAGTTGGTACTAGTATACAGATATAGATACAGGCCAAGGCGAGTGCAGTTTATTAGACAGCAAGCCGACTTGCTTTAGCTTGTTGTATCGAATCGGCGAAATCTCTCGGTCGCTAGCAATATTTCAGGCCTGGGGTTTGATGGACCACTCACGGCTGAGTCAAGGTAAGCCACTATAGTCGATAATCATCAGTATATGTTCGTTGATATGTGCAATTTCTCATACATAGTGTAGTTTCGCTGCAGTCGGGTTCAGTGTGCATGGCTTAACATCTAAAATCGGTGCATTGATTGGACTGGCATCTCAGAAACCTGTGTAAACAAATCAGCAGCACATGGCAGGGGTGCAGTAATTTGGTTCTGTTAATTGGTGATCAGAATATGCTGGACAGGCAATTTAAACCTTTATTTCTTTCATGGGCCTGTTTACTGCTCAGCGTTAGCTGTAGCTCCGGTCGGCGGTTCCTGATTGGCTCGCCATGTAGACTGTTATTTTTAATCACCATGAAAATTAGTCGCATTTTATAAAAGCGAAAATATTGATTTGAGAGTTATAGGTGTTGTTGCGTAATATCCTAGTCTAAACTGTAAAATAAAGCCAATGACAAATTGAGAACAACAACCGGTACGCGGAATGAGGATATTAAATGGCTTTCTGCATACTAATATTGACCATTGCTTATTTATAGACTCCGTTCATTTGCTTGCTTGCTTGCTTAAACGTGGGAAAATCAGTACACAATTAATGTGCGTACACATTCCGAATGGCTAAACTTGGCTAATGCCCCATGTAAACCGTACACACAGCTGCAGTAATGCAACCCAGTGGCCAACTCCGACCTTCAAGGCGATGCGCTTTTTGTTTGTAATTGTGGCGATGCGATCGTGGAATGTATTCTGTATTTCAGCAAATGATTTGAACCGAAGACGACGGATGTGTTGCGCTACATGTCACGCTTAATGTGCTTATAATGAAGATGACAGGCAGGCTTATATATGCTCCCCTCCCCCTCCATCAGCCGCGACCGCTCAGCGCGTTACCAAGGCAACGGCGGAACCGAACAAGAATCTGCTCGTGACCACGCATGGTACGTCATTACTTGCGACGTTTCCTCACCAGCACACAACATCGTTACATTTAGAGCGTTTACATGTACTAACCGCCTAATAACGTGTTCACGCTGGACTTGGGACAACGCTACTGTAAATATTAATAGGTTTTTATCAATATCAGTCATATCGGTGTACGTGTTTTTCAATGCTTAGTGTGTCAATGAGCACAGACAGTGAAGGATGTGTTCCCACAGTGGCATTAGGCCAGCGGAACAGACGGTCCCTTGACTGTGCAGCTTTCCCAGACACCTGTCACCAAGCAGTCCCTATGCATGTGTGCTGTAACAGGACACCACTAACCGACTGGGCCTGTGCCCTGCAGGGTTACAGTCCTTAGCCAGTGCTTGGAAAGCCAGGGTGATTAAATTCAAAGACCCTCAATCAATTTCTCTTGGTGAACTAATAATCTTCACACCCCACGCCTGGTATAAGCAATATTCCAAGCAAAACAAACAACAAATAAAAAGTGACAGAAGAGAGCTTATAGAAAGTTAGTTAGAATGATGTTAAAAAGAAAAGCAGTATGTGAAATAAACCTGATGTTGGGCTGTACAGCACTTTCATAATGGTAGTCTTAACATTGCCATTTAATTTTTATTGAGTTCTTGTTAAAGGAATAGTTCACCCAAAAATAACAATTCTCTCATTATTTACTCACCCTTGTGCCATCCCAGATATGTATGACTTCCTTTCAGAACACAAACAAATATGTCAACCCTGTAGGTCCATACAATGCATGTGAATGGTGACCAGAACTTTGAAGCTCAGAAAAACACAAAAAGGAAACATAAAAATAATCCACAAGAATCCAGTGGTTTAATGTCTTCTGAAGCTATCCAGTTTTGGGTGAGAACAGACCAAAATGTAACTCCTTTTTTTTTTTCTCTTTTCATCTTACCATTGCAGTCTCCAGGTATGATCATGATTTCAAGTTCGATTACACCTACTAGTGCTTGAGGCATGTGCAAAGCTCTAGATGGTGCTAGGGAGTTTAATAGAGCTTGAAATTAGGATTGCTAAATAGACTGCTGATGTCAATATTTATAGTAAAAAAAAAGTAATATTTTAGTCTGTTCTCACCCAAAACCAACTGGATTGCTTCAGAAGACAATGGCTGTTTCTCAGTGTGCATTTTTTTGTGTTCTTACGGTCTGGTGGACTCGTTCGACGTCATCATCCACTGCCGAAGTTCAATTCCAATACTCAAGATCGCAAGTACAGAGAATGCAAAAAATTACCTGGATGTGTTCTTGATGAGGCCGAATATCAAGGATGCCTCGGATGGTGACTTGTGGGCAAGAACCCGGTACTACAGTGGCTGATGAATGACATTTATTGTTGTGTTTTACCCACTGATATGTCAGTGGATTTACCTCAAGTGCTTCCCCCTTTAAACATTGTGAAATACTTTATTATTGTAATGTGTCTGTAGTCCTGCAAAACCTCTTAAACTTGCTTGAAGTTTAGTTGCACAGGAAGGGTTCTTATCGTGGATTTACACTTCCTTGTAAACATTACAAATGTCCATATGTGTGAGCATGACTGTAGAATGTAATCATGTAAAATAAAAACAATCACATTTGCTTTCCCATTCTCATACAAGATCAGACATCCTAAAAATTTCATTTAGTTCAGCTAAATGTAATATTCCTTTGCATTAATTTGAGAGATTCATAGGGATTTTTCTTAAACATTTCAAGTTTTCCACCATTTTGTATTGTCCTGAAGCTAGAACCACCAAATGTGGCATTTAGTGCCCACATCCATGCATATATTTATTAGAGGTCGACCGATATATGATTTTGCTGATACGATAACTAAGTTGGGAAGACAAGCCGATAACTGATAATCGGCCGATAGTTTTTAGAACTGATACTGAATGAAAAAACAACATTTAAAGTAGGGATGCACCGATTCAATGTTATTTTTTGCATAATCATTTTAGAATATCTTTACATTTTAAAGAGCACAACCAATTAGTTCCACACAATAATGTAAAGAAACACAAACCTCTAACTTCACATTATTTCAATACAAATGTATTGCTTATTAAGAAACACTTTATTGTTAACTAGTATACAGGATAATGTTGCAGTAAAATTAACAGTAATTCCAGTCTTCTAGTCTTCAGTAGAAAAAAAAAACAGCATTTTATTTTTGCCTTTATGTTTCAACTTGTATCTGGACGTTTCCGATTCAGATCTCTTTTTTTTGTTCAATTTAGTTGTAAGACATCATCTCACTTTTCATTCACACAGTTATTTTTTGGAACACATTCAATTTAAACATTGTTATAAATTGTTAGCAAATACTAATGATGACAATAATAATAATAATAAATAGTTATTCATATTATTGACTTTTTTTATTTGAAATACAACAGTAATATATTTAAGTTGTGCACTTTTTAAACCCTCACGCTTTTTTTTTTATTAACTCTCCAGGAAGTCTTGTATGTGCCTGTTTGTAGGAAAGTTCACAGTAGTTTAATTGACTTCTTATTCAAATTCTTGTCAAATGTACCTCTAGTGCCATTCTAAATGCATATTATAAGTGAACCGAACTATGAGCATCTACATCTGCAATGTTATTTGTGGAGTAGCGCTCAAATATTGCGCAACACGTGAAGGTTAAAAATAGCCACGAGTGTGTGTGTAAACAGAGCAGCGCCATTCACTGACACGCTGGAGCTGTGTATGCATTTTATATATTTAGTTATAAAACACAACATATTGTGATTCACAGAGCTATTGCATGTCTTCAAGTGGCTGATCACTTCACTTCTGGTGATGGGATCTTTAATGTGAAACTAGGGCAAACTAGTGAATTGTAATGTCTTATGCTTTTTTTAACGCTTCTATAAGATTCTGTGAAATTTTTGTTTGTATGTTGCGCTGTTATGCTCATTTAAATTCTCAAAGAAACTCGTCACACACACACCGATCACTTGATGATTATCTAATAAAAATAACAAGGATAACTTTGAGGATAAAAAATGAATTAAAATCAGATGCGTTTCTGATTCATTTATACGTTTCTCTTGACTGGATGAAGATATTTTTCTCAAATCTCTCACTATCTTTAAATATACAACTTAGCTAGCTAAAGCATAAATGTGACTGGATATAAACTAATGCAAATAGATGGTAATAATATATATTTAAACATTTGGGGAGGACTTGCGTGTATTTGTCTCATTGTTCTAACCGCTTAAGGTTAGCTTTAACGTTAGTGTCCTCTCAGCCTGGTCTGCAAACATACTGATGTACTCTATTAATGCAGCATCAATTCAGGTAATTAATTAATTTATAATGATATGACAACATGTACTGTATACATACATTTTAGGTGTTGGTGTTTTAAATCAAAATTGTTCAGCTCCGTGCAGTGTTCCGCTGCATGCTACAACGTGCAGTCTCACGTGTCAAAACAACCACCACTAGGCATCAATGATAGTTTTTATTTCACCTCTAGAGGCCGCTCTCATACTGTATAACGACAGCGCGCCCTTCCCAGCCGCTCCAGCACCAGACACAACAGGGGGGAAATTATTGGTGTGGATTTTTGCCGATAGTTCCAGAAATCATTATCGGGGCAGATTTATCGTCAAAACCGATATATTGGTCGACCTCTAATATTTATATCTTAGGAATGCTCCTTTGCCCATATTAATTATTTTTTAATTCTGACATGCCCAAGGTGAGGACGTCATCATGGTTCCTGAGTGAGAAGTGACAGATTGCCCTGGATGTTTGGTGGACCTTACCTCAGTTTCATCTTGTGCACATCAGCCACTTTCTCCACCCTTCCTTCCCTCTCCAATTTGCCATGCCATGGTTTTGTTAAAAGTGAACAACAACGTTGACCCAACATCAACAACCACCACCGGACAGCAAACTGGTAAAACTTGTGTTGTAGAGCTTTGTATCAGCACAGTGTGTTTTGATTCACTTATGATCCATTTATGATTTTCCTTTATATCTGCATATTAATGCAGTGTACTGTATGTTTTGTACTGTGATCTGATCTGAAATGTTGTCTTTCAGTCTCTAATTCATCGTAAGAACACCGAAAACAGCAGGCCTACAGATGGATTGATGCCTGGTGAGTATTCTCTGACATGTATATCACTTACGAATATGTTGAGTCTGGACTCCAAACACTGAACTTAAGTACACAAGAACCTGAATTGGCTTTTAGTAAAAAACAGAACAAAGTAAAAAAAATAAAGTAATTTATGCTGAGATGAATTGTAACTGGGTTATGTTTCTTCCTGGCCAAGTGAAATGAAAAATAGTCTTTATGGAGCTTTCATTATGTTTCTTTTTATGACAATTTTAAAATCTCCCATAATCTGTAGTCTTCAGTATGATGGGCTTTCTGAATACAAGCTGTTCATGTTTCAACTAACTCTGATGAACATGAACTGTGATTTACATCCACACCTAAATAACTGGCTTTTGATTTGTGAGCAATCATCGATATTATTTTCTGGAGGCAGTACAGTTGAGAAATGCAGTTACAATCACATGCTAGTTTTACAGCATATATAGGGGTGCAACTAACAATTTTTTGATAAAAAATGTATCTGTTGATTTATTTAATAATATCAATCATTTAAAAATACAAGTTGTATTTTCAGCACGACCAGTCAATCATTTACACTGAAAAAAACAACTACAAACCGAAGTGTGACATCAAACGACTTTGGACAGTGTTTTATGAGAAACCCTTTATATTCTAAATCCTGTTAATAGCACACACTTCTGTATTGGTTTGTTATATTGTTGACTGTGTAAATACTCAGAAATATGTATCCTTCCTCTTTCAGAGAGCAGTTACTGGCAGCTCTGCCCTTCTTCAAAGTCCAGCCTGCAGGGGGTGCTCAGCTCCAGCTTCCCCCCCGGCCCCGTGCCCCTGGGTCCTACAGAAAACCACCTGCCGGAGGGGGATGCCCTGAACCGTCCGCTTGCCCCTAGCACCTCTGTTACGGACCTGTCTTTTCCCGGGCCTCCCCCTCCCCCCCCGCCACCCCCCAAACGCCACTGTCGTTCGCTGTCTGTACCAGAGGACCTTTCCCGCTGCCGGTACACCTGGCGGCCGAGCGCCTCCAAGGTCTGGACACCAGTGAACCGGCGATGCCACGGTGGAGGGGGCGTGGGGGCCGTGTCCGCTGCGTGCCCCCAGCTCCTCTCTCAATTCCTCGCTGCACTCTTCTTCCAGTCCCACCTTTTTCAGCCTAGCCCTTTCCCCGGATTCGCCATTGCCGTGGAATTTCCCGTGGGACCCGACTGACAGTGCCGGAGGAGGTGCCTGCTACTGCTTCTTCCCCTCGCCATCTTCATGCTCCTCCTCTCCGTCTCCGCTCCATCCACCACCTCCACCACAGCGTCGCTTTTCCCTCTCTCCGGTGCTTATTCGCGAAGCTGCCGCCCAGTTCCTGCCGCCACCTCCTGTGCCCCCGCAAATCACGTCGCATCCACCAGCGGTGCCTGCCTCGCCCTCCTCCGCCTGCAGCACTCCATCTTCGGTGCGCCGTGCTCTTCCTCCTCAACTTCCACGGTGCCATTCTCAGCCCTGTGACCTGCTCCTGCTCAAACCTGGCCTAAAACGCCGCAGGGACCCGGACAGACCATGTGCACGGCCTGTGTTGGACTTTGCCAAAATGGCACAGGTAAAGCATGTGTTATTTATTCTTTAATATTGTGAAGATACCAGGGTTTCCGTTGTCCGGTAATTACCGGACATTGGCCGGTAAAAAAATTAAATGTCCGACAAAATTAAATATCTCCGGTCAAATTGTCGGATTAAAATTGCCTAATAATCCCGTCCCCCTAACACAATCTGAATTTGAGAATAAGCCTAAAATGTATAAAGCAAAAATACACCGATCTCTTGCTATGTTATAAAGGAACAGGCTCTATCGTTTGAAAAGCACGCCTAAAACGGCTGCAATATAGACCTAAACAACGAACGATTGAGTGAGACGTTTCAAATATGGCCAGGCCCAGGCAGACTAGCTTTAAAAGCTTTTTTCAGAGGCCAGACGATGGTGAATCAGGAACATCTCATTATAGATAGATCAGTGCTTCTAATCCACGCATTCGTGCAGTTTTTTTTCTCTATCATCAAAACTGAATAGCCTATGTTCATCAGTGCATGGTTAGTCTTTATCAAGCAGGGACACGTTTGTGTGCATTTTATTTTGTGATTTCACCGGAATTAATAGAGTCTCCGCAACGGCGATAGATTGA
Source organism: Xyrauchen texanus (assembly GCF_025860055.1). NCBI lineage: Eukaryota > Metazoa > Chordata > Actinopteri > Cypriniformes > Catostomidae > Xyrauchen > Xyrauchen texanus. The sequence continues at coordinate 24,133,214 of NC_068309.1, read as the reverse complement.
AACGCGCGTCCTAGTGAAGATTGCGCAACTCGCGCAGCGCGTCGTCCATGCAACTGATAGCAGCGGACACGAGTGCTCAGCTTGATTTCAAAAACAACAGATTTTAGCGCTAGATCTCTTATTTAATAACGGACTAAATGAATGATCTGCTAGTTAACTGGAGATGTTTTATTTATTTGTATTAGGTACATCCGTGCCTCAATGTTTCAAAAAGTGAATGTGTGTGAAACCACAGTAAAAAACAATTGGCGTTGATTGACGCCAATCGGACGTTCATGTTTTTTTTTCATCTATTTGAAAGTTAAGCTAATAATAATATGTTGCATTCTATACGGCCTGATTATGTCATTTTTTAAGTTACATAGACTGCCTCCAGTTTTCCTCAACTTGACTAATTAAGAGGCGATATATTTGACCGGCATATCATCAAAATGTCCGTAAAACGAAACCTCTGCCGGTCACTTTGACGGCACCATTTTTTTCTAGCGGAAACTCTGGAAGATACATATATAAACAAATCTAATATTATTAGAATAGCAGCACTCTGTGATATAGCAAGTCTACAGAGTATTTGATTTATTTCTATCATGTTGTAAAAAATGTAAAGTTATGGTGTAAATTTAAAGTCAACATGAAAAAATTCCTGGTCTTGTTGCGCATGATTCATCAGTGTAGCGCTGGGCAATAAAACGATATTGATATTTATGTGTAAAAAATTTCAATATTTATTATCAACTTTTTCTACCATTTCGTTATTTAGCTTATTCAACATCTAGACAATTGGATCAAGTTTGTCTTGTTAAAAACACATGCAGTTCAGCAAAGTTACACACACAACTAGCTAACTGAATCACAGTCATGAAATCAGCCGGTTAGTAAGTATTAGCGGGCTAGCGGCTACATGGCACAGCTGTCAAGAAAAACAGTAATGAGACTCTGTAGCTGCTAGCTAGCTATCCAGCTAATATGCAATCATTGTGTATCAAACAAGACAACACTAACAATGCAATACAGCTGTCGAATGAACACAACAACACCTCCAACATCAACACCATTGCTGTTTATTTATGTACTATTTTGTTGTGTTTTCATGATCCATAGCACTGTCAAAGGCAAGAAAGTGTTTCTCTTTCTTTGTGATGTTTATTGGCAGATGGCTGTCCAGTTATGGTGCATTACTGAGAAAGAAATTGGTGAAATGTCAATGAAAAGAGCTCACACACACCTTATGTTGAATGAAATCCTAAACTGAGTATACTTTAAAGGTCTAACAAACATCTAGAATGCATGTTCTCCCCTATTAATGGTATGAAGTGAATATTGTGATGAACTGATATCGGAAAATATGAAAAAAAATATATCATGATAATGCTTTCGGCCATATTGCCCAGTTCTTAATCAGTGCACATTGTTCCAAAAAAAATTAAAATAAAAGATCTCTATCTTCTCATCAAAATGCGCAGGAAAGTGTCCATTATGCGTTTGTGCTTAAAACAACAACAGGTAGCAGCTGAATGAAACCGAATGTCTTCTCCTCATCAGAGTTATAAATTAACACCGCATCTTTTAAAATCAGCCTGAGATATGTATCAAGTGGTCAAAAGACATCTTATGTAGTGCATTTTTTAAAACAAAAATAATTCAAAATAGACAGATTGCTCCCCTTTTGTGTTCACTAAGAGTGAGGCCTATCTGTCCTGCTCTCTCCATTTCAAAGTATAAGCGTTTGTGGGTGGGGCCAAGAGTTAAATTATGTAATGTAGGCTTTAATGTTTTTTTGATATAGAGGTCATGAGTTAATGTATATCCGGTGACGTAGGGTAGTCACAGAATTAGAGAACGAGGTGTTTTTGCAGCTTGTTTTCAATAAATGCTTTTATTGCATTGGGTATTAATGTTTGAGTTCTGAAATTTGCATGATGTTTTTATTGTAGAAAGACCTCTTATGTCAAAATATAAAGGACAATTTGATTCCTCATGACATGACCCCTTTCAACTGAAGCAGTTTGAGAAATATACAATCTGTTGTTTTATAACTGCATTTAGTTTGATATTGGTTTGATTGGCTGAGATGTTTGATGGGACAGAAATGGGAAAACTTGCTCATTATTTTCTTTCCTTACAGTAGCTATTTTTTTTTTTTTCAAATCTATTTGTTAAACTATTTCTGTTATTTTCTATTTTATGATTAATTGTTGTTATATAGGTTTAGCAGTTCCAGGTATTTAGCCATATAGTTTTAGGCTACTGTTTTAGATAACGTCTAGGTTACGGATGTAACCTCCGTTCCCTGATGGAGGGAACGAGACGTTGTGTCAGAGAAGCGACACTAGGGGTCTCTCTTGAGCACCGAATATACCTCTGATCTATGAAAAAAGGCCAATGAGAAGTTGGCAGATAGTATTTGCATACCCCGCTCCCAGACATACGGGTATAAAGGCGAGGAAATACTATGAGTTCATTCAGGATTTTTTGAGGACCCGGAAATGGTTCGGCCACTACAGTGGCTCGGCTCAGCGACGTGGCCGGGAGGGCACAGCGTCTCGTTCCCTCCATCAGGGAACCTAGACGTTCCCCGTCTGTCGCTCTCTTCGATGTTGTGTCGGAGAAGCGACACTAGGGGTCCAATTTATATCAAGCCGTGCGCTGAGCCGTGTACGTGTTCTGCTGACACAGGAGCGGGCAGGTATTTTACGTGCCAAGACGACCAGCTGTGTCAGACTGTACGTACCCTTCCCCAATGCCCCAAAAAAGTCGTCAGAGTCCTTCTGGTTACCCTAGACAGGGGAACAAGGCGACGCTTGCCAACCTGGGAATGGGCCAAGCCTGGCTGGGCCTCTTTTCTCTCTATGTTTCTCACATAGAGCAATAGACGGCCGGGGCCCTTACATGCATCGAGGGAATGGGGTCTTACCTAGTTTCCTATTCTTTCAGGGGAAAAGACCCTGCGGAGACCACACCTGCCCGGAAGGGGAGATAAAAGTGGTGAATACGTCACATGTGTTTTTATGCGACACGTGGAAAGTGGCGCAGTGGTAGATCCAGCCTGAAGGAGGGGGGAGTTGCTGCAACATGGCGACCGGAGGGCAGCCGGGGACTGCCTAAGGAAAACACGTGTCCGCTTTTGTAAGGGGACCTTATCACGGAAAATACACACAGGGGGAGTCCGAGTAGGAGTCCTCACCCTGGGAGCACCTATTCCAGTACAGGGTAGATTGAGTACCCGCAGTGGATTGGGTCGGCGAGTTCCTCCGCTGAACTGCGGACCTATGAGGGCTAGGGAGGAATCGTCCAGGGATCCGAGGACTGGGATCCCCTGGGAGGAGAAACGCACAATTTTACCTCAAGCGAGGGAAAGGGCGCTATATGCAAGCGATTCACCCGTCCAGCCCATCACGTTTTACCGAGTTCTACTGGCTCGGACCTGAGAAAACACAGGATGATACTGACTCAACCCGGAGATTGTAAAATCTCGCAAAGGTATTTGGTTTTGCCCAACACGCTGCTCTACATATGTCTGCCAGAGAGGTCCCCCTGGCCAGTGCCCATGAGGATGCAACACTCCTTGTTGAGTGAGCTCGGACCCGCAAGGGGGGGGACCCGCTGCGAACCAATCTAGATGCTGAACGCAAGTTTTAAATGTGTTCTTGCGTGAGCATTTTTGAACGGGAGTTTGTGCATAGCCTGGTTGAAAACTCATAAGTTCAAGATCGGTCATAAGCCGCCGCGCTTCCTTGGGTACGATGAAGTAAGGGCTGTAGGGACCCTTCTTCATCTCGGTTGGCGGGACAGGCTCTATCGTGTCTTTAAGTAAGAGACTATTTCCACCTGCAGGGATTTGGCGTATTTGCCGTGTACTGCGTGCGGTAAAGTGGACGCCCACAAAGGGGGCGAAGGCCTGGCAAACTGAATTGCGTAACCAAGTCAGAAGGTCCTGGCCAGCCAGCGTGATGGATTGGGCAGTGAAAGACACACATCCAAGCTCCGTGCTGGGGGCGCTAAGGGGACGATAACTTTTGACGTACCCGGTGGGGCTTCGCAGCGGGGCAGAGCAGGCAGTACGGCGTCGGGAGGCGAGGACGCGTCCCGAGGCTCTAGTGCTGAGAAAGGACTCAAAGCACTTACCTTGCTCCGCACACCTGGCAGGGGGCAGGTTAGTGACTGAGGAGGAGGTCCTGTAGCGGCGTCCTCTGAACTCGTCAGAACTGGCCGGCCGGGGAACAGTCGTGGGGATAAGGGCGGAGGGTCCGCGTCCAGTGTGCCGGAGTCCCATGAGAACAGCATCTGCGGACCAGGTGACCCAGAAAGAGGAAATTGCTCTGTTATTAAAATAAACGTGCAAAAAGAAAGTACCTTAACTGAAGGTTTCTCTTCCCGGTGGTTTGTTTACCAACTCCGGAGCAAAAGTCTCGATCTCTGGGTCGTCCATCTCTGGAACGCTTGGGAGCCTTCTGGGTCATCGAAGGGGTCCGTGAGATGGGGGGCGTGCGCTTCCTGCGGGGTGCTCGACGCTGGGGCTGAGAGCTGGGCCCACTCTTGGTTGAGGCAGAGTAGCAAGTTTTTTTTATTTTTTAAGCCGCAGGAGGACGCCCTCGGCGAGCAGACGGGGCATGGACCCTGGCAGCAGGTTTGCGGCAGAGCAGGATGTGTAAAATGGCCTCCGTCTTCTGCTTCACTGCTGTGGACTGCTGGGCAGAGTCGTCAACGGTGCCGCCGAATGGACGGAACTGGGAGACGGGGGCGTTCGAGAAGGCGCCCGTATTTCGACAGGTCCAGTCTATAGGTTCCATTTCTGGACCACAGGGGTGGCCATTGCCCGTTCCAGTGCTGGCGCTTCTGACCTTCGTCGAGGGTAGTGAGAGCAGAGGAGCGAGGAAGCCGGTTTCGGGCAGTAAAAGGTGCCCTTTTACGGCTTACTCAACTCGTCATGCACGTCCGGGAAGAAAGGAACTGGGGGGGGGGGCGCGGCTGTGAGCGGCGCACATGCCCGTGGAACCAATTAAGTCAAGTCAATCGCGCTCGCGGTACCCGGGAAAGCATAGCGGACCTCTGTGCATCAGGCTCAGACTGGGCACGCAGACCCGAAGGTGGAAGCCCAGACAAGTCATCAGCATCAGAAGCCGCTGTAACGCTCTCCGATGCAGCGGCGATTGTCGGCATCCAATTCCGGGAGCTCAAGGGACCGGCAGGCCGGCCGCAAAGCGGGCCGCACTCATCCCGAGCTCAGATGGGAGCACGCAAGCGTGCCGGGTAGGCGGGTGGTTCGCGGGGATTTACCCGGCAAACGCAACCCGTCATTGTCCCCAAATCGCCTTCATCGCCCACGGAGCCTGCCTCAATCCCGTAGGAAAGAGGCGAGCCACGGGGGGGCGGCTGAAGTGGCTTTCATGACAAAAGAAAGCCGTGACCCCAATGCTGCCACAACTATGTTCTCGCACTGAGAACATAACCCATTGGAGAGAAATCGCTCATCCCGAGCTCCGACAGAAGCCAGCAAGCGTGCCGCGGAGGTGGGTAGTTCGAGGGGATTTACCCGGTCAACAGAGCCCATCATTGTCCCCAAATCGCCTTCATCGCCTGCAGTGCCTGCCCCAATCCCGTGGGAAAGAGGAGAGGCGCGGGGGGGGGGGGCTGAAGTGGCTTTCTCTCATGTCAAAAGAAAGCTGCGACTGCAATGCTGTCATGGCTATGTTCTCGCATTAAAAACATAGACCATTCATAAAAAACGCTGCCTGCGTGTAATCGCAGCCCAGGTACGCCAGGCAGTTTTTATGACCGTCAGAGGAGGGGAGAAATCAACCGCATCCAGAAACTACACAGAGGTGTCCTGAAAAGGACATTCAACGCCTGTCGATGCGCCCAGGGGCAACTGCACTGCCGTGCAGAGAAGGAGAAAGCCGCTGTAATGCGGCGTAGAATCCAACAGTATGCAGAGCATCAGAGGAATACAGGAACAGGTATGACTCATAGCAAACAGCATGCACAACCATCGGCTCCTAAGAAAATTTCTGAATGAACTCATAGTATTTCCTCGCCTTTATACCCATATGTCCGGGGGCGGGGTATGCAAATACTATCTGCCAACTTCTCATTGTCCTTTTTTCATAGATCAGAGGTATACTCGGTGCTCAAGAGAGACCCCTAGTGTCGCTTCTCCGACACTACGTCGAAGAGAGCGACAGACGGGGAATGTATTATTTCTAGAATGTAGTTAATGCTGTAATTTAATGCTAGATAACGTTTAAGTAATCAGCGTTACAGCAGTTATAGCAAATAACAATCGATTTGAAAAATGCACACATATTCTATAAACTATTTACAGACACTTTAGTCTGAAAATTGTTTGACATTTTGGTCTGAGATTTGCCTTGTTTTGTCACGTCACTCTTGGTGTAGGCCTTAAAATCACATTGCTGTTTGAGTATATACTGTATATACTTTTTAATCTTACCAGTTAAATTTTGGAAACTTTGTTACTCCACTTTAACAGAGCTAAATTGTTATTTTACTCTTTCTTTTCAGACCCGAAGCACAGATCCCCTCAGTTATATGGAACGGGGCAGACTTGCCTGTGGGGGGGACGTCTGTATGGGCCTTGAGCCTTTTTTTGGAGACTTCAGAGGCTCATGTTCACCAGCCGAAGGCCTGGGCAGGACAAGTATCGGGCCATTGAGTGAAAGCGATGAGGAGGAGGAGGAAGAGGAGGAGGAGGAGGAGGAGGAGGAGAGAGAGGAGGAGGACCCTGAAGAGCGTGACGGGGGACAAACGAGTGTGTTTGAAAGGGATTGTACTGAACTAGATATCACCCTCATTGAGGAGAACTGAACGTTGTCCAGGGGATGATCTTATTTCCCATCCACCCCGACGGCCAGCATTCAGCTCTCTCTGCATCACCTGCTACCTTACACTGGCAGGCCTCTCAGGAACCCTGTTGCCCTCTCTCTAGGCTCACAGGTGTAGAAGCCCATTAATGAAGACATGCTGACTACTATCATATGCAGGCAGTCATGGACGCTGTCCCATCAACATTCCAGAATCAGTTGCTGAGACATTCTGAAGGATGCAAATATTTCAGAGCTGGAGAAACCAGCAAAGGAGTTTTATGTGTATCGGACGTCCTCTTAAAATTAATCTTCAAACTGACAAAACCGAACTGGAGGCAAACAGGTCTTAAGCTTCCTGCTTCTTTTCTTTTCACGTCTTTCCTCTTGACTTGTTTTGATAGTAAGAATAGACTTTCATGGATGATGGTTATAAATATCAGTGTTTTGTTAAGTTAAATAAAAAAGGGCAGTACGACATAGCAGTATTTTACTCTGCAGACCTTTATACTTCCTGACGAAGGTCCATCTGATTCAACATAAGCCTTAAGATGCCTGTTTTTCTTCCTCTTTATCAAAAGATTCCTCAAGGAAATGAATTGTGTACTGTAGCTGTAGTTCTTTATTTTCTGCAGTTTTTTTTTTTTTTTTTTTATCTGTACAATGCATTCCTCTAAAATGTAAATGTGTATACATTTATTAACGCACTGTATTTGGGACATTTAGAAAGAAACAATGAAAGCAACCACTGTATTCTGAAGGCACATTGTTATACTGTATTGTACAGCGAGTATTTGTTCAAATAAGTTGTGTAAAGATGGTAGCTTGAAGGTTGGAGACAGGCTATTGCTGTCATTTAGAATTTTTTTTTTATTGTACGTGTGATAAAAATTCAGACTCAGTTTATGAAAAAATAAAGTTTATTTGAAATTATTTTATAGAGAATGGAAATATTTATATTTTTTTATAGCTGAAATTAGGGCTGGGACAACGCGTCGACGTCATCAAAAATACGTCGACGTAAAATATGCGCGTCGATTCGTCGGACCCAAAACAAAGATGGCGGCGCCGGCGAATTGTAGCAACACGAGTGTCTCCTCAGACTATCAGAAGTGCAAGGCGGCATGCACTCGTTCCTCTAAAGTATGGGAATTCTTTAATTTAAAAGGAAAAAATTCCGTGATATGTCGTCTTTGCAAAATGGAGATGGCCTTCCATTGTAGCACCACGGCAATGCACCAGCATCTGAAGAGGCGCAACCCGGGAGCAACTGCAGATGACAGAGCACCGTAAGTTTTTTTTTTCAACTCCCCACTTTGCACTCGATGTTGGAGTAGGCTATAATACGTTGTCGACGCCTAAAGTTTTCGCTTATAGCTATTAATAATGCGCTTATAGCTATGAATGTCGTGAAAAATACATAGAGGACACTGACAACGCGCTGACAGACAGGACCAAGCAGGTAACATTTAATAAAGTCTCAACTTTCAAATTTGGTCATTCAAAGAAAATTAAACCATAAATAGGCCTACTATTTTGTGGCTCTTTAATGTGTCGTGACAGATTGCCTCAGTTAAAGCTGCTCGTGAACCGATCACCATTCCTTGGTTAATTTATAGCATCAAATAGGCTAAACATGAATGTAGCCTACATCAGAAGGACTGTTGTTTTAACCGCGGAAAGATGTCAGTACAGTAGCCTACAATCCATTATTCAAATTCAAATCCACCGACGTTAATCTTCTCTCTCCTGACTACTTTGTCGGACAAAAATGGCGTATTATGATTGATTGATCAGATCGCCAGTCAAACAAACTCCCAGCAAATGTTTTATTTTTTTACATTTTATACACCCCCACCCCCGATGAAACCGGTATTACCGGTTAAGTCGATTAATCGAATCGAATCGGACTGAAAAAAATTAATCGGTAGATTAATCGATGCATCGAAAAAATAAATCGCTAGATTAATCGTTTATCCCAGCCCTAGCTGAAATAATTCACAGCATTAAGAAAGATGTTGAGAGTTGCTAACAAGAGTTTTTTAGTGTGATCATAAAAGCTAAGGCTTCTTCCCCTCTGTTCTTTTGAAATTCTATTTCAAAATTAAAGCTGCAAGCAGCAATGAACGGGCCCTTGCACCCTGGTGCACGTTGGGGCTGCTGTGCCAGGGGAATGTCACTCCAATTTTCTTTGCATTTTTTTGTACTTAAATGCGTTTAAGAGCATATCACAGTGTAAAACATGTTATTTCTTGTTGCCAGTAGGTGGCGGTAACAAAAGTTGAAGAGAAAAATCACAATGACTAGGTAGCAAAAATTGAAGAGAGAAATCACAATGACTGAATTACTGTTGGGTTTAGGATATGGTTCTAAGAGACTTTTTTGTACGTGTTGACATCACATATTCCTACTGATTTTGTATGTGTAGGTGAAACGTGTCGTGAGGGCTGCTTCGTTGAAATTTTGTAGGTGGCGCTATTGAGCCATTTTTCCACAATTCATTCTAAAACCAGTATCAGTATTTTAGCTACTTTTTGAGATGTGTGCAAAGTTTTATGAGTTTTCAAGCATGTTTAAGCCTAAAAAATGTGACTTGTTTCATGTCGAATTTGTCAGGCCGCCATGGACATGCCCTTCAACGAAAACTCAAAAGCTTTGCAATTTAACATCACCATGGACTTTAGATTAAGGCTGACTGAATATAATGTTGATCTGATTAAATCTCTGGGAGGTAATGGTTAAAGTACAAGACCTGGAATTGGCTGTTGCCAGTAGGTGGCACTATGACTATAACTGAATTTTGGCACGTAGATGTATACAGGCCGGGACTATTATCAAACATGTGAAGTTTGGGGCAGATTGGAGATTGTATTGTATCAAAGTTTGTCAGACTGTCACGGCCACGCCGTGCAGTGAAAACTCAAAAGCTTTGCTATTTAGCATTGCCAATGCCTATAGATTAGATTAACCAAATATGAAGTAGATCTGATGAAATCTCTTGGAGAAGATTGTTAAAGTATGAGTCCTGGAAATGGTAACAACTGAACAAAAATTTAAGAGAAAAATAAAAATGGCTGATTTCCCATTGAGTTAGGGCATGGGTCCAAGAGACTTTTTTGTAGGTATTGGCATGTTACACATGTATACCAATTTTCATACGTGAAGGTGAATTGTAGCGTAAAGTGCACATCGTTGAATGTTTATAGATGCCGTTATCGAGCCAATTTGCTTCACCTAATTCTGAAACCCATATCAGATGTACATTTCTGCCACTTCTGATGCGTGTGCAAAGTTTCATGAGTTTTTGAGTGTGTTTAGGCCCTCAAAAATGCAATTCATTTGGGAAAATAATATGGAATAATAATAATAAACGGAGCAGATACAATAGGGTTTTTAGGGTATGTTTGTGATGTTTTCTCCATTATTCCATATTTTACTGTTTTTAATTTTATGCAATGACTATTGTCCATGAAAACAACAGAGTTAAAATGTAATTTTACATTAGTAGCACAAGTACACAAATACTAAAAGCCCTTACACTTAAAGGAGCCCTCTCCATGTAGATTAAAACAGCTTTTATAAGGTTACTGATATGACTGGTGTCTTCATCTCATGTGAGTGCTCGTGCTTTTATAGATATGTTTCAAAATTACAATCAATTTCTTTATAAGTAAAACTTTTAAAATGAGGAAAAAATTACACAAAAAGTGCACCTTTAATAAGTTGTAAATTTTGATCTTGCTTGTTATGGTTGGTTTTGTATTAGATCAGCTGTTGATTAGCACTTGGCACAGTGGGCCATTTGTAGGTCACAACAACAACACTGACAATTTATTAGGGGATTTTTAATGGACACCCTTTATGCACAGCACAGTGATTTAGTTGTGCAAATATATGTTTGTGAGCACTTCATTTGTTCAATTGCATAAATAATGTTACAGGATTAATGTTTTAAATATAAAATCATGAATATAGAAATATGAAATGAAAAAGTTATACTTTTAAATATGAAACAAAATTATGAAATGTATGCTCTTTGATGACGACAACAACAAAGTTAAAGCCTGCTCTGGAGCAGTGAACAATTTCATTTACACAGAACCACAGCAGCACCAGAACTGCCTTTGATACTGAAGGAGCTGAGGTGGGTCAGAGCAAGCATAATTTAGTCTGGCTTTCATGCTAAATTGCATCTTTACAATAACATTTGAGCTGGCACAGAGCAGCCTTAAATCGGCTGTGTAAAGATGCCTTTGTTGTAACTTTTAAAGAACATCATGGTCTATTATAATATAATGAGTGAATAATAACAATCTATGTATGTTATGCACCAAACAAGGAGCTGAAATCTGACTCACAACTTGAAACAACTCTTTAAACACTTGACATCTCCCAGACATCTCTGATCTTTGAGAAAAGGCCAATGAGAATTTGTATGCCACTCCCCCGGACATACGTGTATAAAAGGAGTGCCGTTGCAAACACACTCAGGTTTCGTACTGAGGAGCCGAGCCAAAGACCCAGCCATTTCAGCGGTTGGTTCAGTGTTGTGGCAAGAGGGACACAACGTCCCTATCTGTCACACACTCGACATTGTGTCGATGATTTGACACTAGGGGTGTCTAGGGTGTGGGACATGGGGGTGTCAAGGAAACCTACCTTGTTGGTCTCTCACGACTCGACAAGTTTGAACCAAAGCAGGCGTTCCTGGACCACCAGGGTGGACATCGCCTGCCCAAGAGAGCGCGCCGTGTCATCCGTCACTTGTAGGGCGAAGTCGGTCGCAGAGCGCAGCTGCTATATTAGTGCCGGGTCAGGATTACCCTCGTGTAGTTCTCTTAGTGCCTTGGCTTGGTGCACCTGCAGGAGCTCCATGGCATGCAAGGCGGAAGCGGCGGGCCCAGCAGCGTAGGCTTTAGCCGTCAGTGACGACGTCAGCCTACAGGTTCTGGACGGGAGCCTAGGGCGGCTCCGCCAAGTGGTGGCACTTTGCGGGCACAGGTGCACCGCAACCGCTTGGTCCACTTGGGGATTATCCGTATAGCCCCTTGCCGCCCCGCCATCAAGGGTAGTGAGAGTGAAGGAGCGCACGGACTGTGTGTGGGCAGAGAAAGGTGCCTGCCACGAACGCATGAGCTCTTCATGCACCTCCATGGAGGAAAGGAACAGGGGCGGAGCTCCCCACTCGCCACTCATGCCAGACTCTTCCCCAGCATCAAACCATCTCTTGCCCCAGCAAGAGTTCTCCTTACATCCCTGTCTACAATCAAGGCATTTACTACACAGAAAAGGTCCCGTTCCACACATAAATATGGGAACCATTTTTGCAAGATGTTTGTCCTGTTGAAAGCTGCAACTGCCACTTTTCTGACTACTCCATATTGCCAGAAGCCCTTCCAGTGCAGGTGCAATTTAAGCCGAAGTGATCTCCTTTCCACACATATATGGATTCATACTGGTGAAAAGCCTTTTGTTTGTGACATTTGTGGTCATAAATGTTCCATTAGTGATGAGTGCAAGTGCACATTAAGATACACCTGAGGGATAGGACAATAGAGAAGAGTAGAATGTGGCTCTGTGAACGACTGTGGCTCAGGTGGTAGAGCGTTTCAGCCACTAATTGCAGGGTTGGTGGTTCAATTCCTGGCCCACATGACTCCACATGCCGAAGTGTCCTTGGGCAAGACACTGAACCCCAAGTTGTTCCCAATGGCAGTCATTGGAATGGGTGAATGAGTCACAGCGTAAAGTGCTTTGAATACCATTAAGGTTAAAAAGGCGCTATATAAGTGCAGACCATTTACCATTTAGAACAGGATCTGTTAAGTGCACTATAAGTCGCTTTGGATAAAAAGCGTCTGCCAAATGCAAATGCATAAATGTTAACTTTGTGACAGACTGATCTGCTAAAACCACATCATGTTCTTCACCAATGACTTCATCATCCTTTTCAGCATCCGATCTTTTGCAAGGACATCGCTCCTTCCCATAACTCAGTGGCAACAGCCATCTTCAATGTATTTTGAACATAAGTCCCACTTAATTTTGCTCAAACTCTAGAGTTGAAGCAATGCTCCTTTGAGGATGTTGTTTATATTGGATATCATTAATATCATCCAATTAAAAACTATCAAAAAAGTGTCCCACTTTACCTGTATTTACCCTGCATGTAATGTCAATGAACGGGACAACAGGAAAACAAGTCTTTCATGTCTTATTCTTCACTGTAACTTTAATGTGAATGCTGCTGTTGAAATAGACATGTAGAGGATATAAACGGGTTAGAGCAGAGGGGTAAAGTTGGGGCTTTCCAGAACACTCCCAAGGTTTTCTTCATGTCATACTCTGAATCACACCCCTGGCATTCCAGCACGAAATTAAATGGGGAGTTGAGCAGGGGATTTTTACAGAGGAAAAAGATTCCTTCTTCATGCCTAGGATCAAACTGAGGGCCATATTAGCTGGGGTTCTAGCTTTACACTGATTGTGCCAGATGTAAAACTGCAGGAATGTAATGTTTCATCACCATGCACTACAGTTCTTTCCAGAGCAATTCTATGGTTTCTAACAAAAGCTTGTTTCTGCTCACCTGTGTTTGGAAGAGCTTAAGTCACAAAGGCCCTGGAGATATTTTCAAAAGTATTGTCATTTCCATTTACAGGATTTCTGGTGTATTGTTTTATATTTGTAAAATGTATATGTCCAGGAAATACAACATTTTGTGATATTCATATACACACTGGATTTAACAATTAATGGACGCAATCAAATAAAATGATGAAAAAATCAGAAGATGGCAGAGTCCTCTTCTTTGGTTTCCTTCCATCAGGTGGTGCTATGCTGATTTCTAGCAATGAAAGAATATATACATAATGACAGATAATTAGGCTTAAGGTTCACACTTTACCAGCTGTTACCTGTATTCAGTTTACTTTTATGATACTTTTTCTTGAAAGCCCCAGTTTCTATTTACTTTATATTATGGAAAAGAGAAGCCTTGATATTCTGCTAAATATCTCATCATACACATTTGGAGCATCATGAGGGTAAATAAATGATAACATCATTTTCATTTTTGAACATATTTTTCTTCCAAAATCAAAACAAAATCTTCATATTATTAATGGCCTGCAATGTGTGTGTGTGTGTGCATGTGTGTGTTTATTTATAAAGAGAGGTTGGTCTTGCTTCTATTCCAGTGTGTAGATGTTCTCCTCCACTGGTCTTCTGGTGCTTATTTCATAGCTAATGTTGTCGTGGCTCCTTTGAGAAGCTAAAGGGTCAACACACAGTATTCATTGTGATAGCATTACGTTACAAAGAGCTTTATGGTATTTGCAAAGTAAAAAGCTTACCAAAAACTTACCAACCACTGTCTAATACCTTCCCATAATACCCACCTGAAACAGATGATCAGTTATTTCAGTTCAGAATACACTACATCTGTGAGACACCATATGATACTTAACTTATCATTAATGGCACTTTTGTTAAGCAAACATGTTATACGTATGTTTGAAGGTCAACACGGCCATTGCCCGTAAGGGGAGCTGTAGCAGACTGAGAGACAGAGACAGCAGGGGGATGTTTATCTGAAGTGTGATTCTGGAGATAGTCTCCTCCATCTTTAAATAACAAACATATAAAGGTTTCATCACTTTAAGCCGCACATATTTAATTCAGGACTTAAAGAGTTCCATATCATGGGAAATAGACAACATGAGGTTTAACTTTTTGTCTCCTAAAATCTGACTTTTTTCCAGATTTCTGAACTGCTCCCAGTGGCTGTGCCTGGAACTACTATTGAGCACATGCAGACCAGTGCGAGGCAAGACATGAGTAAAATCCGTATAGTATTTACATAAGTATACTCCTAACCCTAACAGTATTAAATATAAGTATTAGATAAAAACAGTATTCTTTAACTTGTTTTTTTGCAAATGTAGCCTGAAATCACCAGGAATGTGGCATCAAAGGTACAGTGTGGGCTGATATTTTGGGGGCATGAATAATTGCCACATTGTGGTGCTTGTCAGAAATTCAGCACAGAAGGGCCAGATTTGGGGGCATAAAAAATCATTTTGTTGAATGACTGTTGTACATTTTTTGTGGAAATGTATTATTATTATTTTCATTTTGAAATGAGCTCAATTTATCAATCCTATGGTGTTAAAAAATGTCACCTCCTTATATTATTTGCGGTCATTTTTGACTGGAAGGGTCAGATGTGTAACACTTTTTTAAGATGATAATGATACAATTTCTTCTTCTCTGAAGTAAGAACAATAAAATGTTGCACTTCCTTTGGGATGTTATGCTATTTTTTTTTTTTAATCTTATTTACGTTTCTACATTTTACCATTACTTTACATATACAAATAAATTATTAATAATAATAAAACAAATCAGAACCTACACTTCTAAAAGTTGAAATATGAAGAAAATATGAGAATGTGACATAAATTGGAGGCAGATTGCTGCCATCTGGTGAACAACATAAATAACATGACTTGAAAACCATGTCATGCCAGTAAAAGCCAGTAGATGGTTGTAGTCACTTACTGTGTAGTCTGATGCCTTGTTGTAACCTAATTTTATATTTTATCACAAGATATGCATTCTGATATTTATTTAGACATTATCAAACTATTATTTACCAAAGTTTAACATTTAAAATTTTATTTGATGTGTCAGTTTTTGCAGTTAAAGAAAAAGTTCACCCAAAAAGTGAAAAGTCTCTTACCATTTACTCAACCTCATGCCATCCCAGACGTGTATGACTTTCTCTCTTCTGATGAACACAAATTAAGATTTTTAGAAGAATATCTCAGCTTTGTAGGTTCATAAAATGCAAGTGAACGTGTTCCAAAATTATAACGCTCCAAAAATCACATAAAGGTAAAATAAAGGCAACATAAAAGTAATCCACGTGACTCCAGTGGTTACATCCATGTCTTCTGAAGTAATAAGACAGGTGTGGTTAGAAACTGATCAATATTTATGTCTTTTTTTGCTAGAAATTCTTCTTCTTTGCCCAGAAGTGAAATTTACTAAAAATTAGAAATTTACTAAAATATTGATCTGTTTCTCACCCACACCTATCAAATCGCTTCTGAAGATATGGATTAAACAACTGGAGTCTTTTGGATTACTTTTATGCTGACCTATGTGAGCTTCAAACATTTGGCACCCATTCACTTGCATGATATGGACCAAAAGAGCTGAAATATTCTTCTAAATACCTTTGTTTGTGTTCTGCTGAAGAGAGAAAGTCATACACATCTGGGATGGCGTGAGGGTGAGTAAATGATGAGAGAATTTACATTTTTGGTTTAACTATTCCTTATGTTGAATTATTCCTTGGATTATGCTTGCAATCAAACCTGACCATAGTGTTACAAAGATATGTTCTATAAATTATTTATTTCAAACATAAAAATTGAATATCTCAAAGTAAATGCATAATAATGTCAAGAAAATCAACATCAAGAAACAGAAATTTCTGAAAATGTAATTTACTTTATAGTATAGAGTACAGAAGAATCGAAGTAAACATTTTGCAATTTCAAAGTTTTGTCTTTGTCTTTTGTCAGATTGCTGTCAATAGATCAACAGATGACTTGGCTGTAGAGGCTGTAGAGCTCCACTTATTGATGCCTTGGTTCTCTCTCTCTCTCTCTCTCTCTCTCTCTCTCTGTGTGTGTGTGTGTGTGTGTGTGTGTGTGTGTGTGTGTGTGTGTGTGTGTGTGTTCTGCATTGTGAGTGTGTTATCATCTCATCCCTTCATTTCTGAGTGTGTGTTTAGCATTGTGACTAATTTATTTATTTTTGACAAATGTAAGAAAAGCTCAAGTTTATTTTTGTGTGCGTGTAAGTGTGTTTGTTTGTGAGTGGATGTTTTAGAGTCGCACCCTGTAATTTCTGTCTGGCATTTTGGCTGATTTATTTATTGTATCTGACATAGAAAATTGCTCTGTTTTTTGGTCTTTCCCATTCATTATGACCACAAATACCAAAGGTATATATGCTGACAATGATACAATGACTCACAGTGTTACAAATAGGATAATGTTTAAATTTCCCATAAAATTAAAACAATAGCAAAGGAGACTTATTATTTGAATGTGGGCAGTGGTGAAGTATTTTTTAATTATTTCATTATTTTTACTAAAATGGTTGCTATGATTACTATTGATTAAACTGATCATTGTGTACAAAGAGAACACCTTCAGAACCCTTGTACATTGTAAAAACTGGTAACCTGCAGTTAGCTTAAGGAGCTATTTTTACCTGATCTAACCCTTAAAATTATAATATTATTATTATTTGGTGTGTGTGTGTAATCTAATGTATTCCGTTTGATTCAGATGTGAAGTGATATTTTCTGCTTGCATAAAAAGCAAACTTTTACTTTTTTTTCTTCAGTGTAGTGTTTGAGCACCATTAACACACCATCGCTCCAGAATGCACATGAGTGACATTCTGCCAGGAAATGACAGTGATGGGTCTTCTCCTCTGGATTGATTTGACAGCGGTAACACTATGAAATTCAGAATGAACACAGGAAATTACTTTTGCCGCTCATGTTGGTTGATGCATGAGAAATGGCAACTATAACCACAAGGGTCTGTGACATTTGAGACGTAGCATTGTGTAGCAGAATCGAGAAACTGCAATGATCTGATGATTCATCATATAATGTATTGTGGTTTGACTGACTGGTAAATACCAAGGGTCTGAAGAAAAAACAAATAGCTTAATGCTTACTGTGCAACTTGAGACAATTTTGTTAAATGACTAGTTGACCCAAAAATGCTATGAATGCCAAAAAAGTTATTTCCCCTTATGTTGTTCCAAACCTGTATGATTTCTTTCTTCCATGGAACACATGATGAGAAATGTTTAGGGTAATTCATGCTGGTTTTTCCAATACTGCTCTTTCTGTAGGCTGTCAATCTCTAACATTCCACCTAACATGTCTTTTTGTGTTCCACAGAGGAATGAAAGTCATACGAATTAGGAACAACATTTGGTTGAAGATATTGGGGTGAAGTGAATCCCTGCAATATTCACCTGTTTGTGGCTCTGTAATAAGCAGAGTGGTAGATGTTGGTGGTATAGTAATTGGTGCTTAAGAAATAAAAATACATCAAGATTTACAACCCTTCCCATTCAAAGACTAGATATGGACCACTCCATTTGTTCAACTTAAAAATAAAATCTCCAAAAACCGTTTGTCCCACTTGCATTTCATAACCCTCAAAGTGTAAGACACCTTCTTGTCATTAAAAAAGCCTTTTATGTCCACTCTGCAGCAGTACGGCCCACTGTCTGCTTTCTGTAGCCTTTGGATCCCCAGGTCCATTTGGCCTGAAAGAACATCTCCAATGAGCTTGATGCCATACTCATCTGTTTGTACAATGATGTCGTTGCACCAGAAAGTTCCACAATCTCGTCCCCAACAGACGTGGCTCAGGCCATGGTGCTTTACTAAGTAATGACATGACAAAATCACTGTGCTGCCCTCTGTCACATGGAATGCCAGAACAGAGAACCTGTCAACTGCAGAACACAAAATCATCAACATTTCAGATGTCTCTAAAATGTAAAGATGCTTTAAAGGAATAGTTCACCCAAAAATGAAAATTCTCTCATCATTTACACACCCTCATGTCATCTCAAGCTCATATCACTTTCTTTGAAAGTAAATAAAAATCCACAGAAAGTTTTTTTAATAGACATATGGTCAATGGGTCCAAAATTGTAAAGCTCCCAAAATGACATAAAGGCAGTAAAAAGTTAATCCTTATGACTCAAATTGTTTATTTAATGTCTTCTGAAGTGATATGATTGGTTCGAAACGTACCTGCTCATACCTAAAAGAACACGGGACGAAACCGGCTCAACCCGGAGATTGTAGAATCTCATGAATGTATGGATTGTTGCCCATTCCGCAGCTCTGCAGATATCATCTAGAGAGGTGCCATTGGCCAGTGCCCACGAGGATGCCACACTCCTTAAGGGAGTGGGCACAGCCTGGGTCTGGTAGGTCAATGCAATGGCGTCCACGATCCAGTGGTCAGGCCTCTGTTTGGAGACAGCATTCCCTGTCCGCTGTCCACCAAAGCAGACAAAGAGCTGCTCAGGATGTCTAAAGCTCTGCGTGCGATCCAAGTAGATGCGCAAAGCATGCACAGGACACAGCAGCAATAAGGCTGGGTTCCAGAGGTATGGGCGTGGGTGCCAGATGTTGCCCCGTCCCTGAAAGAGAAGGTCCTTCCTCAGGGGATTTGCCAGGGAGATGCTGTCGCGAGGAGCATGAGGTCTGAGAATCAAGTCTGGGTGGGCCAATAGGGTGGCATAAGTGTGACTTTTTCCTCATCCTCCTTTGACCTTGCACAGGGTCTGTGCAAGTAGGCTCACAGGGGGGAATATGTATTTGCACAGCCCTCGGGGCCGAGGGGGGCTCCCATCAGAGCAAACCAGAGCGGGTAGTGGGAGGATTCCAGGGAGTACCTGTGCCATGCCGAATTGACTCCAAATCAGCTGGACCACCAGGGGTGGAGTCCACACTCTTCCCTGAGCATCATCTGCCACAACAGTGCATCTACTGTGGCGTTGAAGTTGCCAGGGATGTGAGTGGTCCACAGCGACCTGAGTCGCCACTGACTCCAGAGCAGGAGGTGATGGGTGAGTTGCGACATGCGAGCTGAGGTGAGCTGCCTGTCTCATCCCAAAACTGGACAGGAGCAAACAAGCGTGTTGGGAATGAGCGGTCCGTGGGGGATTACCCGGCGGAACCGTAGACACTGAAGCCCCCGAATCACCTTCAGCATCCACTGGGGGTCCTCATACCCGTAGGTAGAAGGGCCAGTGGGGGGGGACAGCTGAAGTGGCTTTCCCCCGGTAGAAAGAAAGCAGTGACCGCAACGTTGCCATCGTCATGTTCTCGCAGTGAAGACATGAACCATCCACGTACGCTTCCTCAATGTGATCATGACCCAGACACGTGAGACAGCGATCGTGACCATCAGAGGTGGAGAGGTAACGACCACTCCCAGGAACTACACAGAGACGGAAAGGCATCTTTAAAAAGATGCGTCTTTAAAAATACGTTCAACGTCAATGTGTTTGCTCTAATAGAGGAAATATACTCTTTAGAGGAGAAATACACACTTTTAGCGCTGTCGAAGCGCCCAGGGGCGTACTTTGCACTTAGTGTGCATATGAAGAGAAAGCCGCTGGAATGCGCCATATATCCAACAGCAAACGCTTCTTGAAGAGGTGAATGGAACAGCAGTGGATTTCAGCTCACTGGTACACAACCGCTGGCTCCGAATAAAAAATCTGAATGAACTCTGCATTCCAGCTCCCTTTTATACCCGTATGTCTGGGGGGAGTGGCATGAAAATTCCAAACGTCAATTCTCATTGGCCTTTTCTCAAAGATATGAGGTGTTTTGGGGCTCTCAAGAGCGACCCCTAGTGTCACTAACTACATCGACACAATGTCGAGTAAGTGACAGAAGGGGAACAGAAATGTTTTGTATAGCAAAAAAACAACACTATTAGCTATTATAGTGAAAACTCTGTAATAATAAGGAAACTCATCAGTATTTTGACTTTTAAAATTAAATTATATTATTTGAACCTGAGTTAATATTATTTAATTCAAACTTGATGACAGTGCTTCACAATCTAGTTCCCCTTCTGTTGCTCTCTCCACGTTGTGTCGGAGAAGCGACACTAGGGGTCTCTCTTGAGCGCCGATATATGCCTCTGATCTATGAAAAAAGGCCAATGAGAAGTTGGCAGATGGTATTTGCATACCCCGCCCCAGATATACGGGTATTTAAGCGGGCAAATACGGGAGTTCATTCAGAAAATGTCTTTGGAGCCGATGGTCGTGTATGCAGTCTGCTGCATGTCACACACCAATTCCTGTTTAATCCTCTGACGCTCTGCATGCTGTTGGATTCGACGGCGCATAACAGCGGCTTTCTTCTTCCTTGCACAGCTGTGCATTGTTGCCCCTGGGCGCTTCGACAACTCGAAAGAGTTATTCTAAAGGAGTAATTTCGCTCTAAAAAGAGCAAAACACAGCGCCGTTGAACATCCTTTTCTGGACGCATCTTTTTAAAGATGTTTTTTCCGCCCCTATGTAGTTTCTGGATGCGGTTGATTTCTTCCCACCTCTGATGGTCATAAAAACTGCCTCGCGTACCTGGGTTGCGATCACACGCAGGCAGTGTTTTTATGAATGGTCTATGTTTTCAGTACGAGAACATGACAGCATTGCGGTCGCGGCTTTCTCTTGTAGTGAGAGAAAGCCACTTCAGCCGACCCTCGCGCCTCGCCTCCTTCCTACGGGATTGGGGCAGGCTCCACGGGCGAAGACGATCTGGGGATAATGACAGGCTCCGTTTCGCCGGGTAAAATCCCCTCGATACCCCCCACCTCCCCGGCACGCTTGCTTGTTTCCGTCCTAGCTCGGGATGAGCATTATCTGCAATGGGTTATGTTTTCAGTGTGAGAACATAGCCGGGGCAGCGTTGCGATCTCTGCTTTCTCTTGTAGTGAGAGAAAGCCACTTCAGCCGCCCCCCCGCACCTTGCCTCCTTCCTACGGAATTGGGGCAGGCGCCGCGGGCGATGAGGGGAGAATAACGGGACGTTTTCGCCGGGTAAATCCCCTCGAAACCTCCCGCCTCCCCGGCAGACTTGCCTGCTTCTCCCGAGCTCGGGATGAGTGCGGTCCGCTTAACGGCCGGCCGGCCGGTCCCTCAAGCTCCCGGACATTGGATGATGACATCACCACTGCATCGGAGAGCGTCACAGCGGTGTCTGATGCGGATAACTCGCCTGGGCCGCCACCTTCGGGTCTGCTCGCCCAGTCTGAGCCTGATGCACGGAGGTCCGCTATGCTTCCCCGGGCTTAATTGGTTCCGCGGGCATGTGCGCCGCTCACAGCCGTGCCCCCCCGGTTCCTTTATTTCTGGATGTGCATGACGAGCTGAGTAAGCCGAGCTTCCTCGCTCCTCCGCTGTCGCTAGCCTCGGCGGTAGAACGGTCCCAGACCGCTCCCTCCTGCACTCCATGGTCCCCTCCTGCAAGTCCACCGGGCCAAGGCACTTCAAAATTTGCACTTGGGTAGTTCTGTTTTGACGTGCCACAGGAACTGCACTCAAACAGGCGATGGCCACCCTTGTGGTATGGAAACGTAACACATGGACTGGACCTGGTCGCAGTACAGGAGGTAGACAAAGCACGCTTTCTCAAACGCTCCCGTCTCCCAGCTCCGTCCATTCGGCTACACCACTTGACGACTCCGCCCAGCAGTCCTCAATGGTGAAGAAACAGACGGAGGCTATTTCACACATCTTGCCCTGCCGCAAACCTGCCGCCACTGTCTGCTAGCACGGAGTTTAGAGGCATGGTTTTCACTGCCCAACCCGTCGTGCTGGCTGCACCGGACCATTCGACTTGGTTACGCAATTCAGTTTGCCAGGCCTCCGCCCCCCTTTGCGGGCATCCGTTTTTCCGCAATATACGGCGAACATGACAAATCCCTGCGCACGGAAATCGCCCCTCTTTTACTCAAAGATGCGATAGAGCCTGTCCCTCCAACCGAAATGAAGAAGGGTTTCTACAACCCTTACTTCATTGTACCCAAGAAAGGCGGCGGCTTACGACCGATCTTGGACCTGCGAGTTTTCAACCTGGCTCTGTTCAAACTCCCGTTCAAAATGCTCACCCAGAAACAGATTCTGACTGGTGTCTGGCATCTAGATTGGTTCGCAGCGGTAGACCTGAAGGACGCGTACTTTCATGTCTCGATTCTGCCATGACACCGACCCTTCCTATGGTTCATGTTCGACGGCCAGGCGTATCAGTACAAAGTCCTCCCCTTCGCCTGTCTCTGTCCCCTCGCGTCTTCACGAAAGTCGCAGAGGCAGCCCTTGCCCCGCTCCGAGAAGCCGGCATCCGCATACTCAACTACCTCGATGACTGGCTCATCCTGGCCCCCTCGTGAGAGTTACTATGCGCGCACAGAGACCAGGTGATCAAGCACCTCAGCCGTTTGGGACTTCAGGTCAACTGGGTAAAGAGCAAGCTCGCCCCGGTTCAGAGCATCTCTTTTCTCGGCATGGAGTTAGACTCAGTCTCAATGTCAGCACGTCTCTCCAACGAGCGTGCACAGTCGGTGCTAAAATGCCTCGCTTCTTTCAAGCCAGGCCCTATGGTCCCTTTAAAACATTTCCAAATGCTCCTGGGGTATATGGCATCCTCCGCTGGGGTTGATGCATATGAAACCACTTCAGCACTGGCTTCAGACTCGAGTCCCGAGACGAGCATGGCTCCGCGGCACGCACCGTGTGATGATCACCACTGCCTGCCGCCAAACATTCAAACCCTGGACAGACCTCTGCTTTCTACGGGCAGGAGTACCCTTGCAGCACCATAGTGGCCCCCTATTGGCCCACTCAGACTTTGTTCTCGGATCTCACGCTTCTCGCGACAGCCCCTCCCTGGCGAATTCCCCTGAGGAAGGACCTTCTTTCTCAGGGACGGGGCACGCTCTGGCATCCGCACCCAGACCTCTGGAACCTCCACGTCTGGCCCTTGGACGGGACGCGGAAGAGCTAGCCGGTCTACTATCGACCATCGTAGACACAATCAACCAAGCCAAAGCCCCTTCTACCAGGCATCTTTACGCCCTAAAGTGGTGCCTGTTCGCATATTGGTGTTCTTCCCGAGCTGAAGACCCACAGAGGTGCGCAGTTAGGTCAGTGCTTTTGTTCCTACAGGAGAGGCTGGAGGGGAGGCTGTCCCCTTCCACCCCCAAGGTGTATGTCGCTGCCATCGCGGCTCACCACGATACAGTAGACGGCAAGTCTCTGGGTAAGCACGACTTAAGTATCAGGTTCCTAAGAGGCACCCGGAGGCTAAATCCCTCCCGGCCAAGCCTGTTCCCCTCCTGGGATCTCTCGGTAGTCCTCACGGGCCTCCAGAGACCCCCCTTCGAGCCGCTAGACTCAGTTGGACTGAGGGCCCTCTCTCTCAAAACGGCCCTGCTGATCGCGCTCGCCTCCATCAAGAGGGTCGGGGACCTGCAAGCGTTCTCTGTCAGCGACACTCGCCTGGAGTTCGGTCCGGCAGACACATAAGACCTAAGACCGCGACCGGGCTACGTGCCCAAGGTTCCTACCATGCCCTTCAGAAGATCAGGTAGTGAACCTGCAAGCGCTGACCCGGGAGGAGGCAGACCCAGCCCTTTCGTTGCTGTGTCCAGTACGTGCTTTGCATATCTATTTGGACCGCACGCAGCGCTCTAGACGTTCTGAGAAGCTCTTTGTCTGCTTCGGGTGACAGCAGAAAGGTAACGCTGTCACCAAACAGAGGCTCAATGCAATTTCATTGGCTTATCACACCCAGGCCGTGACCCCCCCTTGCGGGTTCGAGTGCACTCAACCAGAAGTGTTGCGTCCTCGTGGGCACTGTCCAGGGGCACCTCCCTAGCAGACATCTGTAGAGCACCAGGGTGGGCAACACCTAATACCTTCGCGAGATTTTACAATCTCCGGGTTGAGTCGGTAGAACTCGGTAACACGCTGACGAACTGGCCGGGTGAATCGATTGCGCCTAGTGCCCTTTCCCACAGCTGAGGTAAAATAGTGCACCATTTTTCCCAGGAGATCCCATCTCTTGGATCCCTGGTTGATTCCTTCCTAGCCCTCATGGGTCCGGAGGAACTCGCCAACACAATCCACTACAGGTACTTAATCTACCCTGTACTTGAATAGGTGCTCCACAGGTTTAAGGCCTTCTATGCTGACTCCCTCTGTGTGTAATCACCGCGGTACTGTCCCCTCACGAGTGGACTCCTGTGTGTCTCCCTTGGGCAGTTCTCCGACACAACGTCTCGTTCCCTCCATCGGGGAATGGAGGTTACATACGTAACCTAGACGTTCCCTTTGCATTTTTCAGTTGTATGACCTCCTTGAACCTACATGCCCCAAAATGAGCAGTTCTTAGTTTAGCTTAAACTCTTATAAACCTGAGCATTTTGGGGTAAGTTACTCAAAAAAGTAATCAACTTCAAATGTCTAATTACTTAATATACATTTTTAATCTGATTTAGTTTACTGATTACTTTATCTTTTGTACCTTTGCTCTTTATGACAAAGGAGGCGTACACTCTTCAGCTGTCACAAAAACACAAAGAGACATACTAAACCTATGCATTTTTTAAACTCTACATAAATAATACTATTTTAGGAATGTGAAACCCAAGTAATATACTTAAAATTTATTTAAGTCATTAGCTGTAATCTGATTACTAGAATAAAATTTTTATGCATTACACTATTTTCACAATATTTTTGACTTAAAATTAATTAGATTAGAGTAACTAATTAAACTGTAATCAGATTACAGCCAACACTGACCCCAACATATAAAAAGTGTGATGTGAAGAAGAGTACAGCTATGATGCCAAAATTACTCTGTGGTAAATTATTAAATTACAAAGTGTTCACTTGGGGAAGGTTTTATTAATGATAGTGTTGGAGTATGTTCGCTATTAGAATTAAGTGCATATGTCTTACAAATAAATTTTAGGATGAGTAAAGGTTAGACCAGAGCAACAATTTTGCTCTAATCAGCAATAGCTGTCACGTAAGTACACAAACAAAATTGTTTTAGACAACACAAAAAATACACTGAAGAACAGTTGAGGCTGGTCATCACTGATCAAATTAAAAATGCTAAAGGTAATGTGCTTTTCTGAGATATTAAAGTAATAATTTCATGTCAATATTCATCTATATTTTTACATATAAGAGGTCACTGTACTATAAAAATACACTTTAAGTTTCAGAACTCAAAACTTCCTCTCCAGTCCAAAAAGAGCATTTATTGTTCCTATTCTGCAAAAATTACTAGTATTGCAGTGTCATTTGAATAGCCCGGAACCACAAAATGTGTAATTGTCGCCGTGAACCGGTAGCCTGGCTGAGGAAATCTTAAAGGGGACAGCATAGCAAACATGTTTCAGACAGAGGTGCCAGAGACAGAAGAACATTTTAATTTAATACTATATTAGGACTGTATTTGTACAAAAACCTTTACTAACATAACTAAACCTCAAGGAAAACATTAAAGTAAAAAAAAAAAAAAAAACATGACATGACCCCTTAATGCCATTGTTCATATTCATTTTCGGTCTGTATCTGATAGACATTGTCCACAGCCATCTCTCTGTTGTACAGGCCCAAACTGCTGCCAGAGTTACTGTAGATGACAGAGTTCTCGGAGTTCTGGACTCTGTGGGAAAATAATTCAACCAAATCATGATAAACATTTTGCTTAAAAAACAGTGATGTCCAAACAGGTTAATAAAAACATAAGCCGAAGCAACATAAACATCCAAAGCAGTGGTCTAACCTACAAGATCACACAGGAATTCAGCGTGTTAGTTAAAAATGTATTTCCATCTAAATTCAGAACTAATGTGCCAAATTAACCTGAAAATCGCACGCATGCCTGTTAGAAATCTGTACGATTTGCTGTGATGTCATGCGAGAGCGAGGTGGCCACAGTTGCTTTTTCCAAGGGAACTGCAAGCATGATGTGATTTTGCCTTTGATTTTGTTGCCGCTTTCCACTACGACAAGTGAGAACCCTCTGACCTGACAGCTTTTATTTCACTCTTCCTCTGTCTGCACCCACCTACTCTTATCTACATGCTTGGGAGCCCCAAACACCTACAATCTTTGATAAAAGGCCAATGAGAATTGGCGAATGGAATTTGCATGCCACTTCCCCAGACATAAGTATATAAAAGGAGCTGTAATACGGCCACTCATTCAGGTTTTGTGCTGAGGAGCCGAGACAAGGTCCAAGTCATTTCAGCCGATAGTACAGCGTTGTGGCAAGAGGGACACAAAGTCTCATTCCCTCCATCAGGGAACAGAGGTTACAACAGTAACCGAGACATTCCCCTTCTGTCACTCACTCGATTTGTGTCGATGTAGTGACACTAGGGGTCCCTATGGAAAAATGCCAAAACAGCTGAACCGTGTTACGTGAACTGCCGATGCAGGTGCCAGCCACTGCCCTTTTTCTCTTTGTTTTCTCTCCACAGAGTATTAGATTCGGCTGGGGCCATCTAACGGCATTATACACATCAGGGAAGGTGTTCTTTTCCTTTACTATTCTTTCAGGGGAAAAAGACCCAGAGAAGACCACATCCTGTCCGAAGGAGAGGTAATATGTGGCAATACGACACGTGGGCTTATCCACTGCACATGGAAGAGGTGCGCTGGTAGGTCCTGCCTCGAAGGGGAGGAGCTCTACAAACACAGCGACCGGGGAGGGAAAGCTCTGCCCAATGGAGATGCAGGTCTGCTGACAGGGAGACCGTACCACGGAAAATACATCACAGATGTTACTGCAGTAGTCGGCACCTGTGGAGCACCTATCCCTGTACAGGGCATATTAGTATCTGTAGTGGGTCTGGCTGCGAACTCCTCTGCCGAAGCTCCCTGGGGGCCCCAGTGCTCAGTATGGTGGTGGTGGAGATGCTGTTCCCGATCTGGACTGACTGAGGTCTCCTAGTCAGCAGGTTCAGCTTTCCAATCAGGTGCTGAGGAATGATTGTGTTGAATGCTGAGCTGAGGTCTATGAACAGCATTCGAACGTATGAGTCCTTTTTATCTAGGTGGGTGAGGGCCAGATGGTGGGTGGTGGTGATGGCATCGTCCGTTGAACGGTTGGGACGATACGCAAACTGCAGTGGGTCTAGTGAGGGGGACAGCTGGGTCTTAAAGTGCCTCATGACGAGCCTCTCGAAGCACTTCATGATGATGGGTGTAAGTGGGCGGTATGATGACGGTAGTCGTTGAGGCAGGACACTGAAGACTTCTTTGGCATGGGGACGATGGTGGTGGCCTTGAAGCACGTTGGAATGACAGCTCTACTCAGGGAGATGTCGAAGCACTTTATGATGATGGGTGTGAGTGCGACGGGATGGTAGTCGTTGAGGCAGGACACTGAAGACTTCTTTGGCATGGGGACAATGGTGGTGGCCTTGAAGCACATTGGAATGACAGCTCTGCTCAGGGAGATGTTGAAGATGTCGGTAAGAACATGCAGAGCGGAGGAGGCCTGTCCAACTGCCATCAAGGGTAGTGAGAAGACGGGTTCTGGGAAGACGGGTTCGGCTGTGAGTGGCGCCCCGAACACAGGAACCAATCATCTAGCCGTGAGGGCTCAGGGGAGGGTTCCAGTCCAACCCGACACCCATGGCAGCCCAGGCAAGCATGACAGTCAGCTGGCTGGAGCAGCTCTCCCGCGGAAGAAGGAAAGCCGTGACCGCAATGTTGCCATTTTCATGTTCTTGCAATGAGAACATGAACCATTCATGAACGTTGCCTCAGTGTGAACGCTACTTAGACACGTGAAGCAGCACCCGTGGCTGTCGGAGGTGGAGAGATGACAGCATCCTGGAACTACACAAAGACGGAAAGGGTCTGTAAAAAGACGCATCTTTAAAAAGACATTCACGTCAATGTGTTTTGCACTAATAGAGAAAATGTACACTTTTGTCGGGAATATACACCCTCTTAGCGCTGTCGAAGTGCCCAGGGGCATAATCTGCACTGATCGTGCAGAAGGAGAGAAAGCCGCTGGAATGCGCCATAAATCCAACAGCATACACTTCTTCGTTTAGAGGTGAATGGACCGGCAGTGGGATTCAGCTCACAGACACACAACTGCTCGGCTCCAAATAAGACATCTGAATGAGTGGCCGCATTCCAGCACCTTTTAAATCGTATATCTGGGGAAGTGGCTTGCAAATTCCACTTGCCAATTCTCATTGGCCTTTTCTCAAAGATTGGAGGTGTTTGGAGCTCCCAAGTGTGAGCCCTAGTGTCACTACATCGACACAACATCGAGTGAGTGACAGAAGGGGAACTGACAAACATTATACATGGAAGTATAACCTAGCCAAAATGTTGAAATGTATTAACTATTTCGGAATTGAATTATAGAAATAATAATGGCTTTAGTAAGACAGGTTTTTGAGATAGTTCTCAACTTCATAGAGATTAATGGAAGTGACACAAGAAATGCATGTAACATGAATGCACACAATGCGGGCTCTTACATAATGAAAGATATCAATACTGAATTATAGATCTGTGTAAATATGAATCAAGCATCTGGTTACAGTTCTAGGCACTGTGCACTTGTAGCCTTCCCCTGAATTAATTCAATATCTTTACTAAAAGAAAAGTGTGCTTGACTACACAGCACATCTGGATATATGTCAAGCTATATCGCTCTCCTTCATCATTAGTGTTTGATGAATTACTGCTGATATGATGGATTGAAAATGTTCACAAACATCTCTTTTAAATTAAATTCTGTTTTAATACTTTTATTTGTGGTGAAAGCACGATCTAAATTGCAGCAGACAATTTTTCTGAATGAAGCGCAATCTAAATTAGACTAATATACCTCAAGGAGGCCTGTTTACGCCTTTTTTTTAATGTACTTTCCTCATGATTTCTTCTCGAAATATTTTGTCTTCATTTTCAAAATATTAGAATTTTTTACGTGGCACTAAAACGCTGTCATAGCCTACTAACGAGCCTAATGTTTGCTCAGGTTTTGCGCAGCGCGTCATGCAAATGTGCACATGCGCACGACTCTAGTTTAATCTTCAGCCACAAGGTTCAGAAATTAGGAAAGCATTGAGTAATCTTTGCAAAAAAAAAATATATATATATTAATAGACTATATGCTGTAGCATTTTTTTTCCATGAGATCAGCCTAGCCTAACAGAATTATCATACTTGAATCCAGCTTTTCACATAATTGTTCTTGCAACAAAATAATTATTTTTGCTTATAATTTATTATTAGATATTTTTGAAGCTGATGGTTTTGTTTTAAATATGAGCATGACAGTCACTGTAAACACATACACGATTTATTTATTTTTTTCTTTTCTTTTTCCATTTACATCTGTTAAATTTTGGACATGTTTTTGACCCAAACTTCAACAAAACGAGCACTTACATTTCTACAAATGCTCTGCTTTTCCTCTTTTGCTTCCCTGAAAATAGAAAGAAAGAATACAACGTTCCTTTAAAAAAAATTAAACATGGCAAGTCTGTATTGCAGAGAAATTTCAAAATGTGAATTTCTTGAATGTGCTGTGCACTCACATATCAAAAGGGCAGCAATGACTATGAAAGTCAACAGTAACAGAAGAACAGGCACAATAACTGCAGATACATTTACCTTTAAAAACAAATCAGTATTGAGATATTAAGTGATCAATTATTGTGTTTCAAACTGTAAAACATCTTAGGCCTTCTGTTTTTATGAAATACTCACACTCTCTCCTTTTTTAACGGAGGATGAACCATTGAAATCACCTGTTTCTATTTTATAATCAAAACAACAACATTAGTTAACATGAACTAACAATGAACAATACTTTTACAGCGTTTACTAATCTTGGACAATGTAAGTTTAAACATAATACATTTTTAAAATAAAAGTTGTATTAGATAACATTAGTTAATGCACTAACATGAACTTCAATTAACAATTGTATTTTTATTGACTAACATAAACTAAGATTAATAAATGCTGTAAAAATATTGTTCATTGTTTGTGCATGAAAATTGTTAACGAATGGAACCTTATTGTAAAGTGTTAACATTTCACACACAGAAAATTAAAATCTAGGACTTACACAAAACTTGCAGTTAATCTTATACTAGTAAAAGTTACTGTGGCAGGGTGGAGGGCGGGGCCGGGTCGTGATTATACACACCAGGTCCCTTATCAGGCTAATTAAGCCTCTGAGAGGGATAAAAGCCGATTGCGGAGGGTGCGACAATAGAGAGATCGTTTACGGACAAGTCTGTCATATGTGTGTGTGTGTGTGTGTGTGTGTGTGTGTGTGTGTGTGTGTGTGTGTGTGTGTGTGTGTGTGTGTGTGTGTGTGTGTGTGTGTGTGTGTGTGTGTGTGTGTGTGTGTGTGTGTGTGTGCGCGTGCGTGCGTGCGTGTATTTATCACTTTGTGGGGACCAAATGTCCCCATAAGGATAGTAAAACCCGAAATTTTTGACCTTGTGGGGACATTTTGTTGGTCCCCATGAGGAAAACAGCTTATAAATCATACTAAATTATGTTTTTTGAAAATGTTAAAATGCTGAAGGTTTTCTGTGAGGGTTAGGTTTAGGGGTAGGGTTAGGTTTAGGGGATAGAATATAAAGTTTGTACAGTATAAAAACCATTATGTCTATGGAAAGTCCCCATAAAACATGGAAACACAACGTGTGTGTGTGTGTGTGTGTGTGTGTGTGTGTGTGTGTGTGTGTGTGTGTGTGTTTATCACTTTGTGGGGACCAAATGTCCCCATAAGGATAGTAAAACCCGAAATTTTTGACCTTGTGGGGACATTTTGTTGGTCCCCATGAGGAAAACAGCTTATAAATCATACTAAATTATGTTTTTTGAAAATGTAAAAATGCAGAATGTTTTCTGTGAGGGTTAGGTTTAGGGATAGGGTTAGGTTTAGGGGATAGAATATAAAGTTTGTACAGTATAAAAACCATTATGTCTATGGAAAGTCCCCATAAAACATGGAAACACAACATGTGTGTGTGTGTGTGTGTGTGTGTGTGTGTGTGTGTCTTTTGTTTAAGTTAATCATTAAAATATTGTTTATATCGCCAGACCGCCGCCTCCTTTCCATTGGACTGCTTTACACTGGTGCCCTGTCACAAGTTACTTTTCAAATAATACATTTGCTCTGTTATACCATGTGTTGGCAATAGTCCGGTATATCTATCTCTGGAGCACTTGATGAACTGACAAATGATGAATTCTCTTGTGTTGTGTCAGTTCATGATTGGAAAAGAAGACACAATAAGTCACATAATGTTATTTTACACTGGCTGCATTCCAATTTAAATGTCTTTAAAAAAGCATAAATCTTTGATGACTAAATATTTATACAATTTCCAAGTGCATTCTGAGTTGATCATTATGAATAATGATAAATTAATCATTGACATTTGTTTTCCTTCAGTCATTATAGATTCACTGTGGGGGTTAAAACAATAATAACCCCTATACTTAGTGGTCTGTGATTCAGAGGTTATATGGCTGGGAATAGTAGTTACTGCCACAGGCTATTGCGTGGTTGGGTGCTTTAAAGCAGGATGTACAATGTTCCTTTTAAAATGCTGACATTTTACACTAGTAGGAGCCATCAGAAAATGATTTATCTTCAACAGTAATCTAATCTGTAATGACTGCTTGATATTGTTTAAGGGACTTGTTTCTGTACTCACTTTCACCAAAAATAGTTATGTTTAAGCCTTGATTAGTTGATGCTACAGATGTATTTATAGTGTGGTATATTTTCATCATTCAGTCTTCATAACAGATTCATAAAGACAGTACAAAGTCATATTCCAATATATTCACATATACAGTAAGTACCCTCAGTCATGGCAGTGGCGAATACTCCTGAGGTTTCACTCTCATAGAAACTGCTGGTTATGGATGTAGTTTCCCATGTTGCTGGAGTTGGTGCTTTGAGAAAGCATATGCATTTTAATGTAAAACTGAATGTATTCATTTTAATGAAATAACAATTGTTTTATTAATTTATGCATTATATATTTTTCTTCATTTAATTAGGAAAAGTAGTGCTAAAAATGAAATAACAGAATCTGTTTTGAACGAATGATAAAGATTTTCATTTTGCTTAAGATACTTACCGTCACTAACAATCAAGTGAACGTAATGCATCTCATCATTAAACAATCCAGGCACATGTATGCGGCAACCATATTTGCCTGAGTCTTGTTTTGTGATGTTAAGGATTGTTAAAGACACATCTCCATGCCGTATTTCTCCAGTAATCTGGTATCTTTGTGACTGTCTGTTCACCGTTGTATCACCATCACTTCCAATAATTTCATCACCACATCCCATATTGGGAATGTCTCCTCTTATCCAGCATATGTGACATTTACCATGATATTGAATGTCATATTTGCATGGCAATGTGGTGTTCTCACCCTCAAAATTCTGTACAATGATGTTACTGCATTTACAAACTGAGACAGAGAGAGAAACAGTGATTTTTTTTTTATGTAAACAATAAGATATTTTAGGATCATAAAATTAACCTTAAAAGACTTAATGTGTATAAAGTTAACAAACAAATATGCATGTCATATTATATTTTAGTGCAGTGTATTATCAAAGTCATTATAGATAATGTGACCTGTTAACTTCAATGACAAAGTGTTACTGTATCAATTAAACAAAAAAACTTAATTAAAACTTTACTATACAGTGTTCCCACACTTTTTAACCAAACAATTTCCATGGCTTTTCCATTACCTCTCCAGTTATAATGTGAAACTAGATAAGGAATTTTAAAAATAGTTTAGATTCAATCCTAATATTTCATTATTTATTGTGACTGATTTGTGAACAGGTTCGACCAATTAATTGAAAATGACCCAAAATAACAATTTGCTCTCAAATCAGATATATAGCTTGTAAGCTTTATGGTACACAAGTTCCACACAAGTTTAGTTTAGAACATAACTAAACATTTATTTTCTCTACACACTTTTCCATTATGTTTAAGAATGTATTAATTTCCATAACTTTTCAAAGCCTGGAAAACACCATTTAAAATTCTCTGGATATTATTTCTGGATATTACTTTGGTTACACTTAATATATTTTTAAATAATGACATTAATATCTTAATATTTGACCACAATTCAATATAAAAATCAGAGTGACTTACTGGTCAGATAAACGAGAAGCCAGGATGGAAAGAGCCACCTGTGAAGATCTTTCATGATGGAAAAGTTTTCACTCTGTGCAAATACTGAAACAAAGACAACCTCTTTCTTTCTCCTCTTACATCAACCCTTTACACAGAAGCTGATATTCACATGATCTCAGCTTTTCTTGCATGTGCAATTAGACGTCTTTTTTACAGTTTCATTTCCAGTTGTAGCCTCTGTGGCCAACTTCAAGTAACCCAGAGATTTTTTTGTTGAAAATGAAACTAAATGTTACATTTTTACATCTACTTCCACTTTAAAGAAACAAAAAAAAAAAAAAACAACGCAATGATTCTATAAAAAAAAGCACATATGAGCCTCTTAGGTTTTTATTATTTATGTATACATTTATTTACTTAGATCAAACTATTAATGCAACCGCATTAACCACTAGAGGCCACTGTTGAATCATGCTGTAGTGTGATACGCCTTTTCTCAAATAGACCTCCATTCCAGACATACAAACATTGTTCCACTTTCTACATATTTCACTGAGGAAATTTTAAACAACCTCACTGTATGCAAGTTATTTAATATTTCACATTTCACTCAAGAGTAAGTTTATACAGTAGTCTCCTGATCAGTTATTTTATAAATATTTGCTACATCACATGGCAATGTTTAAAATCCACTGCAGCTGGTGGTGTGTTCTCTGGAGTGCTGCAGTCCTTAGGGCAGAGCATTCAGATGAATGTGTTAATGCACAGTAAGCAAAACAGACCATGAGTCACCTGTTTCACTTCCACTCTGCCAGGAAGACAGAATCTGAGAGACAAATTTAACGGCGTATACAGCACGAGGATCCACAGAACTTTCCACATAGTCATTTAGAACAAGAAGTTGTTTTTTGTTCATGCATGAAGTAAAATGTCCAATACAATTTTTCAATGTATACAGAGGATTTATGTGAATCTTACGAAAACCTGTCAAGAGTAAGTCCAGGTTATATTTCACCGCAAATTCAACAATAAAAAAAAATAAAAATAATAGGCCTAATATATTATTATTAGGCTGAAGGCTGTTTAAGGATCAATTAAGATATTTTGTGAACCCCTTTTTAAATCTCATTACTATAATGTAAAAAAAAAAGAGGTTTATTTATACATCACATCAGTGTTTGCAATACGTGCCATGATGTTAGATACTGTAATGACATTACAGTAATGAGATTATGGTAATGAGAAAAAGTGTTTGGTATCATTGTAAAGAAACCTCAGGCTAAGAAACGTCTGGGTTACGAATGTAACCTCCGTTCCCCGATGGAGGGAACGAGACGTTGTGTCGGAGAAGCGCAGAATATACCTCTGATCTATGAAAAAAAGCCAATGAGAAGTTGGCAGCTAGTATTTTCATACCCCGCCCCCGGTACAAAGGCGAGGCAAATACTAGAGTTCATTCAGGATTTTTCTGAGGAGCCGGAAATGGTCCGGCCACTACAGCGGCTTCGGCTCAGCGACGTGGCCGGGAAGGACACAGCGTCTCGTTCCCTCCATCGGGGAACGGAGGTTACATTCGTAACCCAGACGGTCCCCTTCTGTCGCTCTCTCCACGTTGTGTCGGAGAAGCGACACTAGGGGTCCAATTTAAATTACGCCATGCACTGAGCCATGTACGTGGTCTGACACAGGAGCGGGCAGGTGTTTTTTACGTGCCAGACGACCAGCTGTATCAGACTACACATACCCTTCCGCAATGCCCCACAAAAGTCGTCGAATTCTTTTGGTTACCCTGACAGGGGAACAAGGCCAACCTGGGAATGGGCCAAGCCTGGCTGGGCCTCTTTTCTCTCTATGTTTCTCGCATAGAGCAATAGAGAGCCGGGGCCCTTACATGCACTGAGGGAAGGGGGTCTTACACAATTTCCTATTCTTTCAGGGGGAAAAGACACTGTGGAGACCACCCCTACCCAGCTGGGGAGGTATGGTGGTGAATACATCACATGTGTTTTTAGGCGACACGTGGAAGTGGCGCGGTGGTAGATCCAGCCTCAGCGAGGGGGAGTTGCTACAACACGGCAACCGGAGGACAGCCGGAACTGCCTAAGGAAAACGCGGGTCCGCACGTAAGGGGACCATATCGCGGAAAATACACACAGGAGGAGTCCGCGTAGGAGTCCTCGCCCTGTGGAGCACCTATTCCAGTACAGGGTAGATTTGAGTATCTGCAGTGGATTGGGTCGGCAAGTTCCTCCGCCGAACTGCGGACCCATGAGGGCTAGGGAGGAATCGACCAGGGATTCAAGTTGAGTGGAATCTCCTGGGAAAAAAGACGCACAGTTTTACCTCAAGCGAGGGAAAGGGAGCTATATGCAAGCGATTCACCTGGCCAGCCCATCAGCGTGTTTCCGAGTTCTACTGGCTCGGACCTGAGAAAACAAGGGATGAAAATGACTCAACCCTGAGATTGTAGTATCTCGTAAAGGTGTTGGGTGTCGCCCAACCCGCTGCTCTACAAATATCTGCCAGGGAGGTACCCCTGGCCAGTGCCCACGAGGCAGCAACAGTCCTTGTCGAGTGAGCTCAGCCCGCATGGGGGTGGCACGGCCTGAGTGTGATAAGCCAATGAAAATGGCATCTACTACCCAGTGGGAAAGCCTCTGTTTGGAGACAGCGTTTCCTTTCCGCTGTCCCCCAAAGCATACAAAGAGCTGCTCAGAGTGTCTAAAGCTCTGCGTGCGGTCCAGGTAGGTACGCAAAGCACGTACCGGACACAGCAACGACGGGGCTGCGTCTGCCTCCTCCCGGGGCAGCGCTTGAAGGTGGTGGTAGTCTAAAGGGCGTGGTAGGAACCTTGGGCACGTAGCTCGGTCGCGGTCTTAGGATCACATGAGTGTCTGCCGGACCGAACTCCAGGCAAGTGTCGCTGACAGAGAACGCTTGCAGGTCCCCGACCCTCTTGATGGAGGTGAGCGCGATCAGCAGGGCAGTCTTAAGAGAGAAGGCCCTGAGTCCAACTGATTCTAGCGGCTCGAAGGGAGGTCTCTGGAGGCCCGTGAGGACTACCAAGAGGTCCCAGGAGGGGAACAGGTTTGGCCGGGAGGGATTTAACCTCCGGGCGCCTCTTAGGAACCTGATGATTAAGTTGTGCTTACCAAGGGACTTGCCGTCTACTGCGTCGTAGTGGGCCACAATAGCAGCAACATACACCTTCAAGGTGGATGGGGACAGCCTCCCCTCCAACCTCTCCTGCAGGAATAAGAGCACTGACCTAACTGCGCACTTCTGCGGGTCTTCAGCCCGGGAAGAACACCAATTTGCGAACAAGCGCCACTTCAGGGCGTAGAGCTGCCTGGTGGAAGGGGCTCTGGCTTGGTTGATCATGTCTACGACAGTAGGTGTAGGCCAGCCAGATCTTCCGCGTCCTGTCCAGGAACCAGACGTGGAGTTTCCAGAGGTCTGGATGTGGATGCCAGAGCTTGTCCTGCCCCTTAGAAAGAAGGTCCTTCCTCAGGGGAATTCGCCAGGGAAGGGCTGTTGTGAGGAGTACGAGGTCCAAGAACCAGGCCTGGATGGGCCAGCATGGAGCCACTAGTGTGACTTGCTCCTCGTCCTCCCTGAACTTGCACAGCACCTGTGCAAGAAGGCTCACTGGGGGAAATGCGTAGTTGCGCAGCCCTGTGGGCCAGCTGTGTGCCAGCGTGTCTGACCCGAGGGGAGCCTCTGTTCAGCCATACCAGAGCAGGCAGTGGGAGGTCTCTCGGGAGGCAAGCAGGTCTACCTGGGCCTTGCCGAATCGTTCCCAAATCAGCTGG
Organism: Xyrauchen texanus; assembly: GCF_025860055.1. NCBI lineage: Eukaryota > Metazoa > Chordata > Actinopteri > Cypriniformes > Catostomidae > Xyrauchen > Xyrauchen texanus. The sequence continues at coordinate 24,095,739 of NC_068309.1, read as the reverse complement.
ACCGACTGGGGGTGAAGCCTCCACTCTCCACGTTGTCGTGACAGTGCGTCTGCTACCACATTGAGTTTGCCGGGGATGTGAGTAGCACGCAGCGACCTGAGTCGCTGCTGGCTCCAAAGGAGGAGACGACAGGCGAGTCGTGACATGTGGCGGGAGCATACGCCGCCTTGGCGATTTATGTACGCTACCGCAGTGGTGCTGTCTGACCTGATTAGGACATGTTTGTCTTGAATTAACGGGAGAAACTGTCACAGGGCAAAGAAAACAGTCAACAACTCTAGGCAATTGATATGCCAGCGCAGCGGGGCCCCTCTCCAAAGGCCCGCAGCTGCGTGCCCATTGCAAACGGCGCCCCAACCCAATTTGGAGGCGTCGGTAGTGACCAGGACGCGTCAGGACACCTGCTGCAGGGGCACTCCTGCCCGTAGAAAGCAGAGGTCTGTCCAGGGTTTGAGTGTTTGTGCCAGTGCTGAAGCGGTCTCATATGCATCAACCCCAGCACCGTGACTGCGGCGGAGGATGCTATATGCCCCAGGAGCCTCTGGAAGAGTTTTAGAGGGACCGTTGTCCCTGGCTTGAACTTTGCGAGGCATTTCAGCACTGACTGTGCATGCTCCTTGGTGAGACGTGGAGACATTGAGACTGAGTCTAACTCCATGCCGAGAAAGGAGATGCTCTGAACTGAAGTGAGCTTGCTCTTTTCTCGGTTGACCTGAAGCCCCAAGTGGCTGATGTGTTTGAGCACCTGGTTTCTGTGAGCGCATAGTAACTCTCGGGAGTGGGCCAGTATGAGCCAGTCATCGAGGTAGCAAGAGCTGACTCTACGACTTTCGTGAAGAGGCGAGAGGACAGAGACATGCCGAAGGGGAGGACTTTGTACTGAAACGCCTGGCCGTCGAGTGCGAACCATAGGAAGGGTCGGTGTCGCGGCAGAATTGAGACGTGGAAGGATGCGTCCTTCAGGTCTACCGCTGTGAACCAATCTAGGTGCCGGACGCATGTTAAGATACACTTTTGCGTGAGCATTTTGAACGGGAGTTTGAGCAGTGCTCGGTTGAAAACTCGCAGGTCCAAGATTGGTCGTAAGCCGCCGCCTTTCTTGGGTACAACGAAGTAAGGGCTGTAGAAACCCTTCTTCATTTCGGTTGGAGGGACAGGCTCTATCGCGTCTTTGAGTTGAAGAGTAGCGATCTCCACGCACAGGGATTGTGCATGTTCGCCGTGCACTGCGGTTAAGCGAACGCCCGCGAAGGGGGGCGGGGGCCTGGCAAACTGAATTGCGTAACCGAGTCGGATGGTCCGGGCCAGCCAGCGTGACGGGTTGGGAAGTGAAAGCCACGCATCCAATCTCCGTGCTAGGGGCACCAAGGGGACGAGTATTTTCGACGTACCAGGCGGGGCTTCGCAGAGGGGCGGAGCAGGTAATGTGCCATCGGGAGGCGAGGGTGCGTCCCGAGGCGTTGGTGCTGAGAAAAGACTCGAAGCACTTACCTTGCTCTGCGCACCCAGCAGGGGGCGGGTTAGTGACTGAGGAGGAGGTCCTATGGTGGCATCCTCTGGACTCGTCAGAACCGGCCGGCCGGGGGTCAGTCGTGGGGCTGAAGGCGGACCTGTGGGTGCGTCCAGCATGCCGGGACTGTTGAGATCTGGGGACAGAGTGCCAAGAGAACGGTATTTGCGGGCCAGATGACCCATAGGCAAAGGAAATAGCTCTTTTATTGAGAATTTGGGTACCGCTGCCCTGGTTAAGGGGAGCGGCAAATGAAATGTATTCAAAACAAAATTCTCCTCCCGGCCCTCCACCGGGGGACGGAGCGGTCTTACCATCTCCGGAGCTAACGTCTTGGGCTCTGTGTCATCCATCTCAGGAGCGCCTGGTAGCCTTCCGGGTCCTCAAGGGGGTCTGTGAGACGGGGGGCATCTGCTTCCTGCGGGGCGCTCGACGTGTGGGCTGAGAGCTGGGCCCAGGTTGAGGCGGAGCAGCCTGTTGTTTCTTCACAGGGGGACGCCCTCAGTGAGCAGACGGGGTATGGCCCAAAGTGGCAGGTTTGCGGCGGGGCAGGATCTGAGAGATCGCCTCCGTCTGTTTCTTCACCGCAGAGAACTGCTGGGTAATGTCCTCGATGGTGTCGCCAAAGAGGCCGAACTGTGAGACTGGGGCGTCGAGAAAGCGAGTCTTGTCGGTCTCACGCATCTTGACCAAGTTCAGCCACAGGTGTCGTTCCTGGACCACAAGGGTGGCCATTGCCTGCCCGAGTGACTGCGCTGTGACCTTCGTGGCTCTGAGGGCGAGGTCGGTCGCTGAGCACAGTTCCTGCAGCACGTCGGGATCAGGGCTACCCACGTGCAATTCTTTGAGCGCCTTGGACTTGCAGGAGGGCCATGGCGTGCAGGGCGGAAGCGGCCTGTCCTGCGGCGCTGTAGGCCTTCGCTGTCAGCGAATGTTGTCCTACAGGCCTTGGAGGGGTGTACAGGGCGACCCCGCCAGGTGGTAGGGTTTCCGGGGCATAGGTGAAGCGCAACAGCCCTATCCACCGGGGGAATTGCAGTGTATCCGTGGACTGCTCCGCCGTTGAGGGTAGCGAGAGCGGATGAGCGAGTGGCTTTGTGACGAGAAGTGAAAGGCGCTCTCCACAGTGACGTCAGCTCATCATGCACCTCCAGGAAAAATGGGACTGGAGGGGCGTGGCCATGAGCGGCGCCCAGACCCCAGGAACCAGTCATCCAACCGCGATGGCTGTGGGGAGGACGGAGGGTTCCAGTCCAAGCCCACGCTGGCGGCAGCCCAGGAAAGCATGTCGGACATCTGAGCGTCAGCCTCAGCCTGGGGGTGCTGGCCCGAAGTCGGCAGCCCAGGGGAGTCTGCAAATACTAGCTGCCAACTTCTCATTGGCTTTTTTTCATAGATCAGAGGTATATTCGGTGCTCAAGAGAGACCCCTAGTGTCGCTTCTCCGACACAACGTGGAGATTTAAAAAAAAAACATCAAATATCTGAGGTTGTAACTAAGGTAGCTCCACAAAACTGCTTTTGTTTTGTTTTCAGTCATGTCAACTGGAACTGAATAATTTTGTGTTGATACGACAAAGCCATCAAAAGTTATAGCATTACAAAATTATTTATCATAGGGTCCAAAAAAGTCTCCAAATGTCCAAAAGCAACTCCAAACATATAAAACATAATAACTGTACACAAGAACAAATTACACAACAATAACTAAAGGTATGCTCTCCCTTCAAAGCATGCATGTATGAGTAACGAAATCTCATTCATTTCCATTGTGTGTCATTTGAGCCATTATTGGGTCTGTGTCATGTACTTAGCGCCATCTCCCGGTGGCCATATGTAATTAGAGTGAACGATCCTCTCTGCCCATATTTGGATGACTTCCACCTCAGGTTGCAGCAATCTGAATCCTAATATGAATGGTTTAGCATTGGTTTATCAAAACAGAACACTTCTGATTTGTCTGCAAATTTCAATTAGAGTGAACGATCCTCTCTGCCCATATTTGGATGACTTCCACCTCAGGTTGCAGCAATCTGAATCCTAATATGAATGGTTTAGCATTGGTTTATCAAAACAGAACACTTCTGATTTGTCTGCAAATTTCAAAGCACTTGTTCAGTTTTGGTCATAATGCCTACACTGGAAAGTAGAGCTTTTAAGATTTAAAACGATACCTTTTTTGTGTTGGTCAAGACTGTAGTTATTAATAGTTTGATAATTATTTATTTCTCATTGAGCCAGCCTGCAAAGTTTTTTCTCCCTCACCCCATCTGAGCTTAAAGGGTTTAGAGTTTCCACACAAGCTGATATGATGAAACTTAATTTGTTTAAACATTGCCATATCAATACTGCGTAGAGTATAAAATGTGCCAAAATTCAAACCTCCTTGGAAGATTTTGTCAAAAGTTGATTTAAGAGTAAAGCCAAATTTCACATGAGTGGTTAATTTTCATCTCTGTTTTAGTGCTTATTTAAAACTAAACAAACTTGGCATCATTTTAATCTCCAATCTGTTAGCAAGCATCGCCAGAAATGAATAGCCAGGTTTAAATCCCAGTTGTGCTGATGGGGCACATGCCCCTATTAGAACAAACTATATGCATTTCCATGCAGTCAACTATGTAATTAACATAATTAACCTTTATGTGTGTGTGTGTTTGTGTTGTCTTTACCCATTTGCTTGCTTAATTTTGGCCTATTCTGTTTCTTTGATCTGTGTTTACTGTAAAGTGGAAAAATGTAGCCCTATTTTATATGGCAATGTTAATAAGGGGTTTTTATTTACATAATATTTTTGTTTATCTTCTATGAATTTTAAATAGATCAGATACAACTGTTAAATGGGGATTTTAAGCTGTCATATGGTCATGATACAACATCCCCTGCCAATGGGGCACATTGCAACATTTCACTCCACTTCTTTCCAGCTAGATAATGAAAAACATATACACTGTATTCTTGAAACCAGACCACATATTTAAAAAGAAAATACTTTGTACCCCAAGTGCATTTTCAAAAACTTGTGTTAAAAAAGTGTTAGTTTGTGCCCAGCTCTCCCCTACTTTTTACTATAATTCAGTAACAAATATGATATTACAGTAATAATTATCTAATGAGAATCACCATGGAGCATATTAGTAATGGGAAAAAACCTCAAGAGTAAATTATATTTGCTTAAATGTAAAATAATGTCACAATGTAAAAAATCTTAGTCCTAAAAAAGGCAACATTTTCTTTATGCAAAATCAAATTTCCTATTTAATTCAATTCATGTGTGGTATGGCTGGAAATGTTACCTGGACATGTTCATGACAGGTTTAGTGAGATTCCCTCACTGTTGCTTCTTCCAAGCATTTAACATTTCTCCAGAGATATCATTAGATTAATCACTTGCTAATCTATTTACTGAACAGAAGTATGATAATTAATCCAGGGACGAAGACAGTATTATGACAAATGTTTCCATTGTTTCCTGAAAAGTAATGTTTGCATGAAACACCTGCTTCATATAAAAACCATATAAAGTCAATATGCATACATTGCCTACATGACCTAAAGAATATAAAAAGTCTATATAGAGTAATAGCAAATTCAACTAACATTACCACCTTTGGAAAAAATATTAGTGTGGTAGCTCAGTATGGACAAAAGCATCGGGCAGTTCAAAATCAAAGAATTTGCAGTTACTCTAGTCAAATACTGTTTGAAGCACTTCCAATATTGATTGAGTGTGGTTAATTATATTCAGGATTATATTTATACCCGCAGTTGTCTCTTCTGGTGTGATATATAGCTCAGAAATTAATGTGGTTGGGTCTGATACATAGTAAACTGTGTAAAACAAAAATGGCAAGCCAGGGTTAGTTTATGTCATGTGACTCTAATGCTTTGATGACCATCTGTGTAATATTTCTGAAGTTTTGTGTTCCTACAATTACATTTTAGCACTAGTAATTCATATTAATATGGAAGGTGGTTAATATGTCAGTTGTATGTTCAATTATTCTCAGCTGGTTTTACTTTACATTGGACGTCAATTAGTGACCCTGTGTCCACTTTAGAACCACTGCTGTAGTGCTAATTTATCTTACCTTGTGATAGGGTACCTTGCTTTTCCTAATTTGTCATTGGGTCCAGTTGTGTATCTGAGATGACTCTCTTTGGATCATCTCCAGTCCTTGTATGAAAAAAACAGTAATATATAATCACAAATGAGCACTGCAACTTTCATAAGGTTATCAATTATTGTGGTTACCCACCATTGCTGATGAATAGATAAACATTGTATCTTATGTCATCGAAAGGTCCAGGGATCTCGATACGGCACACATACAGCCCGGCATCCCTTTTTTGAGCAACCCTGATAGTGAGTGAAACATCACCTCGGTTTAATTCACTGGACAAGTTGAATCTATGTGACTCTCTGTAGTTCACATTCAAGCCATCAGTGGTGATGACAGTATTCTTACAGCTGAACCATGACTGGTGTCACCCCCAATAAATGTTTAATATGCCATGTGCGTCAATGTCATATTTACATGGAAGAGTAACTGTATCCCCAACCTGTCCGACCACCAGTTTAGATGATTCACTGCAGGCTACATCACAAAAAGTGAGGTTTCAGACATTTTTGATTTTACAGATCATTTAGCATGCACCAGTTATTAGGATTACACATTTTCTCAAATCCCCTTAAAGATTTATTGTAAATGCTCTACTACAGAATAATAAAAAATACAAAGTGGTTTTATGGCCTTGGTGCAGAAATACAACACAAGACAGATAAAAATGAATAGAGCATTATACAATATTCACAATATACACAGACCACAGATATGCAATACACTGTATAAAAGAGTTTCAAGTTGATTTTCTACTAAATGAATTCAATTCAGTGTGGTCAAAAAAAGTGCAATGAACTCTAAATAAAAAAGGCAGAAATTAAAAGAAAGTTTTAAATTTTAGCAGGATAATTTTTTTTACAGTGTATATACATTATTGTACCTTCAATATATATCTTTATATATCGTTTTTTACTAACTTGATATGATGATGCTCAATGTTAACCAATAGTAAAACAAATGCTATCTTACAGTCACTCATTAATGTGCAAATGGATCATAATCTAAAAATACAACTTCTCCTTTCCATGGTGGCTGTTCACCAAAAGGAATAACGTCAACATGCTCTTGGTCTCAGTTGACTCAGACCCAGAAAAAATTTCCATTTTGATAATTTTATTTCTTGTGTGCCTGCATTTGAGCTTGAAGGGTTAATTAAATATAATATGTAATATGAAAGTTAAGTACAATTTTAAAACTGCAAGCAAATTCTGCTCATATTTTCCTATTAAATTGTGATACATATAACATCATTGGTCATGACGTCATGCCCTTTGTTCTCTAGACATGTAAGAACCAATGATGCTTGATGTTTTTGACGTGTCAGCATATTTGATTTGTACGCTGTTTACAGGAATTGATCAAAGATACAATTTTAAAGTGAATAACGACTTATATTTCAGTCAGTTCATCATACAACATTTTGATCGTATGTCTTCAGAAGACTTGGTATATGACATATGTGTTGCATGGAGCACTTTTTATTACACATTTGGGTGTGTTTTTAAGCTTTAAAGTGAGTCAATATCAACTGCCAATCAGTGTACACACAACATTCTTTAACATATCTTATTTAGTGTTCTGCAGAAGAATGAAAAGAAAGTCATATGGGTTTGGAACAACATAGGGGTGAGTAAATAATTATGAATAATGAATAATAATGCGGTGAATATTTCCTTTAAACAAAATAAAATTGGTTTTGTTGCATTTGGTAGACAAGCCAGGCATCTATGAGCGATATACAGAATGTTCAGTTTCATTTTCTCAAAAATCAGCATTGTTCTGTAAAGCTATATTTATTCCTGAGTTCATCCTTGGGGATCAGTAAAGTTTGTCTAATTCAACCAAATTTAAATAACATGCTACATATGACCACAAACAAATTCCTCCCCAACTTCCTTCCTTTTACATGGGAGGTTTTGTTTTCACATTGACCATTACTGGCACAACAGATCTTCAGAGATCATTTCTAGAGTAGACAGAAAACATTTCCTTGAGAACTGAGGCTCAGTTTGGAGGGAATTTGATGTAACATTTTGGTGCAGTTTAGCCTTTATTCACATTCACACTTCTCCTTCACCTGACCTTTATGGGGCGGCTGTGGCTCAGGTGGTAGAGCAGGTTGTCCACTAATCGCAGGGTTGGTGGTTCGATTCCCAGCCCACATGCCGAAGTGTCCTTGGGTAAGTCACTGAACCCCAAGTTGCTCCCAATGGCAGGCTAGTGCCTTGCATGGCAGCACTGCCATCATTGGTGTGTGAATGGGTGAATGAGACACAATGTAAAGCACTTTGAATATCACTAAGGTTAAAAAGATGCTATATAAGTGCAGACCATTTAACTCTATTGCATCTGTCTGTGTCACCAAAGGGTTTCTCTTTTTCAAAACCAGACACAGACTAAAAATGTCCGTTCCACCTCAAATGCAGCAAGGAGCAGCAATGTTCTCTCTCCTTGAAGATTACTGGCATCCATCTTTAGCTTATTCCTTTTTTTCGGTAGGCTACTCATCATGCTGAACTAACTTCAGTGACATAGAGAAGAAGGTCTCTGTCTCATCTTAAGTGTGGCTGTTGTACATGGTGCCAGATGTACTCATGCTGTCAAATATTATCTTAATTATTTAACAGGACAAAAAGTTATGGACCATGTCACATTTCCAGGTTTGGAAAGCAGGAGTAAACAATAGCAGGATAAATGGCACAACTGGAGTATAGAGGTACATTAAAATTCATAGCCAATGTTTTTGCTGTTATCTTTTGCTTCAACAGCAAAAAATAAATAAATAAATTACAAGTATTATAGTTTAATATACAGATTCAACTAAAAGTAAGCCATTTGCAGGTTGATTTCACCCAAATATGTAAAGTTTGAGCAATTCAGCCCTACACAGCAACATTGGCTCAAGCATTAGTGTGAGTTGGGGACTGGACTTTCTGGTCTTAGTAAGCTGGAGAATAAAAGGTGTTATATACCGCTCTTAGGTTCCCAGCACCCATACGGGAACAGGCGTTATGACTTGTATTGGAGCCATCTTAACGCTATAGATCCATCAAGGAAGGCGTCCTTTTCCATTCCTATTCTTCGTAGGGGTGTAGGGAGGGTCGACGCCGAGGCAGAATGGAGACGTGAAGTATGTGTTCCTCAGGTCTACCGCTGCGAACCAATCTAATGCAAATGCAGGTTATAATTTGTTCTGCGTGAGCATTCTGAACGGGAGTTTGTGTAAAGTTCGGTTGAGAACTCACAGGTCCAAGATTGGCCGCAACCCACCATGGGTACGATGAAGTAAAGGCTGTAGAGACCCTTCTCCATCTCGGCTGGAGGGACAGGCTCTATTGCATCTCTGAGTAGCAGGTTCGTAACCTCTGTACGTAAGAGGAATTCGCTCCACTGCATTACGAGGCAGGAGCCCGGTGAATTGAATCACGTGGCCAAGTCGGATGGTCCTGGCCAGCCAACGTGACGGGTTGGATAGCGATGGCCAAGCTCCATGCGAGGGGGCACAAATGAGACGAACGTTTTTGACGTACCGGGTTGGGCTTCGCAGCGTTGGGGGGAGCAGGAAATAATGCGTTGGGAGGCAGAAGCGCATCCAGAAGAGGTCTCTCAGAAGTCGACACAACGTAGAGTGAGTGACAGAAGGGGAACCTCTTTTGCTACACTGAAAAAATGTCAACCTGAAAATGTGCTTCATGTGGTAATATCTAAACTAACTAAAAAATATTATTTAACATCACTGAATCAAACTGACTACATTAGTTACTATTTACAATGTGTCCTGTTTCTGGTTTAATTGCATGGTTCCAATTCTAAAACATAAATTGTGACCTTTCAGACTGTTATGCAGAAACACCATTACTTTGATACATTGCACAGAGGCTCAGAAAACCTAAGATATGATAATTCACAATCAAATTATTCACTCAAAACACTATAGTTTTGTTGGCAATCACATTCTGTTGGTAGGCATCAGGTTTTACAGGTGTCTCTTTAGAGGCATTACAGTAATGGCACTGTTTACTCTTTTTAATTTACTTGGGAGACAATTCCCCTGAATCATATTGCCAGATTGGCCATTTTCCTGTCTAGAGGTTAAAACAATCTTAAGATCAACAGTATATTTAACATTGAAGTATCACGTTGATGGGGGTCTTACACGTTGTTGGGGTCTCTGGGACCACAAACATAAAGATAGTATACTCAACAGAATGTGATGTTTTAATTTTTTATATAACACTTAGCAGCTCTTTAACTCTGATTGCTGGACAGCAAAATCTTCAACATGATCACACAGGAAATTAACATGTTGCTTCAAAAATTTATTTACCCTGAAATCGACCGCATTCTGCTGAATTACTAACAAGTGTCATCCCATCTCAGTGGTGTTTGTCTTTGAGAAACACCAACAAAACTACATCTTGTAAGAAACCTTATTACGTTTTCCCATTGAAACCTGTTTGAGTCAAAAGATTAGAGTCTCTTGTTCATCCGATATGCTGTTTTTAACATTTGAGCGATTTATTGCAAAACGGCATGACATTAAACACAATGACCACTATAGCGCTAGTTTTTCCTTAGAAATCCTATATTTACTGTGCGTTATCACATTCAGAATCAATGGGTTCATCCAAAAGCTGAAAAATGTGTCTTTCAGAGGCTTTATATGGAGTTTGGATGAAAATAAGGTGCATTTGTAACTGTTCTGAGACCAGTGCAGACAGACAGCACACTGGAGGTTAAGTCCTTCACTAAATAGGGAGCAAGGGAGCATCCTATAGCTTTCCTATTCAGCTAAGTGTATTCAATCCAAACTTCCTATCAAAAGTAAGTATCAGGCTACAGATGATGTTTGAACCACTCAACATGATTGGCAGACATGAGACAATGTTAATCAGTACACAAATTCAGAATTTATAATGTATAATTTTATATTAATATTGTTGGCAGTGATTGGATTATGATTGGGCCGGTTAGGTCTGCATGCTGATTGACAAACTTTCATCATATATCGCATAACAATTGCCAACAGTCAGTATATCCGGTATTTAAAGGATCAGAATTGCGCTCTGTATTATAGCGGACGCAGTCTGCATTTTATCATCTCACACCCAAACAAATGAGAGAGTAGCATGTGAGAGACGAAACTAATGTTGCTGATGTTGCACCGCTTCACTTGACAGCGTGGGAAGGATCAAGGAAGATCCGTCGAGAACCGAAAAGCTAATAAAAGCTGAATGGATGAATGTGCTTCAGGTACAAGATCATCACAAGTTTAATACTCACTGCAGTCTCACATCTCATTCATTTAATCTCTGAAATCCTCTTCACTTCACAAAATAACAGAATACTTAAAGTAAATGAATATAGATGCAACAGTACGACACGGTACGAAAATAATGGGACTTTACAGCTCTCAAAATACATTCCAAGTAAATGATAAAGAACAAATGTGTTATTTTTAGACCTTTATTTCACTCTTATTGTTGTAAAACGTTTTTGAATGGCATGTAAAAATGTAAAAACAATCACTCAACCTTCATTGTTTCACTGGATCAGTTGCTATTTTAATGATCTAAACTACAAAGTACTGACCATTTAAAGTGTGAGCCTGTACATCTTGAAATAGTTAAAACAGTTACAGTTCTACAGTGTTATTATGTGCCTAGATAGTCTTTCAAATAAACTTAGTTTACACAAAAATGAAATTTCTCACAACATTTACTCACCCTCATGACAAATTATGCATTTTAGAAGAATTGCTCAGTTCTGTCGGTCCTTTCAATGCAAGTGAATGTGATCCAGTAGTTTAATCTATGTCTTCAGAACAGATATGATAGGTGTGTGTGAGAAGCAGATCAATATTTAAGTCCTTATTTACTATAAATTCTCCTCCCTGCCCAGTTGGGGGCGATATGCATATGTAAATCACCAACAACAGAAGAACTCTAAAGAGAGAAGGGCACTGAAAATGAAAGTAGAGATTTATAGTAAAAATGACAAATTTTTTATCTGTTTCTCACCGCTTCTGATTTACTTTTATTGAATGGACCAACAGAGCTGAGATATTCTTCTAAACATCTTCATTCGTGTTCTGCAGAAGAAAGTCATACACATCTGGGATGGCATGAGGGTGAGGAAATGATAAAATATCCCTTTAACATTCACTTATTTTGACAACACATACAATGAAGTCTAATGACAAGGTGAAAATCTAAGTGAATGAAGTATGTGGTATAATGACATGGAGAGCTTAATGTAATTGCATATCTTGTATATTTTTGCTGTGATCTTGTTTTATTGTTATCATCTTCACTTCCAACCCCCCTTTTGTGTGTGGGTTGACTTGGACATGAATCCCACTCTGGCCCTGCTTCCAGCTTCGGCCACTGGGGGCAGTGATTTGTAATTTGGTAAGAACACACTAATTTAAGCAGCAAAGCTTTTAACCTAATACGCCAAATACACAGTGCGATCAGACTGAACGCACAAGGGCTGTTATCATGATCATTTAAATGATTCATTATATTTTTGCACAATGCCCAGGTTGTGGATGTTTCCAAAGAGCTCTCTCTCCATTTCCTGATTTTGCCTGCTGCTCTGGACAGTGCTCCACAAACCATGAACAGTCCTCAGTGGGACAATTCTCATATTTAGATAATATAACAAGATGAACAGATCATAATTAGAGTGTAAACTAATTATTGTAGGCTGTTAGGAAGTATTTTATTTGTTGCATAGTTTAAACCTTTTAATGAAGAGAAGAGTTCAAAACAGGCTTTCTGGGCAGCAAGTTGCAATTGTTTAATGTAATAATGATTGCAAGTAAACTGGTTTATTTCTAATCTTGTAGACATTTAATTATTCATGCACCCCAAAAATGCTTTCCTCTAAAAAAACAACCTAGTCAATATGTCTGTAGAAATGTTGAACACAGAAAGACTCTGGTGTGTGTGATTCAATTTCAACACACTTCTTGTCTGAGTTCACTTCAGGTTTACCATCATCCACAATGACATGAACCTGTTGGTAATTGCACTCTTCCAGAGGAAACTACCTAAGACATGACAGGAGTTTTATTTAAGGATATAAATGCAAGTAAACGCAATCTAAAAGCTAATGAGTGTCATGTGTTTGTACATGTGCTGGTTGAGGTTACCGCGCTCTCTCTCTCTCTCTCGCTCACACACACTCTCTCTATTTTGTAAGACATATGCAAATAAGATTATACTCATTTAGTCTGCATTGTTTATCATTCCAATCTTAATAATAGTGAGAGACACCATTTGCTCATTTGTGGATAAGCCGCACCTGCTCATACTCACAGTTTCTGAATTAAAGGCTTTCGCTATTGTCCTGCCACTCATTCAATGGCCACATCCCACACTGTTGAGCACCATCAGCAATAAATCTAAATGACAAAGTGGGTTTTCAGCTGAATATAAATAATAGTATCTTGCTCATTGTGAGTCTTCTCACAAAAGATGAATGGATTTACAGTTTTACATCTTTAAATCTTTATTTCTCTTGCTTCTATTATATTATTAATTAACTTTCCATTAATTAATATCTCATGCTGAAGCCCCTCCAATGTGCACAGCAAGCCAAACCTGTTTAGTTGAAACACTCTTAGCGAGGATGTATCCACATATACAAGATTAGGTGAAGGGTGCAAATATAATCTCTCAAAGGATATTTCCATATGTGAAGTCATTATTAAGTCATTAATAAAAGATCAAGTTACTATATAGTGCCAGTTTTAATCACTTAGAACACGGTCTCAATGGTCTTATCAGCTTCAGGTGTGATCATACAGAGAACTTTCTCTATATAGATTTCTGCATAAAACAAAGGACAAAGTTACTACAGCCCTTCTCCAGTCTATTACAATAAGCCTTATGGGTGCTGAAATGAATCAAAAGCTGAATAGCATTTGAATGTATTTATTTTTAATTAAATTATATTTAAAAATGAATTTTAATTTTATTTCCAATTTGCATTAAGAGCATAATGGGATTAAAACATCCCATTGGGATACAAAATTGCAATTTCTGCTGTGCATGCAGTAAAAAATACATTATGCTATACAGTTTATCTGCTGACAGATTAATGTGACTTCAGCTGGATGTCACAAGTGAAATCTAAAACATGATTTTGATATGTGATATTTGATATGCACATTGTGTGTTTATGCTAAAATGGCATTCGGGGATCAGTGTTGGGTTTAATCCAATTACAAATTAATTAGTTATTGTAATCACATTTCTATTTAGTCATAAAAGTAGTGTAATGCATTACATTTTAAATTCTTGTAATCAGATTGCAGTTACAACTTTCAATTAATTTAATTACTAATAAGTACATAATAGAGTTCTGCTTATTTCTAATATCTTATTTAAATAGAATACATGAATTATGGCTCTGTAACAAGTCATTGTGAAGGAGAAATATGAGGTGATGATTGTATGACTTGTGTATAACAATGATCAAGAAATACATATATAAACATTATTTTGCATTTGTTGAACAGAAAAGTGTTTTAGAAAGTAAATTTAAAGTAAAGTAATTAGTAATTTGATTTCTTTTCAATTAAGTAATTAGTAAAGTAATCTGATTACAGTTTTTAGAGAAATAATAAGTCATTTGTATTGATTAATTGTATTGAAAATTATTATTTTTAAGTAACTTACCATACACTGTCGGGGAGTGACTAGAAGACCCAATATAAGCCACAGATTTAGTATTAAAAGGAGACATACTATATATACTTAGACTATACTTTACTAGACTACAGTATATTATACTTACAGTATACTATTCTATATATATTGGTGGTTCTCATAAAATAAAGCGAGAATCACAGAGGCAGGGAAACATCACCGTTCTATTTAAATAGTCTTTTTTTAGGCTAATTTGAGCTAAAGAAATACATTTCATGATACTGTGTTGTCAGATTGTATTATATGACAAGTTATTAAAAATAAAAAGCATGTGGCATGGCCAGGATGGCCACATCAACGGATTTGCTTAAAAAGTACTTTGAGCTAACTCATGAATGCACATATTGAGACTGGTACTAATACTGTACTCATGAAATAGATTAGTAGGCTAATAATTAAAAAGCATTAAGTTATTGAGATGCATTGCATTACCTTGTCTGCATGCTTAAACTGAATACAATGAATTTATATTTTTGTTGCTTGAAATGCTCCATTGTCATTATGATCAACAAACATGACAAGACTATGCAGACACTTTTGTAATGATTACAATGTATATAATTTTTTTTCTTTGTTCTTCTTTTATTTAAATTGTAAACTGTTCCATGCACTGTCAGCAGCATGTGAAAATGTCATGTGCATGGATGTCCATATTTAATACTACAGATTGGCACTTAATGTTAATTAAAATTGAGCCACAAGTGTTCTCCATGGATATATTAACCACAGAGACTAACACCTACAGGTGACCTTAGAGACATTTGTTTTTTCTTATTTTCAAGGAATATTCTGTGTTCAGTATAAGTTTAGCTCAGTCGACAGCACTTGTGGCATAATGTTCATAACCACAAAAAATAATTTCGACTTGTCCCTCCTTTTCTTTAAAAATGTTTAGGTTATAGTGAGGATCTTACAATGAATGTGAATGGGGCAATTTTTGGAAGGTTCAAAAGCAGGAATGTGAAGCTTATAATTTTTTTTAAAAGCACTTACATTAATTATTCTGTCAATGTATTATTTGAGCTTTATAATTTAAATTATCATTTATACTGTCGTTTTAGGGTTTGTTGACATTTCATAGTCATGGCAATGAAGTTGTAAAATTGATAATTTAACACAGAAAAGGTTAGTAAGTGATTTTATCACACTAAAATCATGTTAACAGCCACATTTATGACAAACTCACCATTTTCATGAAAATAGATTAAATTAGATTAGATTTGATTAGATTAAATTAGATATACTTCATTGATCCCACGAGGGATATTATGTTACAGCAGCATAATCAACAATAGATTAAGTAATAATTTCAAAGCAGAATTGCAGATCAACATAACAAACACTGAATATGGAATAAAGATATGTGCGATATACTCTATACACAGGGGTGTAAAGTAATGAATTACAAATACTCACGTTACTGTAATTAACTACTTCCCCCCCAAGAATTGTACTTTTTTAAGTAGTTTACATTTTTTATACTTTTACTTGAGTACATTTTAAGTGCTGTAACTGTACTTTTAATGCGCTATTTTCCCACCATCTGTGTTCGCTACTTCCCTGTCCTGATTTTATTTTTATCTATCAACATGATTGGCTAGGGAGAGTCTCTTGACTCCCGTCAAATCAAATCACATGTAAAAAACTTGAACAGCAGCTGCAGATCTGGCGCCATCTGTTATGAATGCTTCAAGCACAGTTTACAGATGAACATCACGGCCGCACACGGAAGGGATTTTCGCAGTGAAAAAGGCAGATTGCTTGATCGTGTCATGTGAGTTTAACTTGCTCAAGCCAGATGTCAGCATTAATCCTGCCTTGAAGAAACATATCGAGGTGAATTTCATATTTCTGCTCACTAGATTCTGTGTGTCTATAATGTAGCCTGTAATTTAGCTTTCTATCGATTAGATTATTGGGTTGATGTGAGAGATTAAGGCAATGTTATCAATAGGGCTGGGCGATAAAACAATCTTGATGTTTATCTGAGAAAAAAGAAGAGAGATGTCCGCGATATCGATGATAATCTTTTGAGTAATTTTCTATATTTAGCCTATATTCTACATATAGAACAGGGGTGTTCATTACATCAATCACGATAGCAAGAGCACCACAGGTTGGTTGATCTAGAATCTAGTCTATAAACCCCCAAATAAAAATTCAATCTTTTTATTTCATCTAGATGAACTTTTTATTTCCTGACGTCTGTCGCTATGTGCTGTTTATTGACAGGCGGCTAATGTTTGAGTGCTAATGAGGGTTCAAACCTAAATGATCAAATATATTTTATAATTGCGCCAGTGCCCGTCTTGATGAAGCATTAATGTAAATGCATTCAGTTTGGTAGAAAGTAAACCTATGTTGTTGAACATATCAAATGTTGGACTTGAAGTGTACATGTAACTGAATTTAGCACTGTCTAGTAACTATGTCATATAAAGACTATTAATCAAACAACAATAACAAGAAAACGAGAAAACCACTCACTACTTTTGGCTGAATAACTTGAGTAGCTTTAAACGTATTTATGTAATATAATAAATGTAATAATAATATTTGTATTAATATTGTTAGATTTTTGTTTTTAAATAATACCGTTTTTTTGTATCATTTGTATAATAAATTAGCAGGAAAGTAGAAATGATAAAACATTTATATGTTTAGCCTTTATCATGTTTTTTCTAATGCCTGATAGAAAAGTATCAGCATTTGCAGAGCAATACTTCAGCAGAATATTCCATCGGTCACAAACTTCAGAAATTTGTGCATCCTGCATTAGAATGAGAACACAAATATTTCTGGGCTTAAAAGATACAAGAACTAAATTAACGTGGAACATTGTGTCTCAAAAGGAGGACTATGTAGCCCCTCGTGTGCTACTTAAAGAAATAGTTCACTCAGAAATTAAAATTCTCTTATTTACTCATTTACTCACCCTCATGCCATCCCATATGTCTATGACTTTCTTTCTTCAGAATACAAATGAAGATTTTTAGAAGAATATTTCAGCCCTGTAGGTCCATACAATGCAAGTGAATGGATGCCAAAATGTTGACGCTCCAAAAAGAACATAAAGGCAGCATAAAAGTAGCCTAATCAGTGTGACTCCTGTGGTTAAATCCATGTCTTCACAAGTGATATGATAGGTGTGGGTGAGAAACAGATCAATATTTAAGTAAATTTTTGCTAGAAATGGCGATATGCATGAAAAATGTGAATCACCAAAAACAAAAGAAGAAGAAATTGAAAGTTATAGTGGAGATTGTCTGATTAGGGAGGAGAATTTCTAGCAAAAATGAACTTAAATGTTGATCTGTTTCTCACCCAACCCATCATATCTCTTCAGAAGACATGGATTTAACAACTGGAGTCACATGGATTAGGCTACTTTTATGATGACTAATGTGATTTTTGGAGCTTCAAAATTTTGGCTCCAATTCACTTGCATTGTATGGACCAAAAGATTGTTTTGTTCTGCTGATGAAAGAAGGTCATACACATCTGAGATGGCATAAGGGTGACTAAATAAAGAGAGAATTTTAATTGTTGTGTGAATAATTCGTTTAAAGCCCAATGTGGCCCCTGTTCCAAACCACTGCTCTACCCCCTCTATTGTGCCAAGTGACACTGTTTATTTTTGCATTCCTGGCATTGTTTTAAACATGCCCATCTCAGTCGGCATTAAGGGAAGTGTAGACTCTGCACATAAACTGATTTTAATGTAATTGTTTAATACTTTATGAAATTGAAAATAACTTCGATCTTTTCATTTCTGTAATCATGTCGCCCTTTTATTTTTTTGTAAAAATTAGATTAATTTACTGTTTACAGTATCATAAGTGATGTATTTTAAAAGTTGTCAGTCACAAACACCTATAAAATACCTGTATTTTTTATTCTTTCTGGCAAACAGCCATAAAAGGGAATGTAAATTACGGTATGTGTGCCACATTTTTAAATGGCAGCATAGAGTTTTTATTATAAAGGGGCATAGATTTCCAACTCAGTACTTAATCCTCACTACTCGTGAGTACTTTTAAATGAGCTACACTTTTACTCTTACTTGAGTATTTTTTAGGACAGGTATTTTACTCTACTCAAACTACATTTTTTAAGAAGTAACAGTACTTTTACTTGAGTATTATTTTTCAGTACTTTCCACCCCTGTGTATACATCAAAACATATAATAGTAATAAATACAATATATGAAAAAAAACCCAGTATGTACAGATGGTAGTGCAATAGTGTATTCACCTGTCACACAGAGGTGAGCTTTTGTAACATTTTATGGTGAAAGGTAAGAATGATTTCCTAAAATGTTCTTTATGACAGCGGAGCTGAATGAGTCTGTTAGAAAATGAAATCCACTGTCTTTGTAGTAGGGGGTGTAGTCTTTGTCATGGAGGGGGTGGGATGGATTTTCCATGATTGAGAGCAGTTTGTTCAGTGGCCTTCTGCTCCTTACTGACTCAAACATCTCCAGGTTTTGAACAATGATGCAAATTAGTTTATTAATCCTGCTGACATATCCGCTGACATAACCATATGTTGCACCCCCGGCATGCCTCAGCCCAGTACATGGCACTCGCGACCATAGACTAGTAGAAGGTCTCCAGAATCTTGATGCATACATTGAAAGATCTGAGCTTCCTCAGAAAATAGAGTCTGCTCATCCCCTTCTTGTACACAGCATCAGTGTTGGTCCTCAAGTCCAGTCTGTTGTTCAAGTGAACACCCAAGTACTTGTAGTGCTCAGCAATTCCAACCCCCTCACCCATAATGTCTGCGTACTAGGTCACAGTTCTACCTAGTACCACCATCTCCTTGGTCTTGTTTAATTTAGGAGCAGATGATTCCTGCTGCACCACTCCAGTTTACACCAGTTCCCTGTACTCCAACTCTTGCCCATCTCTAATATACATCACCACCACAGAGTTATCAGAGAACTTCTGTATTGTAAAATAAACTGACATGTTGTTGTATAACCATGTCTTATACTCTTGACCATCCAGAATCCTAAATGACACATAGAACTCAATTTGACAGGCTGTTCTTGTCCTTGGCTCTGAACATTGTGTATTCCTAAAAGCTGCCATGTACTTAAATTAATTATGCTGTTCCTGGGAATTAGCTCTCAGTGTGTTTTGCCGGAGGAGCAGCATCATGCAGTGGCAAGGTAGTTAAACCATTGATTTGTATCACAAGGGACCTGTTAGAGACACATGTAAAGGCAAAAAGACATCTCTGACACAGTAGCACATTCTGAACTGTCCACCCACCAGTTTCACTCCTAACTGCACATGTTATACTTTAAGTGTGTTTCCTACCTTATCTGACCTTTGTGACTCTTAGTGACTATATGTATATATATATATATATGGCTTTCAGGACAGAGTCTTTCCCTGCTATTGAACCAGATGCATGTGTTACAAAAAGTAAAAATTATCTTTCTGTATAGTAAGTTGCCTTGAGTAGAAGTGTCAACTAAATGACAAATTGGATGCATTTAAACTATGCAAAAGCTATTTAGATCACTATCCTATATTTAATTACAACTACTACTGTATATTACAAAGCTTATATTTCTGAAATTAAAGCCAGCCATCTGTGCTTTGATGAACTGACAAACAGTTATCTAAATGAGTGGTGCTACATTTCCCATCATCCTTGCACTGCAAAAAATCATTTTCTCAATCATTATTTTGTGTATATATATATATATATATATATATATATATATATATATATATATATTAAGAAAAACAATTATTCAAGAGATATTCATTTAAAAAAGTCTCATGTAATTTATATATATAAAATATATATATATATATATATATATATATATATATATATATATATATATATATATATATATATATATATATATATATATATATATAACAAGACAAATTCACTTGATGATCAAAATTACAGAAGACATTTAGACTTCTTTTAAATGAATATATCTTGAATAAATGTTTTTTTATGACATTGAGATTTCTTCTTGTTATAAGCATAAACCTCAATCAATTTTGTTAGATTTATGCTTAAAATAATAAGAAACAAATTGTCAGTGGAGTATAAAAAAGATTTATTCTCTGACAACAAGTCTTATCTTACACATTGTGCTTCTTAAGTATATGTATCTTGTTTAAGGATGTTTAGATATTTCTACTATGGTTTTGCTACAACATACAATTTACAATGAAGTTTTTGGTGTTACTCAGAGGAAGTGATATAAGTTAAAGTCTTTTGAACTAATAATGCTTAATGTGACACAGTCAGATATAAATAAAAAATCTCTGTTGTCTTTTACCCTTGCTACAGTATATAGATCACCCGGGCCATATTCTGATTTCCTTGGTGAATTTACACATTTTCTATCAGATCTTGTAGTTAATGTAGATAGAGTTTAAATTGTTTGTGACTTCAACATTCATATAGATAATGAAAATGATACATTGGGATTAGCATTTATCAATATTCTCAACTCTCTTGGAGTCAGACAAAATGTGACAGGACTAACTCATCACCATAATCATATGCTATATTTAATTCTGTCATATGGAGTTGATGTTGATACTATAGAAATTATACCACAGAGCGATTACATCTCAGATCAGTACCTTGTCTCTTGTTTGCTGTGATCAGCTAATGTCACTCAATCTACACCCCTCTATCATTTAGGTAGAACTATTCTATCGACCACTAAAGATAGCTTCACTAATAATTTTCCAGAATTGTCTCACATACTCAGTAAGCCAAAAAGTCTAGAACTGTGGTTCCCAACCCTGTTCCTGGAGGCCCCACAACACTGCACATTTTGTATATCTTCCTTTACTGACACACCCAGTTCAGGCCTTGGAGTCCCACTAACGAGCTATTGAGTTGAATCAGGTGTGTTTGACTAGGGATATATCCAAAATGTGTAGTGTTGGGGGGCCTCCAGGAACAGGGTTGGGAACCACTGGTCTAGAAGAACTTGATGTAATAACAGAAAATATAAATAAAGTCTTCTCTAGCACTCTTGATAATGTCACTCCCCCTTCAATTAAAGAAAAAAGCCCAGCACCATGGTACAATGATGACACGCATGCTCTCAAGAGAGAAGCTTGGAAAATAGAGTGCAAGTGGAAGAAAACTAAATTAGAAAGAAAATCACCACAACAATCCTAGGTGTTTATTCAGTACTTGTGGCTAAATTGGTTAGGAATAAAGCATCGACTGAACCAGATATTCCGCCGCAGCACAATACTAATGACTTCATGAATTTCTTTACTGATAAAATGTTAAGAATCAGAAATTAACTGTCACAGCACCTCAGAAAACAGTGTCTCATAATGTTCCTCACAAGCAACTTCGATCCTTGTCTGTCATTGGTCATGAAGAGCAAACAAAACCTTTGACTGTATTACATAAAAACTAACAAAGCCACAACATACATATTAGATCCAATACCAACTAAGCTCTTAAAAGAGGTATTCCCTATAATCTCAGAACCTCTTCTTAATATATTAACTCCTCGTTATCCTTAGGACATGTCCCAAGAAACTTTAAAATGGCAGTTCTCAAACCACTTATTAAGAAGACACAGCTTGATCCTGGAGAATTGTTTAATTACAGACCCATTTCAAATGTACTATTTATGTACAAAATACTAGAAAAGATAGTGTCCTCCCAACTATGTTCATTTCTACAAAGAAATGGTATATATGAACAATTTCATTCAGGACTTAGTACAGTACAGAGGCTGTATCAGAGTTACAATTTACTTGCTCTTATCATCTGATCACGACTGCATTTCTCTTCTAGTGCTTCGTGCTGCCTTCGACACCGTAGATCATGACATTCTCTTGAATAGGCTGGAGAATTATGTTGGCATTAGTGGACTTGCATTAGCATGGTTTAGGTCCTATTTATCAGACCGCTACCGCTTTGTCAAATCAAACTAAAGTTAAGTATGGAGTGCTACAGGGATCTGCTTTTCTCAATATACATGCTTCCCTTGGGAGATATTATCAGGAATCATGGAAGTTTCCACTGTTAAGCTGACGATACCCAATTTTATATTTCTTCAAATCCAATGAAAATTCACAGTTCTCCTCAATTCTCCAAATTAGCAGTGTATCAATGAAATCAGGTACTAATTATTGGACCAAATACCTAAGCTGCTAAAATATAATTTGACTCTCGATGGATGTACTGTTACATTGTCTTGTACAGCAAAGTTTAGGTGTTAGATTTGATACCAATCTGTCATTTTAAAATACAATTTTCAATGTTTGTAGAACAGCATTCTTCCACCTCAGAAATATTGCTACGTTAAGACACATGCTCTCTGTTGCTGATGTTGAAAAACTAATTCATGCCTTCATGACCTCAAGACTAGATTATTGTAATACATTACTGGGAGGATGCACTGCAAGTTCAATAAATAATTTTTAAATGGTTCAAATGCAGCTCGCAGAGTTTTGACTAGAACCAAGAAATATGATCATATTAGCTCCATTTTATCATCGTTACATTGGCTTCCTGTTCAATTTTGTATTAATTTTCAAATTCTGTTTGTATACTATAGATTTGTACTAATGTATAAAACTATATACAAAGCTCTGAATGGTCTAGCGCCACAGTACTTCAGTGACCATCTGACACACTATATTCTAACACGTTCATTATGATCACAAAATTCTGGCTTGTTAATAGTTCCTTGAATATCAAAATCCACAAAAGAAGGTAGATCCTTTTCCTATTTTGCTCCTAAACTATGGAATAGTCTTTTTAACACTGTTTGGGATGCAGACACACTCAGTCAGTATAAGTCTAGACTAAAGACTCATCTATGTAGCCAGGCGTACACCTAATTTATCCTTCAACTCACAATTAGGCTGCTTTAGTTCAGTCTGCCGGAACCAGAAACATCTATCGTAATCTATAAATCTGCATAAAATTAAATGGCATCTATGGTAATATTATTCAATTTGTTTCACTGTTTCAACCTCGGGATTCATATCCCAAAGGTTACCAGAGCCGGCCAGATCCAGCTCCATTCCTGCTTGGTGTCGGACTCCACTGCTACATGTTGCTGAGTGATGATGACAGCTACAGATGGTGATAGCCAAACATTACTTCAGTCTTTTGCAATGGACATCAGAGGATGAACTGATGCCAACTCCAACTGTAAGAAATTGGATATTTCATATGCCACTTCCTGAACTTTGGACTAATGTTGGCAACCAACAAACCTCACCAAAATGACCTGCTGGTTGAACTGTAATGCACCTCAGTGATCTCTGCCTGCATAAACTTTGTCTATTGATGGACTACACTCTTGAAATGGAATACATAGACAATCATTTAATTGCCAGCAAAAACCTTCATCAGCCAACTAACAAAGGACCATGCCTCTATGTGAACTTCTGCGATTAATTCAGGATGGACTTCAAAGACATTAGTCATTAATCTTACAGTTCATAAAAAAACTGTGTTTTTTTTAAACACTGGATCTTAACACTTACTTAGTTTACTCATTTTAAACCATGACTTGCACTGCACACAAATAACTTATATTGGAATTATATTCATGATGTTAGCCAGTAACTAACTGGCCCCCACTGTGATTCTGGTTCTCCCATGATTATTTTTACTCCATTAACCAAAATCTTATGAAGTTTTGTGTTCCTTGCCACAGTCGCCTTCAGCTTGCTCACTGGGGTTCTAAATACAATTATTATTAAATTTTTATACACAATTTATAATCATATTTCATTAAACTACACAACGATCATTAAGACTTCATAGATATTACAGTTCAATTTTTTGTTAATCCATGATTATGCATGATCTGTATAGCTGTTTTGAAATGATGTGTGATGCGAAAGGTGCTATGCAAATAAAAATTACTTGAATTACGATAGAACAAGATAACAATTCTGAATAAGAAAATGTTTTTGGCACTGTATGTGTGTGGTAATTTTTCTGAAATCTTTTATTTAAGGTCAAAAGTCAATAAATTTCTCAAAATTTAATGAATGTAAATACACAAATTATTTTCTGATTTCAGGAATAAAGAGATTAATATAACCAGTGAGTGGCATTCATGAGGCTGTCATTTTTTAAATTACATGCATCATGTGGTCATAGTTTTGTGCTAGAAAGTATGACCAGCTTTCAAATAAAAAGCGCCAATCTTGAGTCTCTACACAACATGTGTGCAGCTGAACTTGGACACATGGACAACCTGCAATGGGCTGATAACAGACTCACAGTTGAAAAACTGCCTTGAAAGTTATTATGAAATCATGGCTCTCACCATAAATCAGTTTTCTTCATGCTGTAAATGTCCAAAAAAAAAAAACAATTCTGCAGACAGAGTGATAATTGATTAGACAGTAGATTTATATGAAGATATTGTGAAATCGCAATAATAGGTTGTGTTTTCGAAAATACATTAAGGAGCATTTCAAAATAATGATCTATTTTGATCTGTGATGAGGCTCTATATTTTATCTTTGTAAGAGACCTTAAAAAGGAGAATACTTTGGGAGATCCCTATTCTACAGTAGATGGATTAGCACTGCTAAAGACAGTTCTAATAGCTTCATTGACGTTGTACAATTCTAGTCCCTAGAGCCCCCAGCCACCTCCTTTATCAGCCCAGCATGCTTGGCGAGTGGTTCTGTCTGCAAGCCTTTGCTGGAGATATGACAATGTGCCAAAGACATGTCCCCACACGCACAGGAAACAGATTACTGAGGGAGAAACAGACAAATCTTTTAAAGGTGGGAACTGGGAAGCAAAGAGGGTGCAGTAGCAAGAGGGATGTTAGTCAATAGAAAATGTAGCACTGCAGTCATCCGAAACACACTATACGGTAGATGCTTCTAGCTATGCAAGCTGTGTTGTTACTTTCTGAAATGTGACAAACCACAATTCAAAACACAGCTTCTTCTATGGCCAGTTTTCTCTTCAGGTCAACTACTGACATGGTGGAACAACAGCTTGAAGAGAATCTTGCGGAGCATTAAAAAATGTGCTTCATGTGGTAACATCTAAATTAACTGGTTTGATTCAAGTAAAAAATATTACTTAACATGCCTGAATCAGCCTGAATATTTCTCCCAACACATCTGTTAAAGAGTTAATTCTAATGATTGTGTTCAAACATCTGATGAACATGTTAAAAAGAGCAGGTTCACATACTCTGTACACTCACTTAGCACTTTATTAGGAACACTATGGTCCTAAAGTCATGGACTTCTGCTGTTGTATTCCATCCCCCTCAAGGTTCGACGTGTTGCGCATTCTGAGATGCTATTCTGCTCACTACAATTGCATAGAGTGTTAATCTGAGTTACCATAGACTTGCTGTCAGCTCAAACTAGACCATTCTCCATTGAACTCTCTCATCAACAAGGCATTTCGGTCCACAGAACTGCTGCTCATTGGATGTTTTTGGCACCATTCTGAGGAAACTGACTGTAGTGCGTGTAAATCCCAGGAGATCAGCAGTTACAGAAATACTCAAACCAGCCTGTCTGGCACCAACAATCATGCCACAGTCGAAATCACTGAGATCACATTCACATGACCCATATCTGCGTGATTTTATAGATTGCACTGCTGCCACATGATTGGCTGATTAGATAATCGCATGAATAAGTAGGTGTACAACAGGTGTTACTAATAAAGTGAGTGTAAATCCTAAATGTCTCCTTGACATTTGCAGAATGTTCTTCTTATGATGGAGAGTGTTTTAGAGACATTTTTCAGATAGGCGAATAAAAGGATTCACACCAATTATTATTAACAGGCCAACAACAAGTTCCCCGTCTGTCACTCATTTCGATGTTGTGTCAAATGAAGCAACATTAGGGGACTTCATTGAAGGCCTCGGTTACCTCTGAACATGAGAAAAGGTCAATGAGAAATTGGCAGACAGAATTTGCATGTCCCTCCCCTGGACATACGGGTATAAAAGGAGGGAATCATGCATCTGTCCATTCAGATTTCTTCTTCGGAGCCGAGCGGTTGTGCGATCAGCAAGCTGAAGTCACTTACTGTTCCACTCACCTCTGTAGACCATATGCTGTTGGATCTATGGCGCATATCAGCGGCTTTCTCCTTCTCTTTTTTTTATTTTTGCCCCTGAACACTTCGACAGTGCTTCTAAAAGAGAGTATTTTCTTTAAGAGTTTATTTTCTCTAAAAGAGCAAATACACAGCTGGCATTGAACATCCTTTTCAGGACACGTCTTTATAAAGATGCCCTTCCGCCCCTGTGTAGTTCTTGGATGCGGTCGATTTCTCTCCACTCCTGATGGTCAGAGACGCTGCCTTATGTGTCTGGGCCGCGATCCCACCGAGGCAGCGTTTGTGGATGGTTCGTGTTCTCACTGCGAGAACCTTACCATGGCAACGTTGCGGTCGCGGCTGTCCTTCTTAAGGAGGAACACCACTCTAGCCTCCCCCCCCCACCCCCCCCCCCGTCGTTCCTTCTTCCTACGGGATTGAGGACGACCCGGCAGGCGATGGAGGCGATTTGGGAATGGCAGTGGACTTGGTTTCGCCGGGTAGATCCCCATGAACCACCCACCCCCCGGCAGGCTCGTTGACTTCCGTCCAAGCTCGAGGTGAGAGCGGCTCGCCTCACGGCCAGTCTGCTTACTCCCTCGAGCCCTCCGAGCTGGATGATGAGTTCGCCACTGCATCGGAGAGCGTTCCGGCATCTGACGTGGAAGACTCGACTAGACTGCCGCCTTCGGGTCAGCATGCCCAGTCTAAGTCTGATGCCAGATGGCTGATGGAACACTCTGTCCTCCCCACAGCCTTCACGGTTAGACGATTGGTTCCTCAGGTCTGGGCGGTGCTCACAGCCACAGCTGTCTCCAAACAGAGGCTTTCCCACTGGGTCGTTGATGCCATTGCATTGGCCTATCACACCCAGGCCGTGCCCGCCCCCATGCGGGTTCGAGCACACTCAACAAGAAGTGTGGCATCCTTGTGGGCACTGGCCAACGGCACCTCCCTAGCAGACATATGAAGAGCAGCGGGTTGGGCAACACCCAATACTTTTATGAGATATTACAATCTCAGGGTTTAGTCGGTCTCGTCCCGTGTTCTCTCAGGTCCGAGCCCTCAGAACTCAGGAATGCGGAACGTCTGACCGGGTGTTCCGCTTGCACATAGCGCCTTTCGTGAGGTGGTCACGTGCACTCTTTCCCCCAGGAGAGTCCACTAGATTCACGCTCCCTGGATGTTCTTCCTCCCTAGCCCTCTGGTCCGTGAATTCAGTGGAGGAATCCCCGACCAGACCACAAAAGGTACTAAAGTTACTCTCTACTGGAATAGGTACTCCACAGGATCGGCCCTTGTGTGGATTAATCCCCCTGTGTGTATTTTCCGCTGTAAGGTCCCCCTACGGGCGAAGCCGCGTCTCCCTTGGGCTGTCTCCACTGTCCTCCAGTCATTGTGTTTGTAGCAACTCCTCACTTGCAGCAGGTAGGATCTACCACTGCGCCATTCCCATGTGTGGCCTAAAAACCCATGTGATGTATTTCGCCACTCTCTACCTCCCCCCAGCCTGGGCAGGTGGTGGTCTCCGTGGGGTCTTTTCCTCCTGAAAGAATAGGAGCTGGAAAAGAATGCCTTCCCCGATCTGTGTGATAGCGTTAAAATGGCTGCCGCGGCCTGCTCCGATACTTGGCACATCGCTTTGTTCCCCCCTTCGGGGTGCCGGGAACCTAAAAAGTTTATGACGATTTTATGGGGCGCTGGGGAAGGGTACGTGCAGTCTGACACAGCCTGTCGCTTTGGCACACAACTGCCTACCCGCACCTGCATCAGCAGCGCACGTACACGGTTCAGCACATGGCGTGATTGAATAGGGACCCCTAGTGTCGCTTCTTCGACACAACGTCGAAGTGAGCGACAGACGGGAAACGTCTAGGTTACTGTTGAGGAAACGAGACGTTGTGTCCTCCCGGCCACATCGCTGAACCGAGCCACTGTTATGGCTGAACCTCATTGTCGGCTCCTCAGGCAAAATCCTGAATGAACAGACGCATTTCCCTCCCTTTATACCCGTATGTCCGGGGGTGGGACATGCAAATTATGTCTGCCAATTTCTCATTGGCCTTTTCTCAATTTCAGAGATGCGCGAGGCTCTCAAGTGAGACCCCTAGTGTCACTTCTTCGACACAACATCTCGTTCCCTCCATCAGGGAACGGAGGTTACCACAGTAACATAGACGTTTTCTTGTAATGTTCATATTTTCTTTTTTATATCAGTGTATTGGTGTGCATGTAAACGCACTCTGACATTTTCCAACTGAAAACCTTCATATCAGATACACATATGGGAGCCGAACAGTATGTGTGCTATTAAGGTGATCACCATAATTCAATCAAGAAATAGAGCAATGATAATAATAATGAAGATCTGTTACATTTTTGCTGTATCTTTGAAACCTTCTTGTGGTTGGGATGTAAAGTTTGGTGGAAACCAATAGCAGGTCATTAAAGTGATGTCATCAGTTCAGTGACCAGCTAGATTATAGAGTGCGCTACATCTTCAGACTATGGTAAACTGTATTTATAGTTGGTATTCAACAGCTCTCAATGATTTGTTGCTGATTGGTGAGTTGTTGTAGTATAGTCTTTGTATGACCAGCCAGTCTGAGCCTGACAAGCAGTCGTTCATCATGAGTCAGTGGTTAGAGGTCTCCATTGGAGTGGAACACGTGACTCATTTCAAAACACAAGTGGAGATGACATTCTATCTATGCTGTCATGGATTAATCTCCCTTCTACTCTGTGGTGTGAGAGTTCCTGTGAGAGACAGTGGTGGAATACTCATTTGGCATGCCTTTTGGCTTAACCTGTGCTACATGTCTTTAAAGTCAGCATGAAATCAAATTAATCGTATTTATTTTTTAATACGTGTCACATTATTCAAAGAGATAAAATGTTTGTCTTTGTAATATTTCATCAAGATATAATAACACTGTATAATAAATAGTACTCCACCTCTGAAAACAACTTTCTTTCAAAGTCCTCTTGTCCCCTACAACCACCTGTAATATAGAGACCACTTTATACAATCCAATGAATTTCTGATTGATAAAATTAAGTCCCATTCTACATTTTACTCTCACTGAATATCCTGTTTCACTATGACATATGTCACATAATGGATGTAAAAAAAGAGTTTGTTAATGCTGTTTCATCATGACTTATCTTACCGTAAATTCGGCAACAGTAGGTCGAAAGTTCTTTAGTTGAAATGGTTCTGTGCTTACAGAAATTCAAATTACTGCTCCCAGTGGCTGAAGCTGGAAGTGCAGCATGTATGGGCATGTGTGAGCTCCAGTCCATGGAATGATGCCAAACGCTAGTTGTAAAGCAAGTTGTTTTGTGTTGTCAGTGGTGTAATACAGTCAACAGGAATGCACATTGTATTAACCATATGCCCTAACACAAACCCCAACCCTAAATCTAACCGTCAGTGGAGTAAAAATGTAATCTAAAATGGAAAACTTTGGCTGCTCGTCCAACACACTATTAGTAGCACAACAGGAAAAATTAAACATGCTTGAATTGATGAAAAATGTCTGATTGGAGATGGTGCTTGTCAGTAACTTGCCAGAACATTCGGTAGCAGCATGTAGAGTTCCTGTTTGATCATGTTTGTATTTAAGCATGACTTTTTGTTCTAATGTCTACCTCAGTGGCTTTTGAAAACATTAATTTTTAAGATCTTAGCCAGTGGAACTCAGAAGGAACATTTTCCAGTTAGATTAATTTGTTCAACTACTTATTAATGTTACTCACATTCAATTCACCCATGTTTGGTTTCATCCATTAGCAGGTTCATATGCAATAAGTCTAAAATCCAGAATGGAAATGGCCTCCACCTTAAACAGTGCATTTCAATAAATTACACAGCACTTCTGTGCAATTCTTTCTTCTTGGGTGAAATTGGGGAGAAGTATATTTTGCATATACTATGTATATGCATATAGTACTTGTATATTATACTTTTCATTGCATAGATTTAAGAAGTTTTTATATTTGTATTATTATTTTAGGAGATATTGCATTTACCCAAAGTACCTACTGTGTTATTATTTTGAAGAACCTATAAATACAATCTTGGAATTCTAAGCATTTAAAGAAATAATGGCATGCATTACTTTTCAATCACACTTCAAAACACAAAATAAGAGACTGACAGATAAATTTAATGTCTAGATAAACAGGCAAATCAACAGCGAACATCATAAATGCATGAAAAACTAAAGTAAGACCCAAGAGTTATCACAGTCATGTAAAATGGTTTGCTTGATGAAAATGAATGGGGACGGAAAAGCTATAAAAAAATAAAGCAACAAGCCCCTACTCGTGAAAGGCTGTGGAATACAGTAATTTTACCACATGGAAGGGGAGTTCATAAGCATAACGCAAAAGGACAAGGTTTAAAAGCAGTTATGTCCAATAAATAATATATTATTAATAAAACCCTCACAATTCTAAAAGTAACATAGGAAATTATACTAACTGTAGAAGTTTGTGGGTGCTAAGCAATTTTGTATTGCGATGCATTAAAATACAGATAGATGTTGTTATATTTATTTTCCAATGACTTTGAATACTGCTCGGACAATCAAAATATAGAATTGTATAAAAATTGATTTTATCAGCTGTAATTGTTTCGCTTTAATCATCTGTTTTTTTTTTTTGATTGATAATCCTTATTAATATTATTATTATTTTAAGAACCAGCAACTTTTGTTTCCATGAAGTTCCATTATTTATTGTGGGAATCAAAAACAAAAAGTATAAATAACTTGGGCATGATAGTTTTGGCTCTGCTCAGTCTTGTTTTTTATTTTCAAAATCCATTTATTTTTACTCGGACAACAGTTTTTCTATCACCACAACTTTTAATGATTTGCCGTTTAAGTCCTTCTGTGCGGGAGCACAACCATGTTATACGAAATAATAACTCTTGTCTCAGAAAATGCAGCATTATACAAGCTGAATATCACTGATAAAGTTTAGGACTTGAACAAATTATCTTGATGTAAGATACCTGTGGTTCTTGTTGGCTCCAGGCTCTATATTATTTTAGCCAACAAAATAAATTGATCGATTGACAGATAATTAGATTGAAATAAGAAAATAAATAAATAAATATTTCCACACTTCTGCTGATTATGTAAAAGTCTGTTCATGTGTGAATGCTAAGAGAGAGAGAGGCTGAGCCAGCAGGCAAATCAAAGACAACATGGGGGTGGCATACCCTGCTGTCTATAAAACAAATCTTCAGTCATTAGGATTTTTACACCTCTCCTGAAAGTAAATCAGACAGTGTGGGAAGAAAAAGGATGAAGCGGTCCAAGCTGGCAGCAGGGAATGCTGATTCAGTCCTCCGCGTGCCGTGAGTTAGTATGACACTGCAGGATCATGGCCTCTAACAAAGCAAAGCACAAAACTTCAGTACACTTGGGTCTGTGTCCCTAAATCCCATCACACACACTTGCTTCTAAATGCGGATATTCAAACAAAGAAAGAGCCAATGTACTAATTAACGTCAAATTCTCTTAAAATGACATTTATTTTTTCCACCTTTCCCTCGCAGAACAGATATGAGCTAATGTTTACGCAGGAGATTTTGCAACTTTCTTTGTTTCAAGTGGTGATTTGACTTTGCGTATTTCAACACTCAGATAGCCATAGTTTTTAAGCACTATTGTGCTCTCTTATTTAAACTAAGAGCTTAAAAATGCATTAGTTGTAGATAATTGGAAATTAATTTACAAAGGATTCTGCGAAGGGGCTGTATTTTAATAACATGCATTAAGGGTTCTTTCTAAGTTTTATTTTAAGGACCGAAAATGAATAGAAAATGTCATAAATATCCTGTTACACAATGGCTCCATCTGTTGAACTGAGTTGAACTCAAGTACATCTCAGTGAGTCGCACTTGACGTGGTCTCTATAATTGTTTATTGTAGTGTTAAACTCTACAACTGTGTAATGTACTTCTAGACTACAAATGACTGGATTAAAAAAAGCAATCTCTCTGCTCATATTCAAACAAGATCCTCCTATCATTGAAAATATACTGTAATAATAATTATAATATATTAAAATAATATTTAAAATTAAGTTACCTGTTAGTTATTTGGCAGCATTTTACAACAAGGTTGTGAATGTTAACATTAGTTAATCTTGGTTAATGTTCATTTATACAAATACTTACACATTATTACATTTAAAAGTTGTGTACTTTAATAATATTTAAAATATATTTTCTGGGTTCAAAACAAGTTATTCTCAATCGACAGCATTTGTGGCATAATGTTGATTACCACAAAAATTATTTTGACTCGTCCCCGTAGACTTACATTACAAGTGCCTCACTGCTGTGTAAAAGTATTGTTCATCATTAGTTCATGATACTTAATGCATTAACCCATGTTAACATACTTTATAGAACCTTATTGTGAAATGTTACCATTATATTTTAGTTCCCCATCTGTCGCTCACTCGACGTTGTGTCGAATGAAGTAACACTAGGGGTCTTTTTTGAAGGCCTCGGTTACCTCTGAACTTGAGAAAAGGTCAATGCGAAAATTGGCAGACAGAATTTGCATGTCCCACTCCCGGACATACAGGTATAAAAGGAGGGAATCATGCATCTGTCCATTCAGATTTTTTCTTCGGAGCCAAGCGGTTGTGCGATCAGCAAGCTGAGATTAGCACAGGAGGAAGCGCAAGCCCCCCATCTCTCGGACGTCCTCAAGGACCCGGAAGAATCCCAAGCGTTCCTGAGACGGACGACCCAGAGAACGAGACGTTGGAGAATCCTCATTTGTATTTTATTCTTTTGCCTTACCCCTTTCGGGCTGTGGTACCCACATTCTCAATAAAAGAGCTACTTCCTCGTTCCCTGGGTCATCTGGCCAGCAAATGCCGTTCTCATGGCAACCCGGCGCCAAACATCGGCAGTTCAGGCATCCCGGACGCGGACCACTCGCCTCCGGACCCACGACTGCTGTCCCCCGGCCGACCGGTTCTGACGAGTCCAGAGGACCCCTACACAGGACCTCCTACTCAGTCACTAACCCGCCCCTGCCGGGTGTGCGGAGGTAGGTAAGTGCTTTGAGTCTTTTCTCAGCACCAAAGCCTCGGGACGTGCTTTTGCCTCCAGACGCAACTGTACCTGCTCCACCCCACTGCGATGCCTCGCCAGATACGTCGAAAACGATCGTCCCCTTAGCGCCCCAAGACCATCCGACTCGGCTACCTGATTAAGTTCCCCAGGCCCCGCCCCCTTTCAGCGGTATCCTCTTTACCTCGGTGTACGGCGAAGACGCCAACACCCTATGTGTGGAGATTGCGACCCTTTTACTTAAAGACGCAATACAGCCTGTCCCTCCAGCTGAGATGAAGAAGGGTTTCTACAGCCCTTACATCATCGTACCCAAAAAAGTCAGTGGCTTGCAACCGATCCTGCACTTACGATTTTTCAACCAGGCCTTGCACAAACTCCTATTCAAAATGCTCATGCAGAAACACATTCTAACATGCATCCGGCATCAGGATTGGTTCGCAGCGGTAGACCTGAAGGACGCGTACTTCCACGTCTCTATCTTGCAGAGCGACGGGCTGGGCAACACCCAATACATTTACGAGATTCTACAATCTCAGGGTTGAGTCGGTTTCATCCCGTATTTTCTCAGGTTCGAGCATGTAGAACTCGGGAATACGGAATGTCTGACTGGGTGTTCCACTTGCACATAGCACCCTTCCCCTCCACTTAGGCGATCACATGCGCTCTTTTCTCCCAGGAGAGTCCAACAAACTCGTGCTCCCTGGATGTCCTTCCTCCCTAGCCCTCTGGTCTGCAAATTCAGCAGGATGAATTTGTGCAGGATGTGGTCTCCGCGGGAACTTTTTCCACTAAAAGAATAGGAGTCGGAAAAGAACGCCTTCCCCGATGGGTGTTATAGCATTAAATGGAAAAATAGAGAGAGAAAAGGTGCGGCTGGCGCGGCCTGCTCCCATGTTGGAGGGAACGGAGTTTACAACAGTAACCTAGACGTTTGGGATATTTGTTACATGGCAACCCCATTATAGTTCAAGATTTACTGATTTTCCACATTGCTGAAACATCTCCAAATGTAATCCTGCAGGCTGATATTTCATTTGAGACATACTAATTTATTTTAGAGGGAAATAACCATAATTGTTTCACTTTCACAATACAATTTCCCATGAAAGACTGTCTTTAAGTCTTAAAAAAGTATACAAAACAGTGTGCTATTCTATTCTCTATTCTTAGCAAAGGTAACGGTAAGTATATTTAGAGGTTTGACTTTCTGAAAAGTTATTTGCATATAAAAACAAACTGATTAGAAATGGTGTTTTCGATACAGATTGGTTTTGGTTCAGTCACAGCCATTTATATCATAGGTATTGGCAGATTCACTCAGAAAGGAGATGTTTCAACGGGAATACATAGTACTAGTGGACTGATTCTCATAAGCACAATATGTAAGTGCTGTGCCCCAATTTCTTGTTTCCGAAGGAGATACGTCAACACAAAAAATTATCTGTGCACCATCGGGTCTGTAATATTTTTTGGGATCGAGAAAGAGATAAAGGGATAACAAGAAAACCACACCTTAAACCTGTGCATTAGTAGTAAGCATTATAGCTTATATAAATAAGGCATGTGAAACACTTTTTCATGTTCACAAAACAGTGTACAGCTAATGCCATGCAGTCATTTTATGTGAGTGCTGGTTCAGAGCTTAGAGAGCTAAAAAGACTTCACTGTTCAGTGTCCAAGACTAATGCTTCATGCATATTCAATACTCCTCAAGGTTCATTCATTCAATTAGTCATTTTAAATGCATTTTGGATGGAGCATTTGATAAGCATTGTTAATCCTTTGCCTGTCTTCAAACTAATTTGTGCATTAATATTACCATTATCTTTGGATTTGTACAACAGTTACAATACAACAGTTAGTCCGGTCGTCTAATCTGATTGGCCAAGCAGCATTCCAAGTGTGCTGATTTTTAGTATAACTAAATAACTGCTTGTATTCACACTGTAAACAAATTTAATTTACATGACCACGATGGCGCTATAAAAAAATTATTATAATATCAGGGGCGAAAATTCCATCAAAATGTTGGGGGGGGGCAATAAACAATAAACATAACAATTCTCAAGAGCAATTTTTGAAGGGGACACCATGTTTTTTTTTTGTTGTTGCCCCATTTGCATTTGTATTATTTTATTTCTTGAACAATTATTTTAAGAATATATCATTATATTATTTACAATACACATATTTTAATGATCTTTTAGGGGGGGACAACCATAAGATGGGGGGGTCCTGACCCCACCCCCGATTTCCGCCTATGTATAATATAAACTTGATAATAACCTTCTGAAACTGTAAAAATTGGATTTTTACTTTATAATGAATTGTTAATCATCATAAAAATTACCAAGAGCACATAAAGTTCATCAATAGTGTCTCTTACAGGAGCAATGACCAATAAATATGTAGAGACAGTGCTCATTGTCACTCACACAAACACTAAACACAAACAGGGTAACAAATGTGAAACTTAAATAATGCAGTAAACTAATATAAACTATATTAAATATAAAACAGAACAACCCCAATATACATAACTGATATAAAAAATAAGAAGAAACATAACTATTCCCATAAAATATAATGAAATGTGATGGGTCATGCAGGGAATTGTGGGAATGCTCGATTTTTGATTTTCACTGTAATTTTAACAATAATTTACTGTAAAAAGTAAGTTTACTCTCTTGTTAAACATAATGTAAATTTTTACCATTATCTAAAAATTAATTTTTACTACATTTTATTGTAAAAACTACTATATTGTCTTTTCAAATGTATATTAAAAAAGTACTGTATATTTTACTGTTAATACTCGTTAATCAATAAAAAAAAATGATTTATTGTTACTGTCTTTACTGTTAAAATTACAGACATTTGTTACAGTTCACTGTTTGATTGATACCACTTTGTTTTGAACTATTTATTTTGTTTTGTCACTCAATATTAAATTCTTCTTTTTAGAAGTGTTGTTGAACTAAAACACTTGCAATGGCAGTGGTATATTAGCACAGCTGTGATTACCTGTGGTACTCAGCTGGTATTTAGCACATCAGAACTCTTGCTCATGTGATATTGCTTTATTAATTACTTTTTTAATCCAATTAATGTGCTAAAGCTGTCAGCTAAGATAAATATGACTCCACAGCATAGGCCACCATAACATAACATTTGGATGAAATTGTTACTAGACATCGCTGCTTCTTACCGGTGATCACATGGATCAGTTAAGCTTATTAATCCAAAAGAAACCCAGCACTTTTTTACTATCCAATGAGTCACCCTTTAGCACTATATATGAAAGAAACTATGATGAATCAGAGACAGCTCAAACCGACCTTCTTTACTTGCCTACCAGCCACTATTGACTTTATGAGGTTCACCATAACACCGGTACCACAACTCAGCACTGTGATAACAGGGATGTTGCAATTGAAAGATGATTCACAGAGTTTAAAGCCCACAGGCAATAAAGGAAGTATAGCGTGACCAGTCCAACATCTTCATGAGATTAACCCTTAATTGTCTCGGCTGGATCTCTGTCACTGTTCCACAGTCACTCCTGTCACACATTCAGCCACCCAGCTACAAGTCGTGCCTGTCTGGTAATGCAGATAGTTACAATCTTTGGGCTTTGTCATTTATTTCAACACATATTAGTCATGCCAGACACACTACCATTACAATGTTTCAGTCAAGTGCTACTGGGTGACTTTAGCAGAGACATAATGGAATATTATTAATCATGAAAAAAATAAATGAAACAAAATATTAAAAATGAATGTCCAACTATCAATGAAATAAATGTGTAAATTGACTGACTATTTGGCGTTACGCCATGTGACACATTCAAGAACAATTGAAAGTTTTTCATGTAAGTGAAAGTTTTTAACTTTTTTATTTGCAGCATTTAAATCAATCCCAATCCCAAAAAGTCGGGACGCTGTGTAAAATGCAATGCAATGATTTGCAAATCTCATAAACCCATATGTTATTCACAGTAGAATATAGAAAACATATCAAATGTTTAAACTTTTAAAATTGACAATTTCTAGAAAAAAAATAAGGTAATTTTGAATTTGATGGCTGCAACATGTCTCAAAAAAGTTGGGACAGGGCAACAAAAGGCTGGAAAAGTAAGTGTTACTAAAAAGAAACAGCTGGAGGAACATTTTGCAACTAAATAGGTTAATTGGCAACAAGTCAGTAACATGACTGGGTATAAAAAGATTATCTTAGAGAGGCAGAGTCTCTCAGAAGTAAATATGGGCAGAGGTTCGCAAATCTTTGAAAAACCGTGTCTACAAATTGTGGAACAATTTCAGAATAATGTTCCTCAATGTAAAATTGTGAAGACTTTGAATATGTCATCATCTACAGTACATAATATCATCAAAAGATTCAGGGAATCCGAAGAAATCTCTGTGTGCAAGGGACAAGGGTGAAAATCAATATTGGATGCCCATTGATCTTCGGGCCCTCAGGCGGCACTGCATACTGCATTAAAAACAGGCATGATTCTGTAATGGAAATCACTGCATGGGCTCAGAAACACCTCCAGAACTCATTGTCTGTGAACATCCACAAATGCAGGTTAAAACTCTATCATGCAAAGAAGAAGCCATATATGAACATGATCCAGAAACACCGCCGTGGCTTCTCTGGGCCAAAGCTCATTTAATATGGACTGAGGCAAAGTGGAAAACTGTTCTGTGGTCAGATTAATCAAAATTTGAAATTATTTTTGGAAACCATGGACGCCGCATTCTCCGGACTAAAGAGGAGAAGGACCATCCGGCATGTAATCAGTACTCAGTTCAAAAGCCTGCATTTCTGATGGTATGGGGGTGCATTAGTGCCTATGGAATGGGCAGCTTGCACATCTGGAAAGGCACCATCAATACTGAAAGGTTTTAGAGCAGCAGACAACGTCTTTTTAAGGGAAGCCCTTGCATATTTCAGCAAGACAATGCTGAACCGCATAGTGCATTAATTACAACAGCATGGCTCGTAGCAGAAGAGTCTGGGTGCTGAATTGGCCTGCCTGCAGTCCAGACCTTTCACCAATTGAAAACATCTGGTGCATCATGAAAAGAAAAATATGACAAAGAAGACCCAGGACTGTTGAGCAGCTAGAATCCTGTATCAGACACGAATGGGACTACATTCCTCTCCCAAAACTCCAGCAACTGGTCTCCACAGTTTCCAGACATATACGGACTGATGTTAAAAGAAGAGGGGATGCTGCACAGTGGTAAACATGGCCATGTCCCAACTTTTTTGAGATGTGTTGATGCCATCAAATTCAAAATTACCTTATTTTTCCTTAAAATTGTACATTTCCTCTGTTTAAACATTTGATGTGTTTTCTATGTTCTACTGTGAATAAAATATGGGTTTATGAGATTTGCAAATCATTGCATTCTGTTTTTATTAGCATTTTACACAGCATCCCAACTTTTTTGGAATTGGGGTTGTAAAGTATTGGACAAAAAAAGCACTTTGTATAATTGAAAAGAATATATTTCACATTATTATTATTATATCATTTGAGTAAAAAATAGTTGGCCTCTGAATTTATGTTTTGTTCTGTAGGTTGCAAAGTGGTTTTGTTATATACATTTAAATGTTATATATATTTATTTTTGCATTTATACCTCACTACGGTCACTTGCTGATATCCATTTGTCTAAATGAAATGAGTGTTATGTCAAAAATAATATATGCATTGTCTCCCCAGATGGTGTGATCCACAATTAATTAATACTGTATGTAACTGCACAACACCTATATTTCATCATTTTGAGATGGTCATTGATTTCCTCCTATAGTTTTGTGGTGTGGTACAACAATAATGACATGACTTTATTGTTCAAAACAAGACTGAAGGTGTCCGATGTACAGATGAACAGTGGCCACTTCAGATACAAACAGTGAATAATGTTTTGTTTGGGTAAGGAATCAAAATGCAGGCACCCAGAACTAAACAAGCTGGCATTATGATTTCTAGGCTTTAATGCATTTACCTTGTAGTAGGCTGTACAGTATGGACAGGGGTGTAAAGTAACAAATTGTGCTTTTTTAAATAGTTAAAAATGTTTCTACTTTTACTTTTACTTGAGTACATTTTAAGTGCTGTAACTGTACTTTTACTGTGCTATTTTCCCACCATCTGTGTTCGCTACTTCCCTGTCCTGATTTTATTTTTATCTATCAACATGATTGGCAAGGGAGAGTTTCTTGACTCCCGTCATATCAAATCACAAGTAAAAAACTTGAATGGTAACTGTAGATCTGGCGCCATCTGTTATGGATACCTCAAGCACAGTTTACAGATGAACATCACGGCCGCACCTGAAAGGGATTTTCACAGTGAAAAAGGCCAATTGCTTGATCGTGTCATGTGAGTTTAACTTCCTCAAGCCAGATGTCAGCATTAATCCTGCCTCTAATTTGAAGCATATCTAGGTACATTTCCTATTTCTGCTCACTAGTTTCTGTGTGTCTATAATGTAGCCTGTAATTTAATCTATTATTGAGATTATTGGGTTTGATGTGAGAGATTAAGGCATGTTATCAATAGGGCTGGGCGATAAAACAATCTTGATGTTTATCTGAAAAAAGAAAGATGTCCTCGATCAAAATTTTGAGTAATTTTCTATATTTAGCTTATGTTCTACATCTAGAACAGGGGTGTTCATTACATCATTCGTGATAGCAAGGCAACCACTGGTTGGTTGATCTAGATGAAATATAAAAGATACTTTTAGAATTTGTTACTTTTTATTTCCTGACATCTGTAGCTGTGTGCTGTTTGACTGACAGGCGCTAATGTGGTTTCACGCCTAAATGATCAAATACAGTTTATAATTCTGCCAATGACCATCTTGGTGAGGATTTAATGTAAACGCGGTAGTTTATGTCTAAAGTGAACTTAAACAGTGGGACAAAAAGCGTATTTGCATCAAAATGTTGGACTTGAAGTGACACAGGGCTGGACTGGTAATCTGCCATACCAGGCATTTTCCCGGTGGGCAGACACACTTTGGGGCCAATCAGGGGTGGACTGGGTCGGCCACGAAACGGGTGAGAATTTTCATTTTTGAGTGAATTATTCCTTTTTAAGCGTGATGTAGCCCCTGTACAAACAACTTATCCCATGCCTGCTCTACCTCCTCTATTGTGCATGACATGAATTGATCCTGCTTATTTAGCCATTTTTGCATTGTTTGAATATGTTTATGCACAACAATAATGCTCAGTCTGCATTAAGGGAAATTTAGACCCTACACATAAACTGATTTTAATGTAATTTATTCATTCAATATGATTTAAAATGGTGATATGTATGTTGAAAATAACTTTTTTTATCTTTTCATTTCAGTTATCATGTCTCCCTTTTATTTTTTTGTAGGGCTGTCAATCGATTACAAATTTTAATCAAATTAATTACATGGTGTCCGATTAATTGCAAATACAAATATTTGCTGAGAAAGCCCCTCATATAACAATAACGTCTAGGTTACGTATGTAACCTCCGTTCCCTGATAGAGGGAACGAGACGTTGTGTCGAAGAAGCGACATTAGGGGTCTCTCTTGAGTGCCGAATATGCCTGTAATCTATGAAAAAAGGCCATACGTGTATAAAGGCGGAGAAATACGTCGAGTTCATTCAGGAGTTTTTTGAGGAGCCGTAAATTGTCCGGCCACAGTGGCTCGGCTCAGCGATGTGGCTGGGAGGACACAACGTCTCGTTCCCTCCATAAGGGAACGGAGGTACATACGTAACCTAGACATTCCCCGTCTGTCGCTCACTTCGACGTTGTGTCGAAGAAGCAACACTAGGGGTCCAATTCTAATCACGCCATGCGCTGAGCCGTGTATGTGTACAGTTGACACGAGCGGGCAAGTATTTCAAAGGCGACCAGTTGTGTCAGACTGCACGTACTCTTCCCCAATGCCCCATAAAAAGTTGTTGGAATCCTTTTGGTTACCATAAGCAGGGGGGAACAAGGTGACGGGCCGAGCCTAGCCAGGCCTCTTTTCTCTCTGGTCACTCAGGTCACATGTGGAAAAATGCCGCAGAGGTAGATCCAGCCTCAAGGAGGGGGGAGTTGCTACAGCACGGCGACCGGAGGGCAGCTGGAACTGCCTAAGGGAGACGCGGGTCCACTTGCAAGGGGACTGTACAGTGGAAAATTTACACAGGAGGAGTCCACGCAGGAGTCCCGACCTATGGAGCACCTATTCCAGTACAGGGTAGATTTGAGTACCCACAGTGGATTGGGTCAGCGAATACCTCAGCCGAATTGTGGACCCATAGGTCTAGGGAGGAGTCCTTGTCGAGTGTGCTCGTACCCGCAAGGGGGGGGGCACGGCCTGGGTGTGATAGGCCAATGAAATGGCGTCCACCACCCAGTGGGAAAACCTCTGTTTGGAGACAGCGTTCCCTTTCCGCTGTCTACCAAAGCAGACAAAGAGCTGCTCAGAACGTCTAAATCTCTGCGTGGGGTCCAAGTAGGTAAGCAAAGCACGTACCGGACACAGCAACAAAGGGGCTTGGTCTGCCTCCTCCCAGGGCAGCACTTGCAGGATCACTACCTGGTCTCTGAAGGGTGTGGTAGGAACCTTGGGCACGTAGCCCGGTCGCGGTCTTAGGATCACATGTGTGTCTGCCGGACCGAACTCCAGGCAAGTGTCGCTAACAGAGAACGCTTGCAGGTCCCCGACCCTCTTGATGGAAGTGAGCGCGATCAGCAGGGCAGTCTTTAGAGAGAGGGCCCTGAGTCCAACTGATTCTAGTGGCCCGTGAGGACCACTGAGAGACCCCAGGGGGGGAACTGGCTGGCCGGGAAGGATTTAACCTCTGGGTGCCTCTTAGGAACCTGATGATTAAGTCGTGCTTACCCAAAGACTTGCCGTCTACTGCGTCGTGTTGGGCCGCGATAGCAGCAACATACACCTTTAAGGTGGAAGGGGACAGCCTCCCCTCCAACCTGTCCTGCAGGAATAAGAGCACTGAACTAACTGCGCACCTCTGTGGGTCTTCAGCCCGGGAAGAACACCAATTCGCGAACAAGCGCCACTTCAGGGTGTAAAGTTGCCTGGTAGATGGGGCTCTGGCTTGGTTGATCATGTCTACGACGGCAGGTGGTAGACCAGCTAGATCTTCTGCATCCCGTCCAGGGGCCAGACGTGGAGGTTCAAGAGGTATGGGTGCGGATGCCAGAGCATGCCCTGTCCCTGAGAAAGAAGATCTTTCCTTAGGGGAATTCGCCAGGGAGGGGCTGTCGCGAGGAGTACAAGGAGTATGGAGCCACTAGGGTGATATGTTCCTCGTCCACCCTGACCTTGCACAGCACCTGTGTGAGTGGTGCGCAGCGACTTTATGTACGCTACTGCGGTGGTGCTGTCTGACCTGATTAGGACATGTTTGTCTCAAACTAACGGGAGAATCTTCCGCAGGGTAAAGAAAACAGTCAGCAACTCTAGGCAATTGATGTGCCAGCACAGCGGGGCCCCTTTCCAATGGCCCGCGGCTGCGTGCCCGTTGCACACGGTGCCCTAACCCAATCTGGAGGCGTCGGTCATGACCAGGACGTGTCAGGACACCTGCTGCAAGGGTACTCCTGCCCGCAGAAAGCAGAGGTCTATCCAGGGTTTGAATGTTTGGTGGCAGGCGGGGGTGATCATCACACAGTGCGTGCTGCGGCACCATGCTCGTCTAAGGACTCGAGTCTGAAGCCAGTGCTGAAGCAGTCTCATATGCATCAACCCCAGCGGCGTGACCGCCGTGGAGGGTGCCATATGCTCCAGGAGCCTCTTTTAAAGGGACGGCTGTGCCTGGCCTGAAGGTGGCGAGGCATTTCAGCACCAACTGCGCACGCTCGTGTGTGAGACGTGCTGACATTGAGACTGAGTCCAACTCCATGCCGAGAAAAGAGAT
Organism: Xyrauchen texanus; assembly: GCF_025860055.1. NCBI lineage: Eukaryota > Metazoa > Chordata > Actinopteri > Cypriniformes > Catostomidae > Xyrauchen > Xyrauchen texanus. The sequence goes on along the minus strand of NC_068309.1, from coordinate 24,052,259 downwards.
GCTCTGAACAGGGGCGAGCATGCTCTTTTCCCAGTTGACCTGAAGCCCAAACAGGGGCCTGAGCACCTGTCTTTCAGGTCTACCGCTGCGAACCATTCTAGATGCCGAACGCAAGTTAAGATGTGTTTTTGCGTGAGCATTTTGAACGGGAGTTTGTGCAAAGCCCGGTTGAAAACTCGCAAGTCCAAGATCGGTCATAAGCCACCGCCTGTCTTGGGTACGATGAATTAAGGGCTGTAGAAACCCTTATTCATCTCGGCTCTATTGCGTCTTTGAGTAAGAGAGTAGCAATTTCCGTGCACAGGGATTTGGCATGCTCGCCGTGTACTGCAGTAAAGCGGACGCCCGCGAAGGGGGGCGGGGGCCTGGCAAACTGAATTGCGTAACCGAGTCGGATGGTCCGGGCCAGCCAGCGTGACGGGTTGGGAAGTGAATGCCACGCATCCAAGCTCCGTGCTAAGGGCACCAAGGGGACGATTATTTTTTACGTACCCGGGAGGCGAGGATGCGTCCCAAGGCTCTAGTGCTGAGAAAAGATTCGAAGCACTTACCTTGCTCCGCACACCCGGCAGGGGGCGGGTTAGTGACTGAGGAGGAGGTCCGGTAGAGGTGTCCTCTGGACTCGTCAGAACCGGCTGGCCGGGGAACAGTCGTGGGGCTGAGAGTGGGGGGTCCGCTTCCAGCATGCCGGGACTGTTGAGGTGTGGCGGCAGAGTGCCGTGAGAACAGCATTTGCGAGCCAGGTGACCCAGAAAGAGGAAATTGCTCTATTATTGAAAAATGTGCAAAAAATACCTTTAATTGAAGGTTCTCTTCCCGGCCCTCCACCGGGGAACGGAGTGGTCTGTACCAACTCCGGAGCAAATGTCTCGATCTCTGGGTCGTCCGTCTCTGGAGCACTTGGGAGCCTTCCGGGTCCTCGAAGGGGTTCGAGAGACGGGGGGCATGCGCTTCCTGCGGGGTGCTTGAAACATTTTCAAATCAAATCGAATACCTTTATTGTCAACCATATACACAAGTGCAACAGTGTTGGAATGTCTTGGGTAGAGTTCCAAGCAACATAGCAGTCATGACAGTGATGAGACATATATCAATTTACAATTAACATCAGATTTACACAACACAATTTACATATATTTTATACACAAACACACACAACACAATATTCAAATTATAATATACAATGTACAGTATACAATACACACAGTATAGAATACACATAAACACAATATAGAATACACAGTATACAATAAAAATTATATATATAAAATATACAGTAGGTTGAATAGTGTTGTATTGACATTCAGGCTGTCGGTTGATAGTCAGTCGTCAGTGTGTTGTTAAGAGTGAATATATTTTATGACAATTCAGTGTAAGATTAATAAAGTGCAGTGCTGATGTATATTTATCGTGAGAGATCAAGCGTCCAAAAGTCTGATTGCTTTGGGGAAGTTTTAATATGATGTTTATTTAAATTGTACTAAGTTTATTTAAGCACAAGGTATTTCATATTTGTAAGAAAAAGTTACTGGATTTACTAAAATATTAAAGATAGATTTACTCACTCACTTATAGTTAAGTAGATTTTAAAATCTAAATGTAGAGAAAATTGCAAAATACTGTAAATATCAAGTAAATCATACTAGTAATTGTGGACATAGGTTGTTATGAATATTCACCCACTATTGCACGCTGTCAGAATCTGATTTCTTTTTTCATGCTTTGCCTTGTGTAGAAATATATTGTTTAAAGGTTAACACTTTACAACAATGTTTAATTGGTTTGCATTAGAAATACATTAGGTATCATGAGCAATGAACAATAGATTTTTACAGCATTTATAATCTTTGTTGATCCTATTTGATAAAATTACAATTATTTATTGTAAGTTCATGTTAGTTCATAGTGCATTTACTAATGTTAACATATACAACTTTTGATTTTAAAAATGTATTACTATACTATATTTTGTAATTAACTGTAACAAAGACGAATAACATTTGTAAAAGTATTGTTTATTGTTATAGATCATGTTAACTAATGTTGTAAACTATTGTTAAACACTACCATTACAGTGTTTCAGTCAAGTGCTACTGGGTGAATTTAGCAGACAAAATTGAATATTATTAATTATGAAAAAGAATACTCCCAACTATCAATGAAACGGATTTGTAGCTTGACTGACTATTTGACTTCCTGCCATGTGACACATTCAAGAACAATTGTGAAAGAGACATTATTTGATTTATTTATTTTATTAAATATTTTTTATGAAATAACATTTTAAAGGCAACTGAAGAGATATTGTGTTAAATGTCCAAAATACTTGGAATATTCCATATAGTAGGACAATGAGAAAACTGTAGGTAGGTAAAAATGTATTATAGTATAAGTTGTAATTAACATTAGGCAAGATTAATAAATGTTGTAAAAGTATTGTTCGTTGTTAGTTCATGTTAACAACCTAATTGTAAAGTGTTACCATTTAAAGTGCATGCAAAGTTTGGTTAGGTTAAGGGTCAAGTGTGTATTTTCTGTTCCAACAAATGGATTTACAAAAATAACATTGTTTTTAAACAGGTTTCCTGCTCTTAACTCGGGCCATTGTTTGAGACATCAGGGCAGTTGGGTTGCTCAAAAAAAAAAAAAAAAAAAAAAAAACAAAGAGCAATTTTTGCAAGAGTTTACACTTAGCACGGGTATCATCCTATACTTTGCTTTACATACTATTGTCTCTACATATTAATGTGAGATTGGAGAACGTATTTTAACATTGAAAAAATGATATGCTTTAATTATATCACTTTTAAGTTACGCTGCAAAACATTACTGTCCTAGTGAGGTTTGGCCCAAGTGATCATTTGTAATTTAGTGCTTTAGGCTGTCTTCAGCCTGCCTTTATTTTGGGCATGTAAAAAAATGCTGCTTTATAGCTGCTATTCCAGCAGGAAGAGCTTAGCATTCGGATCAATATTTTTAACGCTTTTCCATGTCTTTTGGCCAAACCTTTTCAAGGAGAGATTATTTTTCATTTTAAATGATTGTGCTGGGATCATCATACCCGATCTATGTTGTTGATTTTGATGGATTGCTGTCTTTAAAGAAGTCCACATTCACTGGAGCTGCAAACCGACCCTTGAGCTCATACTGTACAAATATTCACAGTTATTCCAGTCTAGTGACAACAGAGAGATTGCTGAGCAATGCAAGCTGAGAATGCTAAATCACTGCGAAATTACATCTCTTCAGGACTACAGATTGGGAAATGCTGCCCTTTTTCCAGAAAGTCTCACAGGAGCTGAGCAAATGTGCAAAACTCATTTAGGCAGCATGGAGAATCTTCTTTAGCCCCTGTGGGTTCTATGCTGAAGTTGCTAAACTTTGCATGCTCTATTTCAGAACTCATTTATCAAAATTACCTGGAAAATTGTGACTTATCTATGAATGAAAAGCAGATGTAAATTGCTTTATTGTGCTTCAATTGTAGCTACATAAACAGAAGCATTTTTTAACAAAACCATTACAGTTCCAATTCTTTATGCAGTTTTAATGCTTTTCATAATAACAACCAACACTAATATAAACGTAAACCATAGTAAACTCTGAGAAACAACAAAAGTTTAACTGCTGAACTGATTTTTGTGACTATTTTAAAGCTCAAGGGAGGACAGCACTGTGAAAAGCAGATTTTTCTAATGCGCCACACGGGTCAAGGGATAGGTCAGACGATAACAGAAAATAAATAGTAGTTTCATTAGTAAGTAAACAGAAAGTTGTTTATAAATGCACTCAGTGTTTGGACAGCATTGTATGTCAGCAGAAACAGTATCTAATTACAGCAGGACACCTGGTGATACTAATAATGTCTGAGATAGTTTCCGAGCTTTCAATCATTTGGTATAGTTTGCTTAACTACTGCAAAAGTAACAATTCTGGTGTGTTTTGTAGCCTGATTGACAAAGAGTTTTGACAGTCATCTGCTATGCAACTATTTTATGCTATTCAGTTAAGCTTTACTATACTGAATATCACTGACCGGCTTTGATCTTTAGTTTTTTAAATATCTAAAGGCAATCGAGGAGCTTGATTTCACTGTCATGTTCCCAATTGCTTAATGAACACAGTTCTTCCATTGGCATATCAGTGGACACTGATACATAGACATGACACTAAATCAATAGGATACATTGCGATTGTCAATTACTAAAATACTTATTTCATTTACATAGACTCTCTGAATACATAGATCTGAGTAAATGGGATTTCTTGACTTTTATTTAGAATCTAAACTAAACTCTATTCCATGACAGTATGAGGAATGCTAATTTTATTTTACTTTTTCAATTTCTTTTCACCTCTGCTGAGGATAATCTCTGAAGTTGTTTGAGATTCTATAAGCTTTTGTGTGTTTGTAATTCATATGTTTTTAAATTTGGTTTGGTTATAGGTTCATGCTTTTTCCTTTTGTATTAAGTTTATCATATATTTTGTAGTTTAGTTCTACTGTTCATATCATGTCTGTGTTTAAGTATCTTTTTTTTTTTTTTGTTTGGTCAGACGTTTATTTTAAAGTCTTGTTTCCTGTTATTGGTTTATTGTTCTCTGGTGTCCAGGTGTTTCTTGTTTATTATTAGTTACAAAGAATACATACACGATGCGCTTTGAATGTATATGTTCAAACTGGCTGCCGTCTTGGTGAGTTCATGTCAAATTCTTGTCCGGTCAAGTCGTGTGTATTGTTAATCACATTATTTCAGGCAAGTTTCCTGGTCACAAGTTTTGGAGGCTTTTTTTCTTTCTTTTTTTCTACTTTTGCTAAGAGCTATGTTAATATCTGAATATGACATTTAATTTAAATCTTTTAGAGTTGTTCTTTTGAGGGCGCTATGAGCCTTAACATTTCTCATGTCTACAATATTCCATTCCGTCCCACATTAACATTTGTTGGAGAGAATTATGAATGACATTCATTTCCCAAAGTGCTATCTGAAAAAAGAGTGGTTCAGAATGCAGGACTTAGGAAAATAAAATATCATTAACCATCATTATGTGTACATTTATGGGGAAGCATTTTTTCCCAGCAATCCAATCTTAAAATGTATGATAATTTTCTTCTTTTTATGCATTGCTTTTGGAGAAAAAAGGGTCCAGTGGTGTTATTCTTACGCAATTGTATTTGGACTCTCGGAATTCAAACAGAGCCCTTTCCAGCAATGGGAATAATAGTAGCGTATGGCCAGCCTTCATATACAGCGCACAAAAGCCCAGGTAAGAGATGTTATCCTGTTAATATCCAGGATATTAACACAAACAGCCATTAGCCTGAAGCACAGATAAATCTTATGAAGTGATTGTGATGGCTGATGTCCCATGATTAACTCTTGGTATTACTCTCTTCTGCCTGGGAGACTTCTCCAGAGTGAGCACTTCTAAGTAACAAAATATTTCCATACCAGTGGCTCAGATTCAAGATTTCACTAAAATATTCCACAGATATATTTATACACAAATATATTTAATATTGCCTATGCATTTTTGCATGTATTCTTATTATTCATACAACATACCTGGATTGAGAGCAATGTGACGAAAGCAATTTTGCCTATAGCAGGACACAAATAAAACAGATACATTGAGGTCTAAAAGTCTAAGTCTACTTGTGAAAATGATTCTGTTTTGCATTCTTTTAATTTTGTACAGTTTTATTTAATTATATTTTCAGCATGACAATATAACACACACACACACACACACACAAACACACACACACTTTTAAAAAGTTATTTAAAGTTGAAGCGCTACGATCGTGCGCAATGTCTTATCCAATTTTCGTGAGAACGCTAATTCTAAGTGCAGTTTTCATGCCAGCGCAACTGAGGGTGGGTGGGAGTATTTGCGCTATTTGTGGGTGCATGCGCAAACTGTGGGTGTATTGTATGTAAATGAAGTGGCGCAAAGCACAATTAGCTATTTTCCTTCGAATTTGGTAATTGCGCTAAGACGTTTCAACACCACGTCTTAACTCAGCGCAAAGTCCAAATTCAGTTCCTGCATTTGCAGTTTGGAGATTTCACCAGCAGATGGGAATAAAGTTAATGTCCAAACTCTTAAAATAAAGAGGAACTTTAACTTAAGTTGCTGACAATCACTGTCATAGCTGTTTTGAGAGAAATAAATCATAATTATGAGATTGTATTCAGTTATCTAAAGGTCATGGCTTCTTTTTCAATTATTATCATTATGTTTATATTTAATAAATTGTATTTATGTTCTAATTTTTATTGGGGTTTTTGGACAGTTTGGACAGAGTAAAATGTTTGTATTTGGTATGATTTTTTTTTACTTTGTTATTTTGATTATATTTTAATTTTTGTTTGGAGTGTAATTTGTATTTAGAAATATATTTGTTTCAATAAATGCATTTATTTTTTCAAAGTCGACCAGAAGAAATGAAGTGCGTTCCGATACAGTCACTGTTAATATGATTTGTGTGTCAGTAGATGAAAATGATTAATAACATTTGCATTCTCTATAATTTAAAGAGCATACCAAATCCTGATGAGAATCACAATTTTCATTCATATAAAAGAAGTATGTCACTGTCATAGAAATATGCCTGACATTCATCAATTATGCAGTTAAAGCACGAAAGAATGCAATCATTCTTTTCATTCATTGCATAGTCAATTTTCACTACCAACTTCTTACGAAGTTAATAGGGCCCTACATGACTGTGTCAACATTTTTTCAAAACAAAATGATGTACCTTATTACGTTTTGCTGCAGTTTCCCAGTTAATTGTCCAGCGGGAGGTGCCAAAAGCGAGTTGAACGGTGTCATAATCAGGTGAGGTTTTTAGATGGAGGTTTTAAGGAGTAAAACGTACCACCTTAACCTACAAATGTAACCTTAACCTAACCAATAGTGATCTAAAATCAAAGGACAGGTAGACACAAAACAGACACCCTTAACCAACGGTTAAGGGTGCATTATAGTAAGTGTTTCGACATCATAACATAACAGTGTGTGAATAATTGTATGAAAAATAAGTGTTTATAAAGTCATAATTAGCCATTGCATTCATGATTTGTGTGAATGTTAATAAAACACAGTTGTTGTAGCGCCTCTAGTGTTCAATTCACCAGAAAGACGTCGCAAAACTTAGAATTCGGCACGTATAAAAGTCAGTTTGCAAAAATGTAGTTATAGTAACGTTTATTCTATGAGGCTATCCATGTTGTCCCAGCATGATATGAGAATGTTACATAGAGCCTCTTTTGTGCTTCAGTGAAAGCAATGAGATCTGACCTTTTGAACCAAGGAATCCAATGTCACAAATCTCATTAGTGGCCTAGAAATAGTGTAGAATTCTATGTTTCTTATTCATTTTACACCACATTTATTATTAATTTCAGGTCCATTTTACAAAATCCTAACATTTTGTTTCTTTCTAGGTTCTTTGAATCACAGATTTTCAAAGTGGACAAAGACTTCTGAACAACTGAAATCTTTCTCAAAAACTATAGCATCTTTCAGTAAAATCTCATGAGAGGCCATCCATATGTAGATCCTTCAGTAAACTCTTAGCTTACATATTTATATATTAGTCATTTTCAATTGCTTTCTAAAAGGGAGGATTTTCAAATGTTAGGGTATTAGGAGAAAGGGAACATTAAAACATTCCCACACATGTAAAAGAAAACAGTTTTTAGATAGTGGCTCTGTGTTATGTAACTGTCTAAATTCATTATCTCCATAGTTTTTTTTTAAAGCAAGGTTTAAAAGGAATTCTCAAGTCAATGATTACAATCAGCATTTTGTTTTTGCTCTAAATGAACCATGGAAATATTTGATATTTCAATCTTATTTTTTATCTTATCAAGCATAAGCTTACACAAAGCCAAAACTTTTACTTTCATCGTCAAACACAACATTTTGATTCATCAGTTTGCCCATTGTCACAGAATTTGAGCATAATATTATATTTTTCTCACTCCCCCACATAACAGTTTATTAGCTCCTTTCCTTTTCCTCACAGCAGTGCCTTGGAGCAAATGTCTCGTACCCCTGGCAACAGTCCAGATAGATGAATTACGATGACTTTTTGTTTGCTTCCATAACGGGAGTCTCTCAGAAAAGCCTAGGTTCTATAATGGTCCTGTGAATATTTTCTAGACTCCCTTTTCTATATTTCATACTAGATTGGTTTGGGGGAGTAATGTTTATTGAAATCCTAATGGATGAAATCACCATTTCTTTTTTTTTATGGCCGATACAGATATATAAAGAGAGTGAGTGGCTGATGGCCGATATGATGACAATATCTAAATATACATTGAAATTAACTCTTTGAAATTTTGCAAACAATTTACTCAAAATTAACAAAAATTGGAAGGTTGAAACGGACACAATTGGAGCCAACATTTCCATTAAGCAGCTAATCAGCCGATGTTGATTATCTCAAAATCGTCCATTACCAGCCAATTAACTGGCATGACTGATTAATATTGATTTATCAATATTCATTTTAGTTCATACAACGATGTATGTGTTTTGGGTGTCCCTAAAATCAGGGCTGGACTGAGAAGAGAAATCGGCCCAGGATTTTACATAGCAACTGGCCCAAATATCATTGTGTTTTGTTTCCAGTCCAGTCGTGTTGTTCCTGTCATTTCCTGTTATCCTCAGTTGGTTTGTTTTCAGTTTTATTGATGTCTTGTTATACTTGTTTTCAACCTTGTGAGTTTTTGTTTTAATTTTTTCCCCCTGTAAACCCCCCATTCATTGCCATCCTGCATCTTGGCTCCTTCGTCACAATATGTGACAGATATTAAACTCTACTGACAGAGGAAAACAGGCGATTCAAAACTTGAGTGTTTGAGTAGTGTAGGAGTTTGTGAAACCTAATCTCTGAGACAAAAATATCTTGCACTTTTTAGATTACAAAAACAAATAATGAAATGTATAAATTAAGTCGGCTAGGGCAATCTTCTCCTCAGCTATGTTAAAATGTAATGCTTTTGTAAACAAGACCACACCGAGTTTCTTCACTGGTTTCCCATGCACATTTTGGGAATGATGTTGAGAATATAGGCTGTGCATTTCATAGACAAGTCTTTTATTTTCACTCAAAGGGAGAGGAACAAAACAATTTGACATCTGTGATATTAGGGCTTCACAGGATGCCTACTAATTACACTTCCTTTCTATTCTTTATTATACCACTTAATTATGTCTGCTGCATAGAATTGCAAAACACCTAGCTTGTCAAAGACAAGAAATATTCCAAATGTGTCTTGCCTGATGAGATGAGAAAACAGTTTTAAAAAGCTTAAAGAGAAAGTTCGCCCAAAAATATAAATGGTCTAATCATTTACTCACCCTCATACCATCAGATGTGGATGACTTTCTTCTGCTGAACACAAACTAAGATTTTTATAAGAATATTTCAGCTCTGTAGGTCCATACAATGCAAGTGAATGGTGACCAGAACTTTGAAGCTCCAAAAATCACATAAAGGCAGCATAAATGTAATCCATAAATTCAATATGTAAGACCTTTTTTACTATAAATCTAAAACTCAAAATGTGAAAGTGGGGAAAAAAGGACTTAAGTATTGATCTGTTTCTCACACACACCTATCATATCACTTCAGAAGACATGGATTAAACCACTGGCGTATTACAGATTACTTTTATGTTTCCTTTATGTGATTTTTGGAGCTTGGGTGAACTATCCATTTAATGAGTCCTTCATTCAAGAATTAAAATACGTAAAGGAAGATTAGCTACATTATGGCTGTAATATATTATATATTTATTTAAAGTTATAATAGTAATGTATTTATTTATTATGCATTAGTATAGAAATGCTTCTGTTGCTAGAACTTGTATCTATACTGTCACTATACTCTTTAACAGATGCTTGCCACTGCACAAACACACAACAGGGTTGGGGAGTTATGAAATACATGTAATGGGATGATGTATTTAAAATACAAAATATAAGTAACTGTATTCCACTACAGTTACAATTTAAATAAGTGGTAATTAGAATACAGTTACATTCAAAAAGTATTTTGATTACTGAAGAGATTACTTTGCATTTTATTGTCATTTGTTTCATTTAATATTTAATCCTTTCAGAGGGTAAACATTTATACATATAAATGATGTGATCAAAAGTGCATTTGAACAGCGGTGAAACACTTTCTTGTGATGTGTTACATTCATACAAGCTGACATAGGAGTAAGTTTGAAGTAAGTTTAGTGCAGAAGAAATAGAAATAAACCTTGTGTAAATTGTCAGCTTTACGCTAAGCTAAAATGCTATTTCTAGCCATTTTACATGAACGTTACCAGACATAATCATATTTTTTTTATCAGGAAAATTCACGTTGGATCATATTTTCTTTTTTTGATATTAGAAAAAATCATATTTGTTTTTCTGTAAAAATATTTAAAAATCCATAAAACAAGATCAGTTTGATTTACCTTGTTTAAGAAACAACACTGCATAAGATATTTAGGTTTTTCAAAGAATGTATTTTTAACATGTGTATTTTGTCTTTACATGAGTTTTTAGTCAAAATAAGTGAAAAAATCTACCAGTGCTGAAGAAGTAATCCAAAGTATTTAGAATACCTTACTGACCTTGAACAATCTAACGTAATACTTTACAAATTACATTTCACAGCATGTATTCTGTAATCTGTAGTGGATATTTCAAAAGTAACCCTCCCAACCATGCTGGGAGATAATGGCACAGTTTAGGGAGGTGTGGCAAACAGCTCAGCATTTTTCTGCCTTCAAATCTCACTTTTCACTTTACATTGCCTTCGGCCATACATCATCCAAAGCTGTGATGGCATAAAAATGCAATCACCTTAATTCAGTTGGAGTGTGTCTGGGCTAAATGTTGGACCGTTTTCAAGAGCTATACAGTGGAACGGGTATGTGTGCATGTGTGTTTATTTATTGCACTGGTCACACAGCAGTCTGGCTGCTGTTTCTCCTGAGATCAGCATTGTGTCTAAGCTGAAATGCATCAACACAGCAACTTACGCATCCACAAAGGTTAGAACTTTCCCCTTTACAATACTTACTCTGCTATTTCTAATTAGGCTGTGGAAGAGAGTACTCTTTAAGATTCCTTTATCTATCAGCTGTATACACATCACTTTGAGATTAAACAATCTTTAAAGGGAAAGTCTACTCAAAAATGTCATTCTGCATTTAGTCACCCTGTTGTTCGAAAACCATATCACTTTCTTTCTTATGTGGAACGCAAAAGGAGATGTTAGGCAGAATGTTAGCCTCAGTCATGGTTCACTTAATCTTTTTTCTTTACAATGAAAGTGAATGGTGACTGAGCTAATATTCTGCTTAAGTAATATAGGTTTTAAACACATGAGGGTGAGTAAATGATGACTTAATTTTCATTTTTTGCATTAACTTTTCCTTTTAAGAGTTTAAATTAACCATAATATATTTGTTACACTCTCTGTTCTATGCTCTGAATTTTGGGATTAATCAAAAGGTCATGATGAACTTTTTTAACACATGCATAATGAGGATATTCCTGCACAACAACAAGCCTAGTTTCTAGTTCACATCTCATCTCTCACTGGCTGTAATTTAACTTGATTACTGAGCAAATTTGTTGACTTTCATAGGTTTTCGTCCATCTGTTTTACTTATGTACATTCTGTTTTTGTTTTCTGGCATAAGCTGTAAAGTACTTAATCACTGTCAAAACATATTCCTTTTTGACCAGCATTTGATAACAGATTGAGTTAGTGGCTAGTTTATAAAATTACAGATGATTTGTGGAAATATTTAGACACTCATGGCAGTCTTTAAAGATGGGATAACATGGAGCCCTTTGCCAATGAATGACTTTGTGCTGTAGTTGAATTCATCAGTGTGCTGGAGGAGGGCCTGACACAAGTAAATACAGTGGACCCAAAACACATTTGGACACTTAAAGGGAAAGTTTACCCAAAATTGTTCCAAACACATATGACTTTCTGTCTTCTCTGGAACATTAAAGGAGATGTCTGACAGAATGTTTGGCTAAAGGATATAATGAAGGTGAATGGAGACTGAGGCTTACATTCTACCAAATATATCCTTTTGTGTTGCACAGAAAAAATAAAGTTGCACACAGAAGTATGTTGTCCCATACACAATATGCACACAGAAAACTCAGCAGATTTAGGACACCCATGATTCACCCCATTTGTGTTTGTTTATAAATTATTGCCATTAAGACTGTAGTACTCTCAACTCAGTTATAGACTTTTACTGTATTTAAATGAATTCCACAGAATTCTGAAAATTTTCAAACAAAATAAGAGCAGAAAATGCAGAAAAAAACAACAACAACAACAAAAAAGTCAGCAGATTCCGTCTGGGCTTATTCATATGGTTTTGAAACACCATTAAAGTAAGTAAACATCAACAGGATTTTTATTTTTGGGTGGAGGATGCCTTTTAAGCCATGCCTAAAAATGAATATCTTTATATTATCTGCACTGAAAAAAACAGTTTCAGCTTATTTGAAAGGTTTATGCATTTGAAAATTCCATCAATTTAAATGGTATACGTTTTAACTAAATTTTATTAATAATACTAGAAATATTAATTTATTTGAAAATTAATAAATTTATTGAAAAATAAAGATAGCACAAGCACTTTTCAAGCATGACATTTGCGATGAACTTCACCTTTTGTTTGTTCTGTGGTTGTAACTGACTTTATATATCCATTAAAAATGGCCCTCAGAGCAGTTTGTTAAAAATAATTGCATAAATGGCTCAAGTGAAGTTGCTTCTGAGAAAAGGTCATAATTTATTTGCAGATACCCCTTAGTTTGATCTTCTAATAAAATGAAACTAATATATTTAATATTAGTTCTAATATTTATTCTATATATGTGTGCATTAGCTAAAGTGTCCAAATACCTTTTTTAGCCATGTACTTTTGCACTAAAAATAGTACTAATGTAAAAGTGCTAAAAATATATTTTGTTAAATCCTCTCAAGGCCTGCCTGTGCAAAAATAATATATATGTATTAAAAAAAAACTTGTGGACATGTGGCATGTGCAACATTTTGGTATTGTATAACTGCTTGGGTAGGCTGTTTAGCTAAACAGGTATCCCAGAATATAGCAACAGAGTCCTCTTGGGACTTAAATTTGCACCAGATACCAGCATTACAACTCATCAACCTTGATATTGTTTGCGAGTTTTCCATATTTTACATCGCAAATGATCCTAAGAATAGAGCAGTTGGCACGCATATTGGCATGCTCTCCTGGTGACATTGTATTGGATTACCTGTCAACGCACTATGGGGAACCACAGTGACCCCCTTCTCGTTGTAATGTATGCGCCTCACTATATGATGATGGACAAATATGCTCACAGGTTAATAGGTCGTGAAAATATTCCACTTTGAAAGGTCTCTACGCGATTTCCTGTTGTCACAATACAAAGTTGAGCATAAGGGGGAGGGGGTTTGGAGACAGAGTGATCGGTGAATACAGGAGTGGTCAGAAAGAGTGCGCTGGAACACCGGTGGACACTGCGGAGAACTCACCGAACCGAGGAGAGCAAGTTCTGCGCATCACAGAGAATCACAGAGAGGACACATCTTCAACTGGACTTTATGCGAGGTATACGATTGTGGACTGTTCTTTTTTATTATTTTGCGCTTAAGCAACAGAGCTCACGGACCCTTTGAAATTGGTCGTTTCCATTCCTATCTTTTCATTCAAATCTGTCTAACAGTTTGCGAATTTAAAGCAAAAAAAAACAAACAACAACAACAACAACAAAAACATCTTACTTTGATATGGAGGTTATGTACAGGCAAGATGAATTCTGACACAGACCAGGCCGTGGACTTGCTGAATAATGGTTCCGCGGGACTCTATGCAGAACTGCTTTCACAAGTGCCATCCAACGTCTCCAACTCGACCAGAGCAGCAAACGGGACCGAAGTGAGCTCTTTCAGCCTTGCTCGTGCAGTGCCACTGGGCATGGTTTTGGGCGCTTTCATTGTGTTTGCAATCGTGGGCAACATTCTCGTCATCCTCTCTGTTGTGTGCAACAGGCACCTGCGCATCCCAACCAACTACTTCATTATCAATTTAGCCATGGCAGACCTGTTGCTGGGCACAACCGTCCTGCCAGTGTCCGCCACACTTGAAATTCTCAACTATTGGGTTTTCGGGAGGATTTTCTGCGACATCTGGGCTGCGGTGGATGTCCTCTGTTGCACTGCGTCCATCATGAGCTTGTGCGTCATTTCCATTGACCGCTACATTGGGGTGCGTTACCCTTTGCAGTACCCAAGTATTGTGACAGAGAAACGGGCGCTCCTGGCCATGCTAGGCGTTTGGGTCCTTGCCATTGTCATATCCATAGGACCATTACTCGGGTGGAAAGAGCCACCTTCAGAGGATAACACCGTGTGCCTCATCACAGAGGAGCCGTTTTACGCTCTCTTTTCCTCACTTGGCTCCTTCTATATCCCGTTGGCGGTGATTCTGGCCATGTACTGCCGCGTGTATGTGGTTGCTAAGAGAACCACCAGAAATCTTGAGGTTGGAGTGATGAAAGAGCGCATGGACTCCAGTGAACTGACTCTCCGGATTCATTATAAAGGCTCTTCTCATACGCAGGAGGACTGCAAAGGCCACACGAGGAGCTCTCTGACACTGAAACTACTGAAGTTTTCCAGAGAAAAGAAAGCGGCCAAAACTCTTGGGGTTGTTGTTGGCATGTTCATCCTGTGCTGGTTACCGTTTTTCCTCGCTCTACCCATTGGTACGTATGATGCTTTATCCGTCAACACTAGCGAAAAACAAACTTTTAGTGGCCTATAGGTACACCCTCTCAAACATCCCAAACACAAGTGTTAAACTACAAATGAAACATTTCTTAACTTGTTGCAACCCAGTCTCCTTATTGAGATACTTTAGAGGCAGCACGGTGCTTTTTGGTTGACAAATTAAAACAATGCTCATCAAAGTAACCACTTCAGAACATTGTGCACCATTTCCTGTTCATTTAATATTTTGCATTTCATAACATCTCAAGTTTTCAGTAAACAAATTAATCTCCATTGTGATTGGATCAGTCAAGATGCACTCAGTAACTTTTGTCTTTGTGTCATCTTGGACTTACACTGACACCTAGCGGTTTGGATGCAGCATCATTTAAAATCATTAATTTTCAGTTGCATATGCCAGATTAGAAATGTTGTATTTAGTATTTAAAAATTTAGTATTCACATAGTTACTTCAGTCAATGAGTAAAGTGTCAAATAACAGGATGGTTACTGAGATTAAGCATGAAGTATTCGGCTGGTCATGTGATTCTAACATGACACCCCCATGTGCAGACACTCTCCATGTAGAACAAAACAGCTTTTATAAGGTCACTGATATGACTGGAGTCTTCATTTTAATGTGAGTGGTCATGATTTCCTACATACATTGCAAAATTACAATTCATGTCTTTAGGAATAAATATTTTTTAATGGGGTTTTTTTAAAAAACATGTATTTTATGGGGGCCTTTATCCCCTGCAGTGTGGGTGGAAAACTTCAGATTTAACCACCTTGAACAAAACTGAAAATGACAAATTTGTCTAAAAATAATCTTGTTTTAAATGTAAGTTATACCACAGGTCTCTTGATTCTGATTGGTTGACAAATGTTATACGGTGTGAATTTATTTTCCAGTAAATGCACGGCTATGAAGTAGTTCCAGGTTTTGTCTGCATTACGGTTTCATATCACTTTGCAGAATTATTTCAATTATTTCAAAGAGCCATACAGGCTACAACAGTAAAATACCAATTAAAACAAAGAGAAGTATATGAGATAAGAATGACAAACAGTGTCTATAATATCCTACATTTATTTCCATTTCTGTCGAAAAGTGCCTTTTGCGCTAACTATCTCTCTTTAGCCTTCATCCTAAACCACACTCATGCACAAACACACACACACACACACACACACACACACACACACACACCCATCCACCTCAGGGTAGGTTTATGTTTGAAATTCAATTTCTTCACGGACAAAGCTTAAAGTTTTGACTACAAAAAAAAGCTATTGAACATTTGAATAGTTATTGCCCAAGGGTGTCAGAGAAGAATAACTTTGATATGATATACTAGCCAAGTAAAAAAAAAAAAAATAGTAAAAACATATTTAAAATAAATGCACTGAAAATGAATTTTCTGCAATATTTAAACAGTAAGACCCTTTCAAACCATAAAACAATTCACAAGACAGCAAAAATGGAAAAGTTAACAAACAAAAATATTGAACCATTTTGGCATAATTGTAATGAATGAATTGCATAAAATAGCAACATTAAAAATGTGACAAATTGCCCCATCCTGACATGAAATACCCTTGTCCTGACCTCATGGCAACCTTTTGGTTAAAATGAGATAAATGAGTCCCAAGCCATGCACGAACAGTCAATGTAGGAAGCCCCATTATATTTAATTAGGACATGAAAGGTGATCTAACAATTTCAACAATGTGCAGTTGGACTTTGGGGAGACAAACCCATGTGACAAGCTTCAATACCATATGATTTTCCAAATATTTGTTGCAGTGTGTGTTATTTATGCTAATATATATATGTAGCATTTTTCCTTGTGTTATACCATTTATTTTGATGTAGTAGTTACTAACAAAGCATGCAAGGATGGTGTAACGCTTGAGCAGAGAGGCAGACGAGGAGATGCGGATCCAAATGCAGTTAAGAATTTATTAAATAAACAAACAAGTAAACAAAAGGAACAGGCGGAAGAGGTGGAGACCTGGAAGTTTCTGGAGGCGGGGCCGAAGGGGGTGGTGCCGTAGTAGGTTTCAGAGGCGGAGCCCTAGAAGGCTCTGGGGTCTCTGGGAACAGAGCCGTAGGAGGCTCGGCGGGCGGAGCTCTGGAAGGCTCGAGAGGCTTGAGGGGCGGAGCCCTGGAAGGCTCAAGAGGCTTGAGGGGCGGAGCCCTGGAAGGCTCAGGAAGCTCGGAAGGCGGGGCTCTGGGACGGTCGAGGCGACAGGCGCTGGCTCTGGGACGGTCGAGGCGACAGGCGCTGGCTCTGGGACGGTCGAGGCGACAGGCGCTGGCTCTGGGACGGTCGAGGCGACAGGCGCTGGCTCTGGGACGGTCGAGGCGACAGGCGCTGGCTCTGGGACGGTCGAGGCGACAGGCGCTGGCTCAGGGACGGTCGAGGCGACAGGCGCTGGCTCAGGGACGGTCGAGGCGACAGGCGCTGGCTCACTGACCTCTGAGGCGACAGGCGCTGGCTGGGTTACCATGGTATGCGCCAGTTTGGGTTCGCTGGGCGCTGAGAGCAGAGCCAAGAGGGGTTTAGGGCACGGGGCTGCGGCAGGCGGAGGCTGGAGAGCAGAGACCTTTCCCCTTCTCCTCTTCCTCCGGGCTGATGCGACTGGCGAAGCTGGGACACTGTTCCTGGTCGGCGTAGGCTCTGGCTCGCAGACCGGGGCAGGCATAGGCTCTGGCTCGCAGACCGGGGCAGGCATAGGCCGGGAAGCGGAAACCAGTCTTCTTTTCCTCCTCTGGGCGGACGAAGTTGACCGTGCTGGCTCATGAACGACGACAGGCATGGGGGCGAGCTCGCTGACCGGTGGGGCAGGTGGAAGAGGACGAGCCAAGGACGACTGGAGGGTCACCGCCGTGGGAGTAGAGGCAGGATCCTCAACCACACCCACAGTAAGCAGCGAGCCGCATACCAGAAGTGTCTCCTCCATGAACTCGCCGAGCGTCCAGCCACGCGTCGTCGTGGGCAACCGCTCTTGGAGCAAACCTGTCAGGCTAGCCTGGAAAAACACCACCAGGGAGGAGTCAGGAAAGTCGGTGGCGCCCGCCAGGTACAGGAAGTCCCTAATGTGATCCTCCACCGGCCGGCTTCCTTGCTTCAGGTCCAGGAGGCGGCAGCTTGCCCGGAGAACCGCTGGATCCATTGTTGGGTCAGTCGTTCTGTAACGCTTGAGCAGAGAGGCAGACGAGGAGATGCGGATCCAAATGCAGTTAAGAATTTATTAAATAAACAAGTAAACACAAAGGAACAACCCTCAATGGGGAAATAAAACATAAAACTGAAAACTAAACACTATGAACTCAGGCAGGGAACTCAGGCAGGGAACTCAGGCAGGGAACTCAGGCAGGGAACTCAGGCAGGGAACTCAGGCAGGGAACTCAGGCAGGGAACTCAGGCAGGGAACTCAGGCAGGGAACTCAGGCAGGGAACTCAGGCAGGGAACTCAGGCAGGGAACTCAGGCAGGGAACTCAGGCAGGGAACTCAGGCAGGGAACTCAGGCAGGGAACTCAGGCAGGGAACACATATCAGGCTAACAACATACCTCCATTAACAAACAACGACTGACATAGACTGAACAAACAGACAGGGTTTAAATACAAGAATGTGGGACAAAGGGGCCAATGAAAAACCAGAACACAAACTAGATGATAAGGTGATTAACAGAAGCAAATGACAAATTAACAAGGGCAGGTGAAAACAATGAACAGTGAACACGAGGGAAAACAAGACTATGGAGTTACAAGGGTGCCAAAAGTGAAAACTAAGGAACTACAAAAGTGACAAAAATGACAAACAAAGGGCAACGGAAAACAAGAAAGGGTATACATAACAGATGGCATGTAAAGTTAAATGATTATTTTTGCCATTATCTAAAAGAATCAATGATTTTAGATTGAATGTCAGATTAATGGAATCCTGTTGCCAGGACAAAAAAGGGTTGGTTGGTTAATTCATGTTATGTTTGTGTTTACCCAGGTTGGTGAAGCAACAACCTGGGACAGTGTGTTGTGATACTTAATGTTTTACTCTTTTGGTTTACATTTAATTACTGAGGGTCAACATTTTTAGTTGGACATAATGTTATCTTGTAATTATGGATCTCTAATATTTTTACATGAGAATTAAAAACAAGTTGACATTATGTACATAGATAAGCAGATTTCACCTTTGACATAGTATCAAAGGTTAGTTTAACTCTTCAGTACACTGTAAATAATGTCTGGTAAATAATAATGGTAAAAGACTGTAAAATGGCTATAGAAATAAAAATGTAATTGATTAATGAATATTAACTGTAAAATATACAATAAAAATGTTTAATATATTTTAAAAGACAATGCAGTAGTTTTTATAATAAAATGTTGAAAAATGTTTTTTTTTTATTTAAAAATATGATTTTCCTGTATAATTAATGGTAAAACATTATGTTTAACAAGAGAGTACACTTACTTTTTACAGTAAATTATTGTTAAAATTACAGTGAAAAGCAAAAATCGAGCATTCCCACAATTCCCTGCTTGATCTATAACATTTCATTATATTTTATGGGAATAGTTATGTTTCTTCTTATTTTTTATATCAGTTACGTAAATTGGGGTGTTTTATATTTAATATAGTTTATTTTAGTTTACTGCATTATTTAAGTTTCACATTTTTTACCCTGTTTGTATGTGTGACACTGATCACTGTCTCTACATGTTTATTGGTCAGTGCTCCTGGAAGAGACACTATTGATGAACTTCATGTCATCATGTGCTCTTCTGTCATTTTAATGGTGATTAACAATTTCATTATAAAGTAAAAAAGCTGATTTTTACAGTCTCAGAAGTTTATAAAGTTTTTTTTACTGTAAATGTTATATCATTTGTTTTTTACAGTGCCTTTGTGGTCGTGTAAATTACAACAGTTTTAAACTGTAAAATGTACAGGTTGTTCTGTAAAGTCTTTTACATTTTTACTGTATTTTTTACATAATTATTCTGGCAAGTGTGTAACAACAGCTGACAGTTTTTTTTTTGTGTGTGTTTTTTTTTTTTTTGTAAAAACAACAGGATTTGTTTTATGGTGTACTGTTTTCCTTTCAATCAGAATAGCATAGAGTTTAATTTTTGCATGGATGACAGCCAGTTTAACAGATGCAGAAGGTTAATAAGGAGGACTGAATTTATGACCACCACTTCTCATTTTTTATTTTGTAATACATACCTTTCTAAAGTATGAAGCCTTGAATCATGTGTGCTGTTTTGAATGATCAGTCCTGCATTGTTATATCATTATACTTCCATCATCTCTGTGCCGCAAACCTGATGTGCCTCGTCATTTAATTCAGCAGTGTGTGGGTTGTCACAGAGTTGGTTATTTGAAACAGGCTTCTTGCTGAAGTCTCCTGGTGGAATGCAATGGAGATGCCAATGTCTTCAGAGCTCTCTCATTCCCAGGCTCACTCCCTATCTAAACCCAGAGGTTTGGATGAGGTGTGGGAATATAGAAGAAATACTATTCCCACCACAAAAAACTCCAATCTGGTCAGAATTTAAACACCCTCTGATATTCACTTTATGACCTTTAGGCTCTGCTCCCAATAACCTTCTAAAGGGTCATATTAGGAGATGGACAGAAATGTTTTTTCACCAAATGAGCATGGAAGTATTTAGAAGGGTAAATATATCCCATGTGTTTAATATTTGAGGAGTTGACTTTCCTTCTCCAAGTGCTCTTTGTTTTCAAATGCCATGTTAATTGAATTTGCCTCCACATGGATTCTGGAGAGAAACTGTGTAAGGAGAAGATGAAGTATTACTTGTTGCAGTCCGCCAAGGGTTTGGTCATGCTTAGTGTTCAACACCCTTGTTTTTTGTTGAGACTGAACGTGTAAAAATAATAATAGTAATATTTAAATGTGATATTCACCTCTTCCCTTCATAGCCTAGGAGGTGCTATAACAAGCACTTTTTCTTTTTTGCTAATATAATATGTAAAACAAATATGTAAAAATTATTCTGCCATTCCAACTCCTAGACTGTTGGTCCGATACTCTCATGACAAAAAACTATCACAAATATTTTGATTTGTCAAATTCTTTAAAAGTTGCTAGTTTCTCTTATCCTCATAAGTCAGCAAACACCATACTAGTTTCAGCCTTGGACGGCACATCCACGGACTGCTCTCACAGTCGATCTCTAACCATCTGATGCACATAGCACACAAAACTGGAAAACACTTTCTCGATCAACTCAGTGCAAATCTGATTGGCTGGTTTGATTGATCGTCCGCGAGTAAACACACACAAGACTTTTTATCAGGCCACCTGGAAGCTGAGTTGTGTTCACAAGGTTCCGTGTTGACAGAATGAGTGCTTTTAAGGATGAAATAATAACAGAATTTGCCCAAGTTTGCCAGGTTAGTGACACAAAATCTTTTAAAGAGTGTCGTTTGAGGCATATAACTGAAATTTAAGCGGATATCCACGAGCAGAGCTGCATTTTCTGCTTTGTTTACGTAATTATGTCTGTGAAATTCTCTATATTGAGGTTTTCTGTGCTGTATACACATTTTCTAATATTCTCCTGTTTGTTTATTGTTTGTCGCATGCCATGCCAGACTTGCATGCCATTATATAAATTATGTATTTATTATAGTATGATACATCTCTGATAACCCCACCTCTAAACACCCCGTAATGACAAAACTTAATGACAAGACTCTATCTTTTATATTATACAGTATTTTCACAAAGCAACTCTTCTGTTGAGTCTTGGCATTGGGATGTTGCCCAGGATCATGCATGTTACAGTTCAGAAAGCTTGCAAACAGCAATTTGCTTCACATTTCAGCATAATTAATTTTCTCTTCTATGTGGCAGATACTTGACAAAATAGAGTTCATTAGAGAATACAGTTAATGAAAAATCAATGCCACCAGGCCACATGAGAGTAATGTGCTTTCTCAGTGCAGTACTTACTATTTTGGGCAATGATTTCTACGGTCTTTATTTAATCACATAAAAATCAAATGCTCAACAGGGAGATATTACAAGGTTATTAAAAGTGGGGGGTGGGGGTGGGGGGGTGATGTGTCTACAAGAGACATGACAATTTGTTGACTTAAATTTTTCATTATTCTTTTCCCATGAAGATTGTATTAAATCACCTTGTGCCCTGGCTGAGATATTTGAGTGTCATGTGATATAGAGAAAGTATGAGCGAGAACTTAACTCAATGAAACAATTGACTTACTGGCAGGGAGAGATACTGAACTGAGGCCTCACACCTGTGGCTCTTTTTGAAGTGTGGTAATGAACCAAGACTCAATTTGTCTTTGGACTGACAAGTACCTTCTCAAATTAACCCAAATCATCTCACTTCACTAATCCACTCTGTTTCTGTTAGCTAAAATGGTCGGTGTAAATATCTGTAGTTAGTAATCTAAAAAACAAAAAAGTTCAGCTTCACATATACAACTTTTGAAACATTCAGATTAACAGGTTTTATTTTGTGTTGGCTTGAAGAAAAGAGCCAAATAAGGGTATGAGCTGCACATCATTTGAGACTGAGTGAAAAAGTGGTCAATTCCTCTGGGAAGAATGAGTTAGTAAACTCACGAGCAGAGATGAGCAGCGATCCTGAGTCTGAAATGCATGATAGACCTCTGTGACCTTTTAAGTGTTCTAGACCAGTGGGAAAAGGATCCTAAGACAGATTTTTATTTGAGAAAAAAGCACCTTTGGAGCTGCCAACATTTTGCTGGCTGGTTTCTTTTAATAGTCTGAAATAAAGTGAAATTAAGCAGCATCAATTTTCCTCATAAGACATAAGCATTTGAATTGAAGATCTTGAAATTAGATTCAAGCCTTTTAATAAAAGCTTACAGGGCACAGCAAAAATGAGGATATTTCTGTATAAGGATTTTGACAAATTCAAAACAAAGACATTTAATGATGTGTAATGATTAAGATATATTTAAGATTCTGCACTACTTCTAGGTCACGAATCAAATAAGCAAATGGTGAAATTGACCATGTTAACTCCTTTGTACAAAAGGTCAGATTTTCTTGCTTCCATTGAAGCATGCAATATGCTCTTTGGAAAATGTTCAAATCATGCTGGGATAACATGAATCATCAGGTTTTGCCTGAATGATTATGAAGAAATTATGAAATTCATGTTAATTAATCAATTAAGCTGTTCACTTAAATTGTTATGCTGATAATTTACAGTAATTTGTAATAATTTTTATTACGTGGCCGGGAGGACACAACGTCTCGTTCCCTCCATCAGGGAACGGAGGTTACATACGTATCCTAGACGTTCCCCGTCTGTCGTTCACTTCGACGTTGTGTCGAAGAAGCAACACTAGGGGTTTCAATCACACTATGCACTGAGCCGTGTACGTGTACTGCTGACACAGGAGCGGGCAGGTACTTGACGTGCACAAGCGACCAGCTGTGTCAGACTGCACGTACCCTTCCCCAATGCCCCAAAACAGTCATCGGAATCCTTCTGGTTACCCTAAACAGGGGAACAAGGCGACGCTTGCCAACCTGGGAACGGGCCGAGCCTGGCTGGGCCTCTTTTCTCTCTATGTTTCTCCGCATAGAGCAATAAACGGCCGGGGTCCTTACACGCATCGAGGGAAGGTGGTCTTACCCAGTTTCCTATTCTTTCAGGGGAAATGTCCCTGCGGAGACCACCCCTGCCCTGAAGGGGAGGTAAGAGTGGTGAATACACAACATGGGTTTTTTAGGCTGCATGTGGAAATGGTGCAGTGGTAGATCCAGCCTCACTAGGAGGGGGGTGTTGCTACAACACGGAGGTGGGAAAAGGGCGCTAGGCGCAAGCGATCCACCCGGTCAGCCCATCAGTGTGTTACCAAGTTCTACTGGCTCAGAACTGAGAAAACACGGGACAAAACTGACTCAACCCGGAGATTGTAGAATCTCGCAAAGGTATTAGGTGTTTCCCAACCCACTGCTCTACATATGTCTGCTAGGGAGGTGCCCCTGGCCAGTGCCCAAGAAGACGCAACACTCCTTGTTGAGTGGGCTCAGACCCGCAAAGGGGGGGCATGGCCTGGGTGTGATAGGCCAATGAAATGGTATACACGACCAAGTGGGAAAGCCTCTGTTTGGAGACAGCATTTCCTTTCCGCTTTCTGCCAAAGCAGACAAAGAGCTGCTCAGAACATCTAAAGCTCTGCTTGCGGAAGAAATAGATATACAAAGCACATACCGGACACCGCAACGAAGGGACTGGGTCTGCCTCCTCCTGCACGCAGAGCTTTAGATGTTCTGAGCAGCACTTTGTCTGCTTTGGCGGTCAGTCCAACTGATTCTAGCGGCTCGAAGGGAGGTCTCTGGAGGCCCTCGAGGACCACCAAGAGATCCCAGGAGGGGAACAGGCTTGGCCTGAAGGGATTCAACCTCCGGGCTCTTCTTAGGAACCTGATGATTAAGTTGTGCTTATCCAAAAACATGCCGTCTACTGCGTCGTGGTGGGCCACGATAGCAGCGACATTCACCTTTAGGGTGGACAGCCTCCCCTCCAGCATCTCCTGCAGAAATAAGAGCACTGACCTAACTGAGCATCTCTGCGGGTCTTCAGCCCAGGAAGAACACCAATTTGCGAACAAGCGCCACTTCAGGGCGTAAAGTTGCCTGGTAGAAGGGGCTC